>NC_030810.1:14842422-15147110 GCF_001704415.2 Capra hircus
TTGGCTTACATTCATATTAAGGTACACATTTACATGTGTGAAATGAGGGCTAGAGTTGATGGAGAGGGGCAAATAGGCGACATTATGTAGTACTGAGAAAGATGCTAGGGCTTCCCAGATGGCTTAGTGGTAAAGTATCTACCCGCCAATGCAGGAGACTCAGGAGGCTCGGGTTCGATCCCTGGGTTAGGAAGATCCCTTGAATTACGAAACGGCAACCCATTCTGGTATTCTTGCCTGGAAAATCCCATGGACAGAGGAGCTTGGCGGGCTGCAGTCCATGGGGTCGCAGAGAGTCAGACAGGACTGAGTGCACATGACTTGGAGATGCTGAGATAGCAAGGATCAGTCTTCCAAACTCCTTGAGGTTGGTGGCCATGAAGACTCGTGAGCAATATCTTTTTATTTTTGCTTCTTTCAGTTATTTAGTTTAAAGGGTTTTTATTAAATGCATTAGCTTTCCTTCTTGTGCTGCCTTCTCTTGGGAGAAATCTATATAGGAACTAGAGAACAGTTAATTATAATCACAAAAGCTAGTTTTTCAGTGCATATAACCAAAACATTATTGTAAATGTGATCTGTGAAGCAGTGGGAGCTTTGGGTGCTGTCATTTACTGTAGCCTCTAGTGACTTCTGTGCCTACCAGTGGATCATGCTCTTCTGAACCACGTTAGTAAAAAATCTAAATAGAAAATGTCACTTATTTCAAGACTGCAGAGGCATTCGCAGACCAAAAAATATTTGTTTTCATTCTGTTCTAGACACCTGACACGTGTCCCAGAGGTCTCCCTTGACTGTCTTATCTGAAGCAGCTCATCTCCATCTTTTTTTGACTCCTTAATAGTTCTTTTAATCACTGACTACTGTTTGATATGTCTCTTTGTCTGTATGCCCGCCTGGAATGTAAGCAGCATGAGGGTGTTGATTGTTTTGTTTACCCCTACCTATATAGTCCCTGGCTTTTAATAGCTACTCAGTCAGTATTTGTTGATCCTTTGTCTCCTTCCTTCCGTAAATCCTTGACTAGACGTCTTGAGAATAACAAGTGAGTTTTAACCTATCTTAATCAAGAAATAAGAACTTTATTTGTCAAGAAGGTCATACTGCTTCCAGTAGGGATCAGGTCTTACTGTTCTTGTATTTTGATTAACTAAAAGTAGAATCTCGTTTTATTTACATTTTCTAAGAACTTCCCCTGGTTTCTTATATTCCACAAACATTTAAAGTAATGAATTTTGCAGCAAGGTTTATTTAGATTGAAGTGTTTATTTTGGATATGATTGACACCATATTAGAAAACCCGAACATAGATTGCAAGTTGATATAAAAAAATAGATTCCTGAAACTTTCATTGCTGACATAAGCCAACATGGAAACCATGTGAAAAAATAGATATTTAATTTATTGAGCATCTTTTTGTGTGTCAGGCACTTGGGTAAGTGGTGGTGTTTTCCTTTTACAGATAGAAAACTGAGACTCAAGGAAATTATGTAACTTTCCCAAGATCACACAGCTGTGGTGAAGTCTGGCTCCAGAGCCTATGCTGTTTTTTTTTAAATCAGCATTTCCTAAATTATGTTTGCTCCATGAAATACATGTATTCATAAACACTTCTTGAAATAAGGATTATGTATTCATGTAAGTTGGGATGATGTTTGGAGAAATGCTTTTTTAAAAAAATATAAGACACGTTGTGACTTCTAGAAAGACATTTAAGTTTTGCTAGGATAAGGGTGTCTATAAAACATTTTGCCATGTTCTAAACCTTGTATCAGCCCCCAAATCACATGTTTTGCTTTCATTATAGTAAAGCAAATCACTATGGTGAATAGTTGATTGCTTTATGTTTCTGCACACCGCTGAGTTTTGATTTCTTGGTTTCAGCCTAAATGACTGTGAGCTTTTTATAAAAAAATTTCCCTCCAAAGTTTTTGCAGTTTTTAGATTATACTTATTGTCCCAAATGAACAATATTTTAATGTATTATAACTTTTTGGAAATTGAGAATGAATTGCATTTCAGACATATTTTGAGTTCAGGTTTATTCCTCTAGGTTTTCCTGTATTTCTGCAACACAGCCAGCTTGGAAACTATTAATACTGATGTATTTATCTGTTTCTCCTCACTTTTGTGCTATACTGATTTCTCAATGTGTTTTTTGAGGCCTTTTCTTGTCCTTTTGAGGGGGGGTCTAGTAGCTGATTGTGCTGACATTTATTTGGTTTTAAAGTATTTTTACTCCCAAAGAGATAACCCGAGTGTGCCACATTAGCCAGAACAGTAATGCCTTTTAATATGGACACTTATAAGAATTATTACCAAGTATGATAGAATAAGTGACTTAGCTTGGGAATTGTATTTTTATGATAAATGATTGTATAAAATAGGTGTATTTTAATTAGATTTCATTTTCTTTTTTCATGTGTGTATATATATATATATTTAAGGTTTATAAGATATCTTAAGGTAATAGAACTGAATACTTATTTTTTGTTTTTTGTGACTGATGCATGCTCTTTCTAGAAGTTTAAGACAAGACATATAAATGCATAAAGCAAAAAGTGAAAGTATCATGCAGTCTCACTGTTTAACTCATAAACACATTCTAATTGTAAAAAATTAGAATGTAAAAGAAGAGAAAGTAAAGATGAAAGCTATCATATACTCTATATTTCAGTGCTACATTTTCATTAGATAACAGTTTGGGAATTAAAAGTTACAATACATTAAAATATTTTTCATTTTCATCATTCATTCATATACTTACAGAATTTTTCTGTATGATATGTACTGTCTTTAAAAAATAGTGTCAAGTTTATATACTAAAACTTGCTTATTTCATTTAATGTAGATATCTTTCAAATTGTGCAGGTTGCAAAACCATCAACACTTCAAAAATTTTTATTTATTTATTTGACTGTGCTGAGTCTTAGTTGTGACACTTGATATCTTTAGTTGTAGCATGTGGGATCTGGTTCCCTGACCAGGATCGAACCCAGGCCCCCTGCGTTGGAATGTGGAGTCTTAGTCACTGGACCACCAGGGAAGTCCCAACAGTCTTAATTGAAAACTTTTTTTTAACTATGAAAGCAATAAAGTTACAGAAAAGTTTAAGGGAAAAGTAAAAGCCCTCTTCTGCCTTCAGTTCCTCCAGTCACTTGGCAGAGAAGTTAACAGTGTCTCGTGTGTTTTCAAAAATGAAAATATGCACTCTTCTAAATTTGCATTTTAATTTACTATATTGAGGACAATTTTCTGTATCAGTATACCACAATTAAGTCATTTATGTTCTTTTTTGTTGTTATCACAAATATTGAAGTGAAGAACCTTAAGCACTAAGCACCAGTTATTTAAATCCATATCATGAATTTCTGGAATTGAAATCACAATACTGGACTAAAGAGAATGTTTTTTAAAATTTTGATAAATACTGGCCTTGCCATTTCTGATATTACTGAACTTATTAATATTTGCCCATCTGATTATGGCAGATAATTGCTATTACACTATTAAATTAACAACATTTGTGTATTTTTTCAAGTGTATTAGGTATTTACTTTTTCCCCCTGTGAGATTTGTCTTTACTTTTTAAACATACCTCTATTTGAAAATGTTATCAGTTAAAAGTCATTAAAATTTGATTGTGTCTAGTCATTCAGTGTGACCTTGTTGCCTTAGGATTCCATGCTGTTTGAGGTTCTCAAGAAGCAGAACACACTGTAGGGTTAGTTGTGGCCTCACCTGAGGCCGTTGGAATGTACGATACAATTTAGTGATTTTTATGAGAGATTTGTCAGTGTACTCATTTCCAACAAACATTTATTGATCGTTCCTATTTTGGGGAGATTTGGGAATCTTTAGAGAGACTAATTCATAGCTGAATAAATGGAAAGACCCTCGTGCTTTTCATTAGCTTTTCTTTCTGTGTTGTTATCTTTATACATTTTTAAATAAAGTTTCACTGAATGGACGTGTTACCTTGAGCCAAATCAGTTTGTTATGGGGCTTCAAATTGCTACTTAAATGAGATGACCTTTTAGATGTGATTCTCCTTCAAAAGTAAATAATTCTAGTGGGAAACATTTGCTAAGGATTATTTTCTAAGTCGTCTCCAAACATTTGCCTTGTGCATCCTTACTGAAATAAATGAATATTAAAATTTTTAATGCAATACCAATATATAAAGAACTAGCAAACACAGAAGTATAAAAAGGGTGAGGTTTTAAAAACTAATTTAAATAAAAGTTTCAATAGTGGACTTCCCTGGTGGTGCTTGTATAAGAATGCACCCGCCAGTGCGGGGGACACAGGTTTGATCCCTGATCTGGGAAGATTTCACGTGCCGAGGAGCAAGTAAGCCCGTGCACCACAACTATTGAACCTAGACTCTAGAGCTTTCAAGCCACAACTGCTGAGGCTGTGTGCCACAGCTGCCAAAGCCTGCACACCTAGAGCCTGTACTCTGAAGCAGGAGAAGCCACCCCAGTGAAAAGTCCACGTACCACAACAGAGAACAGCCCTTTGCTCGCTGCAACTAGAGAAACCTCACATGCAGCAACAAAGACATAGTGCAACTGAAAAAAAGTTTCAGTATTATATTTCTGCCCCTTGATGAGTTATCATTTATCCCTCTAGGGTAAATGGCTATCCCAGTGGAAGCTACTCTACTAATTTGAGCTGAAATTGTTTACATTCGTTGTTATGCTCACTATCCTTATTTGGCTCTTCCTTCATAGTGAAATCTTGACTTTGATGTTTAAAGGACTTGGTAAATGAGAATGTTAAACCTAAGACAGATTATCCCATGAAGTTCTAATAGTAAGTATGGGTAAACATCATGTTTGGTCCGTCGTGTTTTATTGTCTAATGAAATGGAGAACATACACAGGAACGTACGTTTGAAGTAAAGAGGTTTCATTTTAAGTCCTTATTCTGATCCTCTCGTGACCTTATCTTTGCTGTGCCTCTGTATTCCTGTCTATAAAATCGGGAGTAATTAAAAAGTTCCAGATGCTGGGAAAGATTGAGGACAGTCATATCGCTACATAATTACTGGAAAAACCATAGCTTTGACTATACAAACCTTTGTCTGCAAAGTGATGCCTCTGCTTTTAAATACCCTGTCTAGGTTTGTCATAGCTTTTCTTCCAAGGAGCAGGCGTCTTTTAATTTCATGGCTGAAGTCACCATCCACAGTGATTTTGGAGCCAAGAAAATAAAATCTGACACGGTTTCCACTTTTTCCTCATCTATTTGCCATGAAGTGATGCAGTGAGAATTTGAAATTAAATCTCCTTAGTTTGAATTTGTTTTGGTATATAGGCATATTAATCAAAGATATGTATCTGAAAAGCTGTCTTAATCAAACTTCAAAAATAAGTTGTCAATTCTATTTAAAATGAGTAGCCAACAAGGACTTGCTGTACAGCACAGGGAATTCTGCTCAGTGTTATGTGGCAGCCTGGATAGGAGGGGAGTTTGAGGGAGAATGGGTACATCTATATGCATGGCTGAGTCTCTGGTGTCTACCTGAAACTATCACAATATTGCTAATCTGTGATACTCCAATATAAAATAAAATATTTTTTTAAAAATTGTAAAAAAAATAAGATCTTTAATAACTTTGCAAAGAATCAAAAAGCAAGTAATTGTAAAGTACGTGCTACGTACTACTCAGGGTTCTGGTCTACAGTGAGCTTATTGTCTAGTGGTGAAGATAAGTATTAAACATTTTTTCCTATTGCATTTGCTTATTGTTAGAGTAGAGCAGTAGTCAGTGTTTGGTAGTCATATGTATTTATCCACCTTCCAACTAGTTAGGGTTAGATAAGGTGACTCAGAGGTTAAAGCGTCTGCCTCTAATGTGGGAGACCTGGGTTCGATCCCTGGGTTGGGAAGATCCCCTGGAGAAGGAAATGGCAACCCACTCCAGTATTCTTGCCTGGAGAATCCCATGGACAGAGAAGCCCGGTGGGCTACAGTCCACGGGGTCGCAAAGAGTCGGACACAACTGAGCGACTTAACTTTCACTTTCCAACTAGTTGTCCTTAGGTAACAGGAATGTAAGTAAAACAATTCCCTTGCCTATTAAAACATAAATGTTTTTGAGTAAACAACATTATCTCTCCTTCCAGTTGGTGTAGACCATAAAGAGATGAATTTCCATGCCACTTTTCTATAATCAGCTTCATTGCCAAACTAAAAATTTGAAGCAAGTGTATGATTAAGAAGAGAAAAAACCCCACTAATTTAAGGGAAAGCAGGAATGCCAGAAATCCATCTTGAAATGGATGAGGGCTATTTTATTTTGGGTTTGAAAATGCCAAAGAAACAAGTACCCCGTTGAACATCCCAGAGCCATAAAATGTTTGAGCTCAGGAGATTATTACGAAGAATCAGAAAGCTTTTGTTTACATATATAAGGTGTACATACCAAGACATACCAAATTGTATTTATCAGAGTTATTTGGCCGTAGAAAGTAGGAATAGAGTTAGATGGAACACAGGCATGATCTTTTCTTTATTGCATACAGAACTTTAAAGTAGCAGGATTATGTGTGAATTTTCCTTTTTGGTGTATTTCAGTATTTTTTTTTTTTCCAAATTTAAACAGGCCAAAAGGGGTATTCTTTCTACCCCCTTCTGATGTCTATGTCAGAAGCTTTCTCTGTCTCCTTTATACTTTAATAAAACTTAAAAAAAAACCCAAACAGGCAAAAAGATAGTGCTGTATGTATTGATATGAAAGGTTATCCAGGATCTGTTGTTTTTTATAAAACTGTTAGAAAACTAATATAGTGTTTTATAAAGCAGTGATATATGAAAAAAGTTTCAAACACAGTTACTAAAGTGTTATCATTTATTGCATTTCAGTGAAGAGTAACTGGAACATTCCCTTTGTATTTCTTGTGTTTTTGTATGGTTTGTACTTATATTACCCTTTTAAATTAATTTTCATTTTATCATCTGTTGTTTCAGTACTTGTCTTTGCTTTTTTCCCTTGTTAGATCCTGTTTTCTGGCCCTCATGCCTTTGACTTGCTTTACTCCCCTATTTGGGGTGTGAGTTACTCTTCAGTAGTTCCTGAGGAGGTTTCCCCTCTCTTTTGGGTTAGTTAGGCTAGGTGTAGGAATCTAGGTTGAAGATTAGTTTGCTCAAAACTTTGAAGGATATGCTACTTTCCAAAACAAATATTTCCAACATACAAGTAGTAAAGTGCATATGTAATGCTAAAATGAACACAACCTCAGAAATAATTGAAGCTACCTGTGTATGCTGTGTCAGAGATTGCCTACTTCCCACCATCATCCTGGTTTTGCTATTTAATTTTTCTCTGGCATCTCTTAACTTTGTATTTGTGAATTTTAATATAATGTGTAGTATTATTTCTTACATTTTCCAACTTTGCTTAAATGATGTACTATATAACACTAGTGGTAAAGAACTCACCTGCCAATGCAGGAGATGTAAGAGATGTGGGTTTGGTCCCTGGATTGGGAAGATCCCCTAGAGGACATGGCAACCAACTAGTATTCTTGGCTTGGAGAATCCCATGGACAGAGGAACCTAGCAGGCTACAGTCCATAGGGTCACAAAGAGTCATACTGAAGTGACTTAGCACGAAGGCATGCACATGCATTCTTCTGAAGCTTTTTTGAATACTGTTTCTAAGAGTTATCTAGTTACATGTATACTTTTTGGTATATATAGTTTTGATAACATCCATTTTTTAATACATTGATGATATGTAGTATTTCATTATGTAAACACATCACAGTTCATTCTTTTATTAATGGATTTGGAGGCATTTACATTAAACTGCTGGGGTAGACATCTTTTCTTTGTATATTTATATGTGGATGCAAGAATTTCTTTCAGGGTATATGCTTTGAGTGGAATTCCTGGGTTCATATATAGGCCTATCTTCAACTATAATAAATACTGCCAAGTTATTCTCCACAGTATTTGTAGCAGTTTATGCAGTTATCAGTGTTTGAAAGTTACTATTGCCCTGTATTCTTGCCGATACTTGGTGTCGTCAGTTTAATTTTAGCCATTCTGGTGGGTGGACTGTGCCATCTTATTGTGGGTTTTTGTTTTTGTTTTTCTGATGTGGAGAGTTGCTTATCTTTTTGGTTACATTTATTGCTATTCAGATTTCCTCTTTTGCGAGTTATCTTTTCCCATTTCCTGCTCATTTTTCTTTTGGGTTGTCTTTTTCTTAACAGGTTTTATGAAAGTATATGCTAGTATATTCTTTGTTGGTCATTACTTCAGAATTATATTTTTCTCAGTTTATCTTTTCACTTTTTGTATTACCTTTATGTGCAGAATTTTTACATTTTATTGCACTGAAAATAGTAAATCTGACAATTAAAATGTAAAATTTATTGAAATTTTTTTATGGTTTTATACATTTTGTGGACCATTGTCTTTTCTTAAAAATAGCTTTATTAAGGTATAATTGACATACAATAAACTTCTCATATTTAAAACTTGATAAGCTTTGGCATATTTTTATACCCATGAAACCACAGTCAAAATAAAGAATATACCCATCACTCCTAGAACTTTCTTTCTACTCCCATTGTATTTCCTCTTTCTTACTTTCCTTCAATAATAACTTTTTATCCTCACTCAGTTATGCTGCTTTCTATATAGATTAGATTATAGATTACATTTTTAGAATTTTACATAAAAAAACCTATACAGTCTCTTTTTGTGTTTTTTTTTTTCAGCCAGTATAATTATTTTGAAATTCTTTTATGTTGTATATACTAATAGTTAATTCCTTTTATTGCTGAGTATTCTTTGTATGGCTTTATCATGATTTGTTTGTCCATTCACCTGTTGGCCATTCAGCTTGTTTCCAGTTTTTGGCGAATACAAACAAAGCTGTTGTGAACATTCATGTATAAGTCTTTGTGTGAACAAATGCTTTCTCTTTCTCTTGGGTAAATGAATGGCTGGGTCACATGTCAGGTTTTTCAAAGTAGTATCGTTTTACATTCCTAACAATAATGTATGAGAGTTCTAGTTTTCCACTTCCTGATCAACACATGGTGTAGCCAGTCTTTTTATTATAGTTTTAGACATCCTAAAATTAATGGCAGCTCATTGTGGTTCTTTATTTGTATTTCCCTAGTGACTTTTGTTGCGTATCTTTTCACCTGCTTATTTACCAACCATATATCTTCTTTGGAAATGTATCTTTTCAACTCCTTTACTGGCTTGAAAAAATTGGATTGTTTTCATATTGTTGAGTTTCGAGAGGAGTGTGTGTGTGTTTCTGGACCCAAGCCCTTTATTTAATATATTCTTTTTTTTGCCTTTTTAAATGTTGTGGCTTAGATGGCAAAGGGTAGACAGATTGGAGGTGGTGATTTGTATCACCTTTAAGTTACATACATTCTGTCACTGGTTCACTTGGTATCTCTGGAGGGAACACCCTTGACTGTGATACAGATTCTGTTGTGCTGAGGGTGGGCATGAAGAGATCTGCTTAGGGAGAGCAGATCATGACAAGGATGAACTGAGGCAGAACAACATAGTGTCAGCCACACATTGTGGACAGAACTGTTGGTAAACTCACACAAGACACTATCAAGAACTTCAAGGAAAAACTAGGTGAGACATTAACAGGAAAGAGAAGGCCTGCATTACTAGATGGCCCCAGGAGCAGCCAAGCCATGGCTTGTTGGCATGTATTTTCCTAGGCTGTGGCTTGTCTTTTTACTCTCTTAACAGTGTCTTTTGGAGAAGGCCATGGCAACCCACTCCAGTACTCTTGCCTGGAAAATCCCGTGGGCGGAGGAGCCTGGTAGGCTGCAGTCCATGGGGTCGTGAAGAGTCGGACACGACTGAGCGACTGAAATGGCAAACTACTTCAGCGTTCTTGCCTGGAGAATCCCAGGGACCGCGGAGCCTGGTGGGCTGCTGTCTATGGGGTCGCAGAGTCAGACATGACTGAAGCGACTTAGCAGCAGCAGCAGCAACAGTGTCTTTTGAAGAACACATGTTCTTAATTTTGACAAAGTTCAGTTTATCGACTTGTTCTTTTATTGATGATAGTTTGCATGTTATATCTGAGAAATCTGCCTAACCGAAGAGCACAAAGATGTTCTATGTTCTCTTCTGTAAATGTTACTGTTTTAGGTTTTACATTTAGATCTATGATCCATTTGGAGTTACTTTTTGTATGTTGTGTGAGTGATGGATGGAAGTTCTTTTTAAAAAAATATGAGCATCTAAATGTCCCAGCAGCATTTGTTGAAAAGACTGCTTTCCCACTGAATTGAGAAATCTCCTTTGCACTTTGCTGAAAATCAATTAGCCATATGTATGTAGGTCTATTTCAGGACTTTATTCTGTTCCATTGTTCTATTTGTATACCTTGATGCCATTACCACACTCTGTGTTGCTTTTTTCAAACAGAAAATATAATATTATGAAAGTATATTGCACACATACAAGAAGTAGAATGGTGGTTGCCAGGGGGTGGAGGGAAGGAGGGCTGAGGAGTTACTGTTTAATGGGTTCAGTTTCAGTTTTGTAAGATGAAACAAGTTGTGTGGATGGATGTTGGTGGTGGTAGCACAGCAGTATAAATACACTTAATATCATAGAACTGGTCGCTTAAAAATGATTAAGATGGTAAATTTTGTTAGTGTGTTTTGCCACAGGTTTTTTGTTTGTTTGGTTGGTTTTTAAGCTATATTGCACAATGTCTGGTGCAAAATGAGTACTCAGTCATTTCAGTTGAATGTTTTAAAAAAAATCAAGACCTGCTGTTAGCTGGCAAATTCACTCCCCAACTGAAAGGCATTTTTATTTAACTATTTTACATAGCTGCCTCAGAATTTTAATCCTCCTGAGTGATAAAGCTGAGATTTTAAAGTTTTCGTATTCAAGAAGTATCCTAGATCTCTTTAGTAGTAGTGGCTTACTAAAACAGAAATGGGAAATATTTGAACTTATCCTCCTCTCTTTCCCCACCTTCCTGTTCATGCTCACCCACTTCTGTTTCTTGAAAATTGCACTTCTTAAATCTCAAGACATAAAGTTAACTTTTTTGGGTATTTTTTTACATTGTGGTAAAGTATGCATAATATAAAATTTGCCATTTTAGCTATTGTTACGCATACACTTCTGTGGCATTAAGTATATTATGTTGTTATGCATCCATCACCACTATTCATCTCCAGAACATTTTCATCTTCTCAA
The DNA here is from genome assembly GCF_001704415.2 of Capra hircus. Classification (NCBI taxonomy): domain Eukaryota; kingdom Metazoa; phylum Chordata; class Mammalia; order Artiodactyla; family Bovidae; genus Capra; species Capra hircus. The sequence continues at coordinate 14,853,646 of NC_030810.1, forward strand.
ACTGAACCCCTGAACTCATCAGACGCTAATTTCCCATTCCTCCCTGTTTTTGCCTCTGGTAACCACCATTCTATACTTTTTGTCTATGAATTTGACATAAGTGGAAACATATGTCACTTTGTGGCTTGCTTATTTTGCTTAGCATAATGACTTTAAGATTTATTGACTTGTAGCATGTGTCAAGTCTCCCTTTTAAGGCTGAATAATATTCCATTGTGTTTATATGCTACAATTTGTTCATCTATCCCTTGATGTGTTCTTGGATTGCCTCCACCTATTGTAAATAATGCTGCTATGAACATGGGTACAAGTAACTCTCCAAATCTGTACTTTCAGTTCTTTTGGGTATGTATTCAGAAGCGAAATTACTGGATCATATGGTAATTCAGTTTAATTTTTGGAGGAACAACCATACATTTTGCACAGTGGCTGCACCATTTTACATTCCCATCAACAATGCACAGGGGTCCCAAATTTTCCACATCTTTACAAACAATTGTGATTCTGTTTGATCTTTTCAGGTGCCTGTTGGCCACTTCTGTATCTTCTTTGGAGAAGTCTAAGTCCTTTGCCTATTATTGATGTTGTGTTTTAAAACTTCTTTCTATATACTAGATATTAATCCTTTAACAGGTATATGATTTGGCAGATATTTTCACCTGTTCTGCAGGTTTTCTTTTTACCACAAGGATAGTGTCCAGCTTTCAGGATAGACAAGTTTTTATTTTGATATAGTTCAGTTTATATATTTTTACTTTTGTTACATAATGCTGTGGTATCATATCTAAGAAATAATTTCCAAATCCAATATCATAAAGCTTTTTCCCATTGTTTTCTTCTAAGAGTTTTATGATTTTAGCTCTTAGATTTATTTTTTTCCTTTTTTTCTTTTTTTAAATTCGAAGTATAGTTGATTTACAGTATGTGTTAGTTTCAGGTGTACAGCAAAATTATTCAGTTACTTTTTTTTTTCAGATTGTTTTCCATTATAGGTTATTGCAAGATATCGCATATAGGTCTCTGTGTAATACAATAACTCCTTCTTGCTTATCTGTTTTATGTGAAGCAGTTTGTATCTATTAATCCCATAGTACTCCTAATTTATCGCCCACCTCCCCCTTTAGTAACCATAAATTTATTTTCTGTGTCTGTGAGTCTGTTTTTTGTATATAGATTGATTTGTAGTATTTTTTAGATTCCATGTATAGGTGATATCATAAGGTATTTGTGTTTTTCTATCTGATTGACTTCATTTAGTATGATATTCTCTAGGTCCCATCTGTGTTGCTGCAGATGGCAATATTTCATTCTTTTTTATGACTGAGTAATATTTCATTTTGTGTGTTTGTGTGTGTACATGTCCACACATACTTGTACCACATCTTCTTAAGTCAGTTGTCTGTTGATGGGCACTTGCATTTTTTCCATCTTGCTGCTGTTGCTGCTGCTAAGTCGCGTCAGTCGTGTCCAACTCTGTGCAACCCCATAGACGGCAGCCTAGCAGGCTGCCCCGTCCCTGGGATTCTCCAGGCAAGAACACTGGAGTGGGCTGCCATTTCCTTCTCCAGTGCATGAAAGTGAAAAGTGAAAGTGAAGTCTCTCAGTCCATCTTGGGTATTGTAAATAGTGCTGCTGTGAACATCAGGGTACATGTATCTTTTTAAATTAGAGTTTTTGTCGTTTCAGTATTTATACCCAGGAGTAGAATCACTAGATCACATGTAACTCTAGTTTTAGTTTTTGAAGTAACCATACTGTTGCCCATAGTGTCTGCACCAGTTTACATTCCCAACAAGAGTGTAGGAGGGTTCCCTTTTCTCCACACCCTCTCCAGCATTAGTTATTTTCATACTTTCTGATGATAGCCATTCTGACTGATGTAAAGTGATACCTCATTGTGGTTTTAATTCGTGTTTCTCTAATAATTAGTGATGTTGAGTATCTTTTCATGTGCCTGTTGGTTATCTGTATGTTTTGTTTTTGGAGAGATACCTGTTTAGGTCTTCTGCCCATTTTTTGGTTGTGTTGTTTGGTTTTCTGATATTGAGTTGTAAAAGTTACTGGTATATTTTGGATATTAATCCCTTGTCAATCATATCATTTGCAAATGTTTTCCCCCATTCCCTGTTTCAAAAAAAGACATTTCATTTTGTTGATAGTTTCCTTTGCTGTGTAACAGTTTTTAAGTTTGTTTAGGGTTTATTTTTGCTTTTATTTCTTTTCCTTGGGAGTCTGATCTTAGATCTATTTTGAGTTAATTTATGTATATGGTATAAGGTAAGAGACAAATTCTTTTCCATATGAATATTCAGTTTTTCCAGTAGCACTTGTTGAAAAGACTGTCTGTTCCTCTGCTGAATAGTCTTGGCACCTTGGAAAATCATTTGACCATATATATGAGGGTTTATGGCCCTAGTGGTAAAGAACTCACCTGCCAGTACAGGAGACATAAGAGACGCCAGTTTGATCCCTGGATCTGGAAGGTCTTGTGAAGGCGGGCCTGGCAACCCACTTGCCTGGAGAATCCCATGGGCAGAGGAGCTTAGTGGGCTACAGTCCATGGGGTAACAATCAGACGTGACTGAACCAATTTAGCACACACACGATTTATTTCTGGACTCTCTAGTCTGTTCTGTTGGTCTGTGTGTGTTTATGCCAGTACACACTGCTTTGATTACTGTAGCTTTGTAGTAAACTTTGAAATAAGAAAGTGTGACATAGGGAAAAAAAAAGAAAGTGTGAGATCTACAGCTTTATCCTTCTTTTCAAGTTTGTTTTGGCAATTTAGGGTCCCTTGAGATGCCCCCCCCCCGAAAAAAAATTGAGATTTTGATAGGGATTTCATGAATCTGTGCATTGCTTTGTGTAGAATTGACATCTTACACTGTTGTCTTCCATTCCATGAACGTTTTTGTGTCATGTCTTGCCATTTATTTGTGTCTTCTTTAGCATCTTTGATTAAGTTTTAATATTATAGTTTTCAGTGTGTAAGTCTTTCACTTCCTTGGTGAAGTTTATGCCTCTGTTTTTAAAATTTGTTAATTTTTGGCTGCACTGGGTCTTTGTTGTAACCCATGGGCTTTTCATTGTTGCATGTGGGCTTTCTCTAGTTGTGGCACGAGGAGCTACTCTTCGTTGCAGTACTGGGTTCTCAATTTGGTGACTTCTCTTGTTGAGCACGGACTGTAGGGCGGGTGGGCTTCAGTAATTGCAGCACATGGGCTTAGTTGTCCAATGGCGTGTGGGCAGACCTGAGATGAAACCCATGTCACTCGCATTGGCAGGCACATTCCTAACCACTGGACCAACGGGGAAGTCACTACTCCTGTATCTTTGATGCAATTATAAATGGAATGGTTGACTTCTTTTTCAGATTGGTCATTGTTGTATAAAAACACAACTGAGGGAATTCCCTGGTGGTCCAGTAGTTAGGACTCTGTGCTCTCATACCTGGCTAGGGAACTAAGATCCTGCAAGCTGTGTGTTGCAGCCAAAAACAAAAAAACAACACAGCTGATTTTTGTGTGTTGATTTCATATTGTGCAACTTTTCTGAACTTGTTTTATTTGGTTAGATTTTTTGATGTGGAATTTTCAATATTTTCTACATATAAAATCATGTCATCTGCAAACAGTGATACTACTTTTCTTTCCAATTTGGATGCCGTTTATTTCTTTTTCTTGCCTAATTGCTCTCACTAGGACTTCAAGTACTGTATTGAATAGAAGTGGGGAATGTGGACATGTTTCTTCCTGACCTTTGAGGAAAAGCTTTAAGTCTTTCACCATTGAGTATAATGTTAGGATTTTTCATTCATGGTCTATATTATTTTGAGGAACTTTTTTTCTCCTAGTTTATTGAGTGTTTATCATGAAAGGTTATTGAACTTTTCAAATATTCTTTCTACATCAGTTGAGGTGACATGTGAGAGTTTTTTCACTTCATGCTCTTAGTGTGATTTTCATATGCTGAACCATCCTTGCATTCCAGGGATAAATCCCACTCGGTCATAGTGTATAGTTTATTTTAGTATGTCATTGAATTCAGCTTGCTAATATTTTGTTGATGATTTTTGTATCATAAGGGATATTGGTCTGTAGTTTTCTTTACTTGTAGTCTTTGGCTTTGATATCAAAGTCATGCTGGCCTCATAGAATGAGTTAGAATTTGTTCCTCTTCAATTTTGGGGGGAAGTTTAATGTTGATACTGTTCTCATTCAAGCTCTCTTCCTTACTATTATTGATAACTGAGATGAAGATACCATATAGATGCTGTAGTGATTAATATCATAAACATGAAAACTTTTATTCAATTACAGTAGTGATGGAAGGATTGTAAGTTGAATAAACAAAACTGTATTTGCCCTATCCATATGACCCTGAAAAGATTGTATTTAGATTGTAATGTACAATAATATAATTGTGATAATTTCTCAATCTGTCAATATCTTACATAAATAATAGGAATATAAATTGGAACAAATGTTCTGGTCCAGAATTTAGCACTGTGTAAATTCTTAAAAATTATAGATCCTTTGACCCAGCAATTCTATTTATAGAACATTGTGCTAATTATTATAATAATTATATAAATATTGCATATAGGAATTTCTAACTCTGCATAGTAATGAAGTTAGAAACCATCATGTCCAGAAACAGGGACTTGAGTAATAAATTGTAGTATACACATGAGGTATAAAAATATTGGTGTTGAAAGTTTTACAAAATAATATAGCTTGAGTCCATTAATATGCTACTATTTAGGCATAAAAACCCCTCAATTAATTTTATCTGCTAACAGTGGTCTGTTTGGGAGTAGTGGTAGTGTTTATTAATGACATTTTTATTTTTACTTCTCCACTTATCTATATATTTTTAAACAATAAAGGATATTTTATTACAAAAATTTATTATTTTATTAAAGCAAAAGATGTATTTATAAAATGTTTACGTATTTAGTTTTGGCCTTACTGGGTCTTCGTTGCCGCAGGGCTTTTCTCCAGTTGCAGAGAGCTGACTTTCACGGTGGTGGTTTCTCTTATCGCAGGCTTTAGTGGTTGTGGCTCCTGGCCTCTGGAGTACAGGCTCAGTAGTTGTGGCTCACAGGCTTAGTTGCCGCGTAGTATGGGGCATCTTCCCGGATCAGAGGTTGAACCTGTGTCTCTTGCATTGCAGGCAAATTCTTTACTACTGAGCCACCAGGAAAGCCCAGCAAAAGATATTTTTTAAAAATTGAAAATGAAGTTAGAAAGCATAGTTAAATCCCATGACAGAATCAGTATCTAAAAATAATCTTGGTCAGCTAGGATGATGGATTGCATCCAGTGAAAGTTAATCAGAATAGATAAATAGAAGGTAGATAAAGTAACGAGTCATATTTCTGGGTTTAAAAAGCCAACTATAACCAATATAAAAAGTGTGAGGTGCAGTCTAATAGCCATGTGTGTTGTAAGACTTAAAAGTTGTAATTTACTCTAGCCGCTTTCTGAATGTAAGCAGCCAGCTGTTCATTTCCCATTCCATTTCATCTCACACCCAGCTTAGTCTCTTCGAGAGAAATCTCCCATGCTTCCTCACCAAGTGATGTTAAGTCTTGTCACTGTTTTGCCCCATCTGTTCTATTGATTTTTTCTGATTTTGTTCAAGTTGCTGTCTACCTGAATTTCTTTTCCCCTCACTTTCGCATTTTCAAACTTGACCCATACCTCAGACATCCAACTGAAGTGCTACCCCTACTGGAAGTCTGTCTGTCATAGTACAGTCACATTTTACTCAAATTTATTTAATTCTGAGAATTTCACATGTTGAGAAATTAAAATCAATAAGATTTCTCACTTAATGGCCAAAATTTGAAATAATGCAAATCCTCTTCTATTAAAAGTCACATACAGACAGATTTAACAGTAAGGACCAAGTACCAGATACCATTGGTCATTTCTTTGTGAACCACCAACATTCTAAAGTGTGGAGCATCAATCTCACTATTGCTGAAAAACTTTCCCTAGAAGCAGTCATTTTAAATGGGAATTAAATGTTGTCAACTCTTGGGAAGAAGATCAAGTGATGCCCATGATACTACTTGTTGTAAAGATTAAACCTAATGCTTGGGGGCAGGAGGGGCAGAATTTAAAATACAAGTAAAATGGTTGTAGAATTGTGCATTCTTGAAAGTCTTGTAGCAGAGTGGTTAAGTGTGGGCTCTGGAATCAGATGACCACAGTTCAAATCCTAAATCCAGCATTTACTACAATGGTGACTTTCAGGAAATAATCTCTCTGTGCTTTTGTTTCCTCATTTTAAAAATCGGCTGATGATAAATCACTTACCTCTTTGGGTTATTGTATTAAATGTTAGTACCATGTGAAGCTCTTAGGAAAATACCTAGTGTATAGTATGTGCTCAAAAATATTAACTATGATTATTCTACTGGAAAAGTTAGTCTCAAACCATTTGAGTCTTAAATTGGAATGCATCCCTGCATAAAAAAATGACCATTATGAAAAAAATTTCTCCTTCCAAGGTAGTTTTCAGAGAATAGTCCAGATGCTAACCAACCTGTTTGAAACCATATAGTGAGGAATGTAGATAGGATTGGGATAAGGGGAGATAATCTTTCCTTCTTCCTGTAAATATGATATTGCTTAATAAAGAAAATTTGGAAAGAATTTCAGAAAAACATAAAAATGATACAAAATTGTTTATAATCCTACTACTGTTGTTCAGTTGTCCAGTTGTGTCTGACTCTTTGCGACCCCATGAACTGCAGCACGCCAGGCCTCCCTGTCCCTCGCAATCTCCCAGAGTTTGCCCAAGTTCATGGAGTTTGCCCAAGTTCATATTCATTGCATCGGTGATGCCATCCAGCCACCTCTGACACCTGCTTCTCTTTCTGCCCTCAACGTTTCCCAGCACCAGGAACTTTTCCACTGAGTCATCTGTTCGCATCAAATGACCAAAATACTGAAGCTTCAGCATCAGTCCTTCCAGTAGTTCTTCCTAACATTAATATGGCTGAATTCCTTCTAATTTTTCCCCCATGCATCAATTTTTTATGTACAAGTAAGTTATGATTATAACACATACACAGAACTGAAGAGTATTTAACCTAGAGAAGTAAACTGTTGTGGCGTTCCAGATGAAGGATGTTCAGAGCCTGGTCTAGGTCACTGGCTATGGAAATAAAGCATAAGATCATTGACAAAGGTATTAACGATTTTGCCATTGCGTCAATAAACTTTGGAGTGGTGATTTCAGAGATAGTTTTTTTTAGGTCTGGCTCCTGAAAAGAGACAGATGGAACATAGGAGGAAGAGCATATTTGCTGGGGAAGATGTTTGTTTTCACCATGTTGAATTTTAGATTTGAATAGGACATCCAGATGGAAATGTCTAACAGGCATTTGAGGTATATAGCAAGGCCTTGAGAGATAATCTGCCTGAGATATGAATGAGAACCTCCTGTGAGAATATTTAAAATAAAGATGGTACCTGATCGGGCTAAGTGTACTTAGTTCTTTAAGGGCAGGAATGGAGTCTTCATCTCTGTTACCCTCCATATTATTGCTACATAGTAAACTTTAGTGGAATAAATAAGTTTACTGAAACAAAGAGAAGAGGCCATTAATTTGGTCATTAATTTGATTTCTGAAGAATGCCAATGAACTTCAGGGAGTCATAATTATCATTTACTGCCCCTTTCTTAGTTTTGTTGGTGTCTAAAACTTAAATTTCTAAAGAGAAATAAAAGACTCCCATTTTTCTTTTCTGCTTTTGATGGAATTTTGTTTACATGAGTTACTTAAAAATGTTAGTTCAGTTCAGTTCAGTTCAGTCGCTCAATCATGTCCAACTCTTTGTGACCCCATGAATCACAGCACGCCAGGCCTCCCTGTCCATCACCAACTCCCGGAGTCCACCGAAACTCATGTGCATCGGATCGGTGATGCCATCCAGCCATCTCATCCTCTGTTGTCCCCTTCTCCTCCTGCCCCCAATTCCTCCCAGCATCAGGGACTTTTCCAATGAGTCAGCTCTTCGCATCAGGTGGCCAAAGTATTGGAGTTTCAGTTTTAGCATCAGTCCTTCCAATGAACACCCAGGGCTGATCTCGTTTAGAATGGACTGGTTGGATCTCCTTGCAGTCCAAGGCACTCTTAAGAGTCTTCTCCAACACCACAGTTCAAAAGCATCAATTCTTCGACGCTCAGCTTTCTTCACAGTCCAACTCTCACATCCATACTTGACCACAGGAAAAACCATAGCCTTGACTAGACGGACCTTTGTTGGCAAAGTAATGTTATTTGGATGGCTGTAATTCATTCAGTTTAATCTTGGCGTTCTTAAAAACGATGATGGTGAAGAAGATTGTTCCAGTGGTTCTTCAGTGTCCAGAGTACGCACATAGTGGATATGTTAAGAACACCTCCGTTGTAAAAAAAATTTTTTAACCATTTTAACTTTCTGTTTTATATTGAAATATAGCCAGTTAACAATGTTGTAACAGTTTCAAGTGAACAGCAAAGGGACAACCATTCTCCCGCAAACTCTCCTTTCACCCAGCCTGCCACATAACAATGATCAGAGTTCCCTGTGCTATATACAGTAGGACCTCACTGGTTATCCATTTTAAATATAGCACTGAAGGACATTTCTTTAATGTGATTAACATATAAGGGGGAATAGATTTAGGAATACAAAAAATATATAAATAAGTATAGGGGAAACTGTAAACGTAAGTACTCCCAGGGTATTGAATCTTGTGTGACTTGGGAGGCTTAATTGGACGTCTGTGTCAGAAGATATTAGATTGGTGGCGGGAGCTTCTGAGTGGGAAGGGGGGCTGTGGAAAGAACAGCCTCATCTCTGTTCCCTCCATGCTGCTCTTTGCATATATGAGCCAGCCGTGGGTTAATTTGCACATGTGGTTTCAACTGTCAGATTGTGTTGACTCATTCTGAAAGCTCCAGAATAGGCCCCTGTGTCTTTCCCCCTAGTACCAAGCTCCTTACTGGAGTAGGTTATGAAAAAATGTATGGCAAATGAATAGAATGATGAATTTATTCAGTAAAATGGTAAATTTATTCAGTAAACATTTAATGAGACTTGAATGTCCTGTGGAGATGGAAGTGAGTGGAGGAGTGTTTGGCCTACTAAGGTTGATAAGATATTATCTGACCTTAAGGAACATAAATTCTGATACTGAATATAAATTTGTAAAGCCTTCTGATTTTCAGATTAACCAATGCAGAAAATAAGTAATTTGCTGACTTAAAACAGTTTCTTTCTGACATAGATTTTAAGAGATTTGTTAAGAGATGTTATGTGAAATAATCCAAAATCACTGTGGATGGTGACTGCAGTCATGAAACTAAGATGCTTGTTCCTTGGAAGAAAAGCAATGACAAACCTAGACAGAGTATTAAAAAACAGAGACATCACTTTAAAAAGCAGAGACGTCACTTTAAAAAGCAGAGACATCACTTTGCTTACAAAGGTCTGTATGCTGCTGCTGCCACTGCTAAGTCACTTTAGTCGTGTCCGACTCTGTGCGACCCCATAGATGGCAGCCCACCAGGCTCCCCCGTCCCTGGGATTCTCCAGGCAAGAACACTAGAGTGGGTTTCCATTTCCTTCTCCAGTGCATGAAAGTGAAAAGCGAAAGTGAAGTCGCTCAGTTGTGCCTGACTCTTAGCGACCCCATGGACTGCAGCCTTCCAGGCTCCTCCGTCCATGAAATTTTCCAGGCAAGAGTACTGGAGTGGGGTGCCATTGCCTTCTCCGTCAAAGCTTTGATTTTTTTCTAGTAGTCATGTATGGATGTGAGAGTTGAACCATAAAGAAGGCCAAGTGCCAGAGAATTGATGGCTTTCGAACTGTGGTGCTGGAGAAGACTCTTGAGAGTCTCTTGGACAGCAAGGAGATCAAACCTGTCAGTCCTAAAGGAAATCAACCCTGAATATTCACTGGAAGGACTGATGCTGAAGCTGAAGCTTCAGTACTTTGGCCCCCTGATGTAAAGAGCTGATTCATTCGAAAAGACCCCAATGCTGGGAAAGATTGAGGGCAGGAAGAGAAGGAGGCGATAGAGGATGAGATAGTTGGATATCATCGCCAGTTCAATGGACATGAGCTTGAGCAAACTCCAAGAGATAATGAAGGACTGGGAAGCCTGCAGTTCATGGGTTTGCAAAGAGTCAGACATGACTTAGCGACTGAACAGCAAGTGTGAAATCTTATTTATGTAACTGATAAGCACACAATTCTGCATTCCTTCTCTTCGCTCATTTAGCTGGAAAGGATTATTATGGGATCAGTTTTTATGATCCTCTGTTATCATTCAGTTTTTTTCTTATTTTATTAAAGTTTGGGATTTGATTAGGTGGGGACATAATGCTCTTCTGAAAATGTAGGAGTCCACTTCTCTAAAGTAACTGTGGTAAAGCAGCAAGATACTTAATTGAATGGATGTACTGAAATATTAGGTTGGTGCAAAAGTAATTGTGGTTTTGCATTGTTGAACTTTGCTGTTTGAAGTTGTAATATATTCTTAATGTGGTTATGTTATACATCATTTTCATGCACTTTTCTCACTTTATGGGTTTTGCTAATGACTTCTTGCTTGCTATATATCTTATATTTGTTTTAGACTGTGGAAATGATGTTAGACAAAAAGCGGATTAGAGCAGTTTTCTTGTTCGAGTTTAAAATGGGTCGTAAAGCAGCAGAGACAACTCAACATCAACCACACATTTGGCCCAGGAACCCCTCATGTACACACAGTGCAGTGGTGGTTCAAGAAGTCTTACAGAGGAGACAAGAGCCTTGAAGATGAGGGGCATAGTGGCCGACCGTCAGAAACTGTTCAGTCTCTCAGTCGTGTCTGACTCTTTTGCAACCCCATGGACTGCACCGTGCCTGGATTCCCTGTCCTTCACTTTCTCTTGAAGTTGACAGTGCCCAATGGAGAGGATCATCGAAGCCGATCCTCTTACAACTACGTGCGAAGTTGCCGAAGAACTCAACTCTCCCATTCTACAGTTGTTTGGCATTTGAAGCAAATTGGAAAAAGCTCAGTTAGTGGGTGTTTGACTGCAAAAAAAAAAAAATCGTCTTTTTGAAGTGTTGTCTTCTATTATTCTGCACAACAACAATGAACGTTTCTTTTTTTAAAAAAAAATTTTTATTTCATTTGTTTATTTGGCTGTGCCTGGTCTTAGTTGCAGAACATGGGATCTTCGATGTGGCCTGTGGGTTCTAGCTCCCTGACCAGGGCTTGAACCAAGACCTCCTGCTTTGAGAGCACGCAGTCTTAGCCGCCAGGGAAGTCCCCAGTGAACCATTTCTTGATTGGACTGTGATGTGCAGCAAAAGGTGAATTTTATATTACAGCTGGCGATGACCAGCTCAGTGGTTGGACTGAGAAGAAGCTCCAAAACTCTTCCCAAAGCCAAACTTGCACCAAAAAAGGTCATGGTCTCTGATGGCCCGATCCACTACACCTTTCTGAATCCCAGCAAAACCATTATATGTGGGAAGTGTGCTCAGCAAATCTAGGAGATTCACCCAAAACTGCAATGCCTGCAGGCGGCATTGGTCAATAGAATGGGCCCAATTCTTCTCCAGGACAATGCTCGACCACACGTAGCACAACAAATGCTTCAAAAGTTGAATGAATTGGTCTATGAAGTTTTGCTTTTTCCACCTGACCTCTCGCCAACCGACTACCACTTGTTCAAGCATTTCAACAACTTTTTGCAGGGAAAATGCTTCCACAATCAGCAGGAGGCAGAAAATGTTTTCCAAGAGTCTGTCAAATCCCTAGGCACGGATTTTTCTGCTACAGGAATAAACAGACTTACTTCTTGTTGGCAAAAATGCATTGATTGTAATGGTTCCTATTTTGATTAATGAAGATGTGTTTGAGCCTAGCTATAATGATTTAAAATTCACAGTGCGAAACCACAATTACTTTTCTTACCAACTTAATAGCTTAAGTATCTTGATCATTCAAGTATGCAATAATCAGAACATTCAGTGTGTAAGTTAGTTCAGTTCAGTCGCTCAGTCATGTCCTACTCTTCGCAACCCCATGAGTCGCAGCATGCCAGGCCTGCCTACCATCACCAACTCCCGGAGTTCACTCAGACTCACGTCCATTGAGTCTGTGATGCCATCCAGCCATCTCATCCTCTGTCGTCCCCTTCTCCTCCTGCCCCCAATCCCTCCCAGCATCAGAGTCTTTTCCAATGAGTCAACTCTTCGCATGAGGTGACCAAAGTACTGGAGTTTCAGCTTTAGCATCATTCCTTCCAAAGAAATCCCAGGGTTGATCTCCTTCAGAATGGACTGGTTGGATCTCCTTGCAGTCCAAGGGACCCTCAAGAGTCTTCTCCAGCACCAGTTCAAAAGCATCAATTCTTCAGCGTTCAGCCTTCTTCATAGTCCGGCTCATATCCATACATGACCACAGGAAAAACCATAGCCTTGACTAGATGGACCTTAGTCGGCAAAAATAATGTCTCTGCTTTTGAATATACTATCTAGGTTGGTCATAACTTTTGTTCCAAGGAGTAAGCGTCTTTTAATTTCATGGCTGCAGTCACCCATCTGCAGTGATTTTGGAGCCCAAAATAATAAAGTCAGCCACTGTTTCCACTGTTTCCCCATCTATTTCCTGTGAAGTGATGGGACTGGATGCCATGATCTTCGTTTTCCGAATGTTGAGCTTTAAGCCAACTTTTTCACTCTCCACTTTCACTTTCATCAAGGGGCTTTTTAGTTCCTCTTCACTTTCTGCCATAAGGGTGGTGTCATCTGCATATCTGAGGTGATTGATATTTCTCCCGGCACTCTTGATTCCAGCTTGTTGCTTCTTCCAGTCCAGCGTTTCTCATGATGTACTCCTCATATAAGTTAAATAAGCAGGGTGATAATATACAGCCTTGAGGTACTCCTTTTCCTATTTGGAACCAGTCTGTTGTTCCATGTCCAGTTCTAACTGTTGCTTCCTGACCTGCATACAGATTTCTCAAGAGGCAGGTCAGGTGGTCTGGTATTCCCATCTCTTTCGGAATTTTCCACAGTTGATTGTGATCCACACAGTCAAAGGCTTTGGCATGGTCAATAAAACAGAAATAGATGTTTTTCTGGAACTCTCTTGCTTTTTCGATGATCCAGCGGATGTTGGCAATTTGATCTCTGGTTCCTCTGCCCTTTCTAAAACCAGCTTGAACATCTGGAAGTTTACGGTTCATGTATTGCTGAAGCCTGGCTTGGAGAATTTTGAGCATTACTTTACTAACGTGAGATGAGTGCAATCGTGCAGTAGTTTGAGCATTCTTTGGCATTGCCTTTCTTTGGGGTTGAAATGAAAACTGACCTTTTTCCAGTCCTGTGGCCACTGCTCGAGTTTTCCAAATTTGCTGGCATATTGAGTGCAGCACTTTCACAGCATCATCTTTCAGGATTTGAAATAGCTCAACTGGAATTCCATCACCTCCACTAGCTTTGTTCATAGTGATGCTTTCTAAGGCCCACTTGACTTCACATTCCAGGATGTCTGGCTCTAGATGGGTGATCACACCATCATGATTATCTGGGTCGTGAAGATCTTTTTTGTACAGTTCTTCTGTGTATTCTTGCCACCTCTTCTTAATGTCTTCTGCTTCTGTTAGGTCCATACCATTTCTGTCCTTTGTCGAGCCCATCTTTGCATGAAATGTTCCCTTGGTATCTCTAATTTTCTTGAAGGGATCTCTAGTCTTTCCCATTTTGTTGTTTTCCTCTATTTCTTTGCATTGATCGCTGAAGAAGGCTTTCTTATCTCTTCTTGCTGTTCTTTGGAACTCTGCATTCAGATGCTTATATCTTTCCTTTTCTCCTTTGCTTTTCACTTCTCTTCTTTTCACAGCTATTTGTAAGGCCTCCCCAGACAGCCATTTTGCTTTTTTGCATTTCTTTTTCTTGGGAATGGTCTTTATCCCTATCTCCTGTACAGTGTCACGAACCTCATTCCATAGTTCATCAGGCACTCTATCTATCAGATCTAGTCCCTTAAATCTATTTCTCACTTCCACTGTACAATCATAAGGTCTTTGATTTAGGTCATACCTGAATGGTCTAGTGATTTTCCCTACTTTCTTCAATTTGAGTCTGAATTTGGTAATAAGGAGTTCATGATCTGAGCCACAGTCAGCTCCTGGTCTTGTTTTTGTTGACTGTATTGAGCTTCTCCATCTTTGGCTGCAAAGAATATAATCAGTCTGATTTCGGTGTTGACCATCTGGTGATGTCCATGTGTAGAGTCTTCTCTTGTGTTGTTGGAAGAGGGTGTTTGCTATGACCAGTGCATTTTCTTGGCAAAACTCTATTAGTCTTTGCCCTGCTTCATTCCGCATTCTAGGGCCAAATTTGCCTGTTACTCCAGGTGTTTCTTGACTTCCTACTTTCCTGCATTCCAGTCCCCTATAATGAAAAGGACATCTTTTTGGGGTGTTAGTTCTAAAAGGTCTTGTAGGTCTTCATAAAACCGTTCAACTTCAGTTTCTTCAACGTTACTGGTTGGGGCATACTCTTGGATAACTGTGATATTGAATGGTTTGCCTTGGAGACGAACAGAGATCATTTCGTCATTTTTGAGATTGCATCCAAGTACTGCATTTCAGACTCTTTTGTTGACCATGATGGCTACTCCATTTCTTCTGAGGGATTCCTGCCCACAGTAGTAGGTATAATGGTCATCTGAGTTAAATTCACCCATTCCAGTCCATTTTAGTTCGCTGATTCCTAGAATGTCAACATTCACCCTTGCCATCTCTTGTTTGACCACTTCCAATTTGCCTTGATTCATGGACCTGAAATTCCAGGTTCCTATACAGCATCAGACCTTGCTTCTATCACCAGTCACATTCACACCTGGGTATTGTTTTTGCTTTGGCTCCATCCCTTCATTCTTTCTAGTGTTATTTCTCCACTGATCTCCAGGAGCATATTGGGCACCTACTGACCTGGGGAGTTCCTCTTTCAGTATCCTATCATTTTGCCTTTTCATACTGTTCATGGGATTCTCAAGGCAAGAATACTGAAGTGGTTTTCCATCCCCTTCTCCAGTGGACCACATTCTGTCAGACCTCTCCACGATGACCTGCCCGTCTTGGGTTGCCCCGTTGGCATGGCTTAGTTTCTTTGAGTTAGACAAGGCTGTGGTCCTAGTGTGATTAGATTGACTAGTTTCCTGTGAGTATGGTTTCAGTGTGTCTGCCCTCTGATGCCCTCTTGCAATACCTACCATCTTACTTGGGTTTCTCTTACCTTGGGCGTGGGATATCTCTTCACGGCTGCTCCAGCACAGCGCAGCCGCTGCTCCTTACCTTGGACGAAGGGTGTCTCCTCACCACCGCCCTTCCTGACCTTCAACGTTGGATGGCTCCTCTAAGGCCCTCCTGCGCAGCCACCACTCCTTGGACGTGGGGTTGCTCCTCCCGGCCGCCGCCCCTGACCTCCGACGCAGGGTAGCTCCTCCTGGCCATTCCTGCGCCGTCGCAGCCTGGCACTCTCGGCTGCTGCCCCTGACCTCGGATGTGGGGTAACTCCTCTTGGCCGCCACCCTTCGGGCATGGGGTCCTCCCAGCTTCTGCCCTTGACCTCAGATGTGGGGTAGCTCCTCTCGGCCGCAGGCTTTTATTAAAGTATATGATTTAACAGTTTATCATTCATTTCCCTGTTTTTTTTTTTTTCAATAATCAAGACAGTTCTTAATTATCAGAACTGATACAAGGACTGTTATTGTGAAAACTACAGAAAAAAACTACAGAAAATCAGTGGAATCCTGCAATACCACCAAGCTATTTGTAGTTTGCTAGGCAGAAGGATCAGAATATAGGAAGTTAGGAATCCTTGAAGAGATTATTACTGAAGTAGCCTTAACTGCCTAGCTACCCAGTCAGAATGTGTGTTCTAGGGGGTGAGAAACTTGCATAATTCAAGTCTTAACCTGTTAATTAAGCATGTATCAGTTAAGCATAAGCAAAACCTATTCAGTTGTTAGAGGAAAGAAGTATATTGCTAGAAGGGAGAGCAACTTTGTGGAACCTAGAGAGACTCCAAACAAGAACTTAGTCTATTTTCCACACTGTCCAAAGAGAATAGAAGCCAGCTTTCCATTGTGATTTGAACATGTAATTTTTCAGGCCTTATTGTGGTTCTGGTTTTCCTTTGTTTTAGATTTTTAATTCACCAGAAAACCTATTATATCAAAATATGGGGAATGAGGTACTCTAGGTGTTAATATGACTGTCCCCTTTGTAAAGAAATAAACTGGCATCTGGCATTGTTGTTCGGTCGCTAAGTCGTGTCTGGCTTTTTGCAGCTGCAAGACCTGCAGCACGCCAGGCTTCCCTGTCTTTCACTATCTCCCAGAGTTTGCTCAAACTCCTCTCCACTGAATCAGTGACGCCAACCAACCATCTCATCCTCTGTCACCCCCTGCTCCTCCTGCCCTGAGTCTTTCCAGCATCAGGGTCTTTTCTAATGAGTCGGCTCTTTTGCATCAGGGGGCCAAAGTACTGGAGCTTCAGCTTCAGAATCAGTCCTTCCAATGAATATTCAGGGTTGATTTCCTTTAGGATTGAATGGTTTAACTTCCTTACTGTCCAGAGGACTCTTAAGGGTCTTCTCCAGCATGACCGTTTGAAAACATTATTTCTTTGGCGCTCAGGCTTCTTTGTGGTCCAGCTCTCATATCCCTACATGACTCTTAGAATAACCATAGCTTTGACTATAGGACCTTTGTAGGCAGTGATGTCTGCTTTTTAATATGCTGTCTAGGTTTGTCATAGCTCTTCTTTTGAGGAGGAAGCGTCTTTTAATTTTGTGGCTACTGTCACTGTCCGCGGTGATTTTGGAGCATCTGGCATGTATGTTAGTTTTTGAAATAACTTCATTAAATATAACCACACTAAGTCGCTCCAGTCATGTCTGACTCTGTGCAACCCCAGAGACAGCAGCCCACCAGGCTCTCCCGTCCCTGGGACTCTTCAGGCAAGAGCACTGGAGGCGGTTGCCATTCCCTTCTCCAATGCATGAAAGTGAAAAGTGAAAGTGAATTTGCTCAGTCGTGTCCGACTCAGCGACCCCATGCCCACCAAGCTCCTCCGTCCATGGGATTCTCCAGGCAGGAGTACTGGAGTGGGGTGCCATTGCCTTTTCTGAAATATAACCATAACCTTTTATAAATTGGTAAGTGTAAATTAAGCCTAATCAGTTCTATGTGGGAAAAAAGAGTAAAGAGCTAAGGGCCACACACAGCAATGTCTTTTGTATAAGGCAGGAATCATAATCTTGTATAACCAGTGTCTTGGTACATGGTTGGTGCTCAATTTAGTGTTGTATTAATGAAACTAATTGCTAAATTTCAGAGATGATAACTCCAGACCTCTATTGAGAACAACTATCGGCATTTTATGGCTCTATTCGTAGATTTATTCTCATGTCAAAAGAGCAGTTCTGCCTATTCTTTAATTCAACAGAAATAATTCATTAAGTGATGAAAATGGAATTCTCTCCACAGACTAGTGCCAAATAAAAGGTGTATGCATCTGTTAGAAAAAAGGGAGGGGGTAGTGCATTTGAGAACAAAGATAGTCTTGTTTGTTTCATTGTCTTTATTTGTTAAATAATTAAAACTTTATTTTTTAGACCTTGTTGCAGTATGCAAGCAACAAGAATGCATCAGAACATATTGTGTATCTCCTGGAGGTATATCGACTTGCCATCCAAAGCTTTGCCAGTGCTCGCCCATATTTAACTACTGAGTGTGAAGATGTCCTCTTAGTGCTTGGCAGATTAGTTCTGTAAGTTTGAGAACTTAAATCACTTTTAAAATTGAGTATTTTTGGTTGTAATGTTTGCCTGACTTCTCTTTACTATGGCATCACATTGTTTAAAGAGTCATACCTTTGAATGAAATTTCCTTTGCTCTGACCCCTTTATATTCCCATTTTCAGGAGACAAGTATACGTGAAACTGCAGCCAAGCAGTGTAATATTTAACTGCCCCTAGAGTCTCTTTTTCTACTCAGGCTTAGATTGATAACTGTCCTTTTCTTTCTGTCCTTAGGTATAGATCAACTGAAGCGACAGAGTATCTGGAAGGTGTAGTGGTCTTTTAGGGAATTACTGTGAAATTCTGCACCGCAGTTGTATTATTTGCATTTTACTAGCAGAAAGTCTCAGGGCACAGTGTAAAATTACCACCCTGAGAACCCGTAATGATTGAGTTGATATTTTAATACCTGACTGCCTAAAGCAGACAGAATTACACCTTTAATGTATTTTATCTGCAGAGTGAAAAATATAACAGCTGTTAGTTTTTAGTTCTGGAATCATCTTGATTCAGTTTACAGATTGTTGGTAGGATAAATTTTAGTCTGGGTGATCGATTTTACTTTTCTGTGGTCTTAACTTTTCTTTCCTATTTTCCAAAATCCCAGACCACTAACATCATACTTTTTTTGGGAACAGAAACATTCCGTTTTACAATCCTGTTATTCCTTCTCTAAAGCTTCATAGATTTTCTTTTTTCTCTTTTTTAAAGTTGTAAAGTTAATAGTATAACAATGTTGAATAAAATTTTGAAGAGTAAAAAACAAATTTGAAATAGTCTAAATAAATCTAAAATGTATATTGAGTCACTGTCATACTGTACTATAACCAGTGTTATATACTGACTTAGTTTTTCATATTCTAGGAGTTGTTTTGAATTACTGCTTTCAGTGTCTGAAAGTGAACTGCCATGTGAAGCCTGGGTACTCTTCCTTCAGTCTTTACAGGTGGGTTGATTTGGCCTCAAAAAAGGTCTCTGTTTGGATATCCAAGACACCTAGTTAATTTCTCCCAGCAAACTGAAATTGGAAACTTACAACAAAAACAAGTTCATTATCTATTGTATTTAGTTCATGGAATGAGAAAGAGGCCTTCCAGATGAAGAGAGTATCCTAAAAATTATTGGGTTTTTTCCTTTCATTTGGTTTTGTTAGTCTTTACATAGCTTAAAAGGCAACAAAAAATTTTTCATTCTTCAGAAACAAAATTTTAGAATAAATCTATTAAAATATAAAATTATATATGTTTATTATGTAATATTATTTGGTTCATTCATGGTACATTTATCTAATAATTTCCCCTAAAATTTCAGGGATTTATAATGCTAACAATTAAAAGTAGTCATCAGGGATTCTGTTCATGCATCTTACTTACAGGAGAGCTATGTTAGTTCATCTGTTGGCTTGATAATAAGCATTCTCAGATAAGCAGATCAGAAAATAGCAAGTTGGGGAGAGGAGAGTAAGGTAAGAGAAAAAAAGCAAGTGTACTGCCAGCAATAGAAAGCAAATTTGCCTGTTAGCAGTAGAGATAGAAAAGCTGTTTAAAGAAAACAGTAAAAAAGCTATTATTCAGTTATTATCATTAATTATGTGGCAGTCAGTGCTCTACATTGTTTTTACATTTTGTATGTTTTAATCAAATTGCAAACCTTATATAACATAGAGATCATTTGAACCACAATTTATAAATAGGGAGGCAGGCATAGAGAGGTGAATTAACTTGCCTAAAGTTAACACCTAGATTTATACCTAGAACTTGCTTTGTTTAACTGTTTTCTCAAGGACACAAACGCCATAGTAGCCTGGACCTGTTTCATGCAGGCATAAGCCAAGGTTTGTGTGTTAACAGACACACCTCATTGTTTGAAAATTTCTTTCTTCTTGACTGTATAATCCGAAACGAAATGATATAATGTTCAGTTCAGTTCAGTCGTGTCTGACTCTTTGCGACCCCGTGGACTGCAGCATGCCAGGCTTCCCTGTCCATCGCCAACTCCTGCATAATTGTTACTGTTTAGATTTTCTGTTTAAGAAGAATTCTTTGTCATGTTCTTGGCATGTTCTAATCCCTATAATGGCCTTCTTGCCTGCCTGTACAACTTTGTTAAAATATTTGTCAGACAATTTAGGATGTATATATTCACATTTCTGAATATGTGTTCAATAAAATAAATACAGAAGAGGTACAGATAAATCTGACACAATCCCTGTAGAAATATAAAGCTTGAACAATGGAAGTTTTCTTACTTTAGGTAAAAATGGATAAGGCATCAGGATATGTTTTGAGGATACCTTTGGGGAGAGAATAGTTTTACCAGGCAGGCCACAGAGAGCATTCTCAACCACTATTTACAGCTTGTGTAACCCTTCTAGACCTTTTCTTTATGGATATAAAAATACATTCTGAAATGGAGTTTTAAATAAACAAAAATGAGATCCTATGTTTTGCAACCTTTTTAACATAATGATCTTATCATGGACATATGTCTAGGATTGCGTATGTCTAGGATTGCATATGTCTAGGATTGCATCTTCCTTGATGACTGCCTGGGATTCTGTTATGTGGCTGCACCATAAATTATTTGGCCAGATCTCTTTGCTGTTTATTGTAAATAATGCTAGAGTGAACATCTTGCACTTGTATTTCTATATTGTAAATTTCAAGATGTGGACTTTGGATAGTTTTACCTTAAACAAGAAATTGTTTTTAAAATTCCACCATGGAGAAGGAAATGGCAACCCACTCCAGTATTCTTGCCCGGAGAATCCCATGGACGGAGGAGCCTGGTGGGCTACAGTCCACGGGGTCGCAAAGAGTCGGACATGACTGAGCAACTTCACTTTCACTTTTCAGTATCTCTGATAACCTGTTAGTAAGTAAAAGTTTTGTATTAGGGTGAAGATAATGCTAGTCAAGAGATTTCTTTAGACCTGACCTGTTTGTCTTGTTGTGATAATACATAACATTAAGTTGGTCTGGGAATATCATATATGACCTAATTCATAATTTCATAGCTTAAAAAAGAACCAAATTTTAAAAGCTTGAATGATCAGGATAGTATTTATCAGATGTTAATAATTACTGAATACATGAAAATACATTAGTTTCAATGTTACTAGAAATTAAACAGTACATGAAGAATCAGCTTATTCAGCCAGACAGCATGCATCTGAACAGCATGTCTTCACTCATTAGAGATGTAATCATTGATCACATGATTGTAAAATAGGATTGTTTTGTAGAATTCTGGAGATGGAGTTGAGTGTTTTCTGTAATCTCAAAGTACAGTAGACACTTCTCTGTTGTGGGCCCAAAGCCACAACCGCTAAGAGCTTTAAACTGTCAGCAGCTGGAATCCCAGCAAACAGCTGGATCAAACTTCATTAGCTAAGAACTTACATAGCCATGGGGAAGAAATGATTCCATGATTCCTGTACATAATAACTGGCCTGCCATCATTTGTGGAATACAGTCAAAAAGTAAAAAGGACTATTAAAAATCTTTGAACTTCATTTGGTTAAAAAAATAAATAAATAAAATAAAATAAAATTCCACCATAGTTTTTGAAGACTCTATTTGAGGTTATTTAAAATTTTTTTGTCTTTATTTGTTTATTTGGTCATGCTGCTCAGCTTGTGGAATCTTAGTTTCCCAACCAGAGATTGAACCTGTGGTCCCTGCATTGAAAGTCCCTGGAGCCATCTGTCGTTTAAAAAGTCTTTTGATAGAAGAATTTAAACAATTAAAAAGATATATAACAATAGATATCATTGTCATGCTTACGTTAGAAGGAATAGGTTGCCTATGTGAATACTGCAGAATCTTTTAAAAGAAAGCTGTGCTAGTGACCTTAAAATAATTTAGTAATTCAAGGATGTAAATTGAATTGTGGTGATAATTTTACATAGGAGAATTCAAGAAAACATTTTAAAGGTACTCTTTAACTTAGTGAAAATGCCCTAGTTTCATTATTTAAACTCAGCAACAGAATTCCATAAAGCTTTGAAGATAGCTATTTTTTTTCCTCTTGCTTATTTATTTTTAGGAAATCCAAGATACAGGACTTTTCATAGACTTTCAGATATATTGAAAAGGCAAAAAGACTTTATAGTGCCTGTTTTCTGGATATGCTTTTTTTTTTTTTTTTTAGGAGTCACATGATGCATTATTGGAATTTGGGAATAATAACCTACAAATACTGGTTCATGTTACCAAGGAAGGGGTGTGGAAAAATCCTGTTCTGCTTAAAATTTTGTCTCAACAGCCAGTAGAAACAGAAGAAGGTAAGCTTAAAACTATACTGACTACTGAAGGAGGATTTAGTTCTAAGAGAATTAAAAATTTTATGGGTTAAAATTTTGTGGATGTCACCTGTGTGAAATAACCAGTCATTCTGGTCTCCTTTGAATAGTAAAAACTAACCATTAGCACTTAATGTTTTGTTTAAAGATTCTTGAATTTTAACCTAGAGTTTTAAAAGTATCCCTTTGTACTTGTTTTTAAATATTGCTTTGAATAACAATGTTTATACAGAGCTCCTGTGATAGAAATTAATAATCTGCTTCTAGTCCTTGGTATATAGTAGAACTTTGCTTATATTTTGTTTACTGGTTACTACAGCTGAGGACTATGACAGAAAATTACTCTTTATTTTAGATTTAAGAAACATTGGAATTTAGCATTTTATAGAGATACACAAAGAAGAAAATTTTTATTTAGAAATTATCAGTTGAAGACCAACAGATTAATGGATTTGGGTTGATGTTTCCATTTAGATGCACAAAATATCTCATTTTACATGTCCAACATGTATGATTTTGTTTGCTTTAAGTTAGTAGAAAATTAACAAGGATCACATCTTTGTTAAGTATGTTTCTGGAATAAGAATGAGTTTTAAAACAGTTTTTATTTACGCTTTTGATATATCTTTAGTTCAAGTATCAGGCCTTTTGTATGTTGATGTCTTAAAATATGGGCCTCCCTGGTGGCACTAATGATAAAGAACCTGCCAACGCAGGAGACGTAAGAGACAAGGGTTTGATCCTGGGTCAGGAAGATCCCCCATGGCAACCAACTCCAATATTCCTTGCTAGAGAATCCCATGGTCACAGGAGCCTGTTGGGCTACAGTCCATAAGGTCACAAAGAAATGGGCACAACTGTGGAAAATTCTGAAAGAGATGGGAATACCAGACCACCTAACCTGCCTCTTGAGAAATCTGTATGCAGGTCAGGAAGCAACAGTTAGAACTGGACATGGAACAACAGACTGGTTCCAAATAGGAAAAGGAGTACCTCAAGGCTGTATATTGTCACCCTGCTTATTTAACTTATATGAGGAGTACATCATGAGAAACGCTGGACTGGAAGAAACACAAGCTGGAATCAAGAGTGCCGGGAGAAATATCAGTCACCTCAGATATGCAGATGACACCACCCTTATGGCAGAAAGTGAAGAGGAGCTAAAAAGCCTCTTGATGAAAGTGAAAGAGGAGAGTGAAAAGGTTGGCTTAAAGCTCAACATTCAGAAAACGAAGATCATGGCATCCGGTCCCATCACTTCATGGGAAATAGATGGGGAAACAGTGGAAACAGTGTCAGACTTTATTTATTTGGGCTCCAAAATCACTGCAGATGGTGACTGCAGCCATGAAATTAAAAGACGCTTACTCCTTGGAAGAAAAGTTATGACCAACCTAGATAGTATATTCAAAAGCAGAGACATTACTTTGCCGACTAAGGTCTTCTAGTCAAGGCTATGTTTTTTCCTGTGGTCATGTATGGATGTGAGAGTTGGACTGTGAAGGAGGCTGAGCGCCGAAGAATTGATGAGTTTGAACTGTGGTGTTGGAGGAGACTCTTGAGGGTCCCTTGGACTGCAAGGAGATCCCACCAGTCCAATTCTGAAGGAGATCAGCCCTGGGATTTCTTTGGAAGGAATGATGCTAAAGCTGAAACTCCAGTACTTTGGTCACCTCATGGGAAGAGTTGACTCATTGGAAAAGACTCTGATGCTGGGAGGGATTGGGGGCAGGAGGAGAAGGGGACGACAGAAGATGAGATGGCTGGATGGCATCACGGACTCGATGGACGTGAGTCTGAGTGAACTCCGGGAGTTGGTGATGGACAGGGAGGCCTGGCGTGCTGCGATTCATGGGGTCGGAAAGAGTCAGACACGACTGAGCGACTGAACTGAACTGAATTGAACTGAACTGAAGCTACTTAGCATGGAGACATTTCTTAAAATATTTCAGTTAACTTATTCATTCCCCAAGTTTGATAACCTATTGTATGCATGTTATTTCTGTTTTTCTTTATAGTGAGATGATTGATAATAAGAGCGCTTAGATTTTCTCTTGGTTCCTTATCTCTGATACTTCTACTGCTTATCAGTTATACTGATAAGGAAAAAAAGACCTGTTAAATAGAAAATAGATTTGTGTATATGTTTTATGTTGAGATTCTTGATAAATGGCATCCTTTTGTAAATATAGGCAGGTAGACGCTCAGTGATTGCCTTTATCATTATTAAAAATTGCATTGGCAGGAGGGATGTTTACCACTACTGCCACCTGGGAAGTTAAAAAAAAAAAAAAAATTAGAGGACAACACCAAATAGTTGCAAAAGGATCCTAGAATTAGCAGATTCCCAGATAAGGATCCAGGAGTGAAGAGTGCATGACCTTTGTAGACAGGTTCAAGCCCCAGAGGGAAGAGATGGAATTGCATTAAATGTCCCTCATTTATTTTTCCTGATGTAACTAATCAAATATTTCACCCTCCTACCTCTGGAATTAATAGTACTCAGGTTTGTTTTTTTTTTTTTACATAGAAAAAAAAGAAATGGGGAGAAGCACTGTTTGCCTAATATCCTGTGGTATCCTGTATATTCTGTAAAATTCTGAATGGGTATAGGATACCTACATATGTAAGGAATTTTTCTGAGAACCACAATGTAAGTGGTGAGCAGCCTGTGACCTGCTTGCTTTTGCAACTGGCCCTTACTAATTTCAGATCAACAGATTTAGAAAGCCTCCTGTGTAGCTTCATTACCCTTGCAGCCCAGATATTAACACATTGGATGCTTGAGAGCAGTGACTATCATTTCATTAATTGCTGTTTTTCAGTAGTGTACTAATCAGAAACATTAAAAATAAATTTTTTAACTTCCAAGTAACTGAGTAAATGCCTTTTGGTTTACTTTTTTGAATTAAAAAAAAAGGTGCATTAGATTTTTATTTTTCCTGCCATGAAGTGTCAAATTTACTACTGCCCCCTCTCCTGCCCCTCAAAAAAAAGGGTTTCCTTTGTGGCTCAGCTGGTAAAGAATCTGCCTGCAATGTGCGAGACCTGGGTTTGATCCTTGGATTGGGAAGATGCCCTGGAAAAGGGAAAGGCTACCCACTCCAGTATTCTGTCCTAGAGAATTCTATGGACTGTATAGTCCATGGGGTCACTAAGAGTCTGACACGACTGAGTGGCTTTCACTTTCACACCCCCGCACCTGCCCCCCCGCCCCCCCCCCGGCCGCCAAAAAAAAAAAGACGTTTTTTACTGAAGCATGTAATATGTACCAGTTGTTAACACTTTTGCCTGGCCTGATGGGCAGGGAAATGAGCAAGTCCTCCCACCCAGGTATGGCCTGGGCTTTTACCCCAGGCCACCCTAGCAGCCTACCACAAAATGTAGAGATGGCAAGACCAAGCCCAGCCAAGGTCCCCCTAGTGGTTCCTGGCCTGAGCCTCAGTGCCCACAAACTACCCATACTTCCAGTGGTGATGGCAGCAACCCACAGCTCAAAAGTCCTCAGGCCCATCAACCTTGGAGACCCCCTTTCACTGTGCTAGAGGAAACCCAGAGCTGCCATCTGGTATCTGTCAGTTTTTCCAACTGACTTGTGCCTTCCCCAGCATCCTCGTCCCCTCTTAATTCATGACATCAAAACACTGGCTTTTCCTTATTTTTCTTGAGACTCAGGAAGGCCAAATCAATAGGCTTTTGCTCTTTTTTTTCTCTCCCTACTAAGTGTTGCGGGAAGAGAGCCATCCTAATTGTTCAGAGGCAGTAACTTCCTCCCCTCAATCTAGTAGAGGAGGAACCCTCCAGCTCTTACTTCTTCCTGGTTGTTTTTCTTCCCACCCCAGTCTGTTGTTTCCCTTCTACCACATACCTCTAAAGCCATTGTATGACTTGTCTAGTGTCACCTGAGCCTTCTGTAAAATAAGCAAACAAACAGCACTCTTCTGTTAAAAAAGGCAGAGATATTTTTTCACTGGACCTTAAATGTTGCAATTTATTACATGTTGAAGTACATAGGAGGTAAACCGTCATGATGTTTACAACTTACTTTTAAGTGGCTCAGAAAAAGAAAAACTAGACAAAGAAATATGGCAAAATGGTTCAGTTGTTGAATCTAGCTGGAGGAGAGGCTATATGGTTAAACATTTTTTGTATTAAAATGTTTGAAAAATGAACACAGAAGGGAACACAATTGGGAGTGAGACTTCTTAGTGTACACTTTATTGTGTTGTTTTAAATATTGAAGTGTATGGATGGATTCCTTTTTAAAAGTACAGTTAAGTAAGGATTGATTTTAACATAACAAAGTGTTTTTAAAATGCAGCTTTGATCTCTGTTAAAAATTGATATAGTGGTTTAACTGTGACTGTAAAATATTGAGTAAAGTAGTTTTACCTCATAGAAGTAATAGCTGTGATTTATAGCGTGCCTGTTATGTGATGGGCACTGTGTTTTCCGTCTCATTTAATCCATTCAACAGGCAAGAGATTACACATGGGCAAGGCCATATAGTTAAAATTGTGGAGACAGAATTTGAGCCCAGGTGAGGAAGTATTTAAAGGGTTTTGATTGATTAAAAAAAGTGATAACCATTTGGTTTCTAAATGCATGGTTTTATCCAAAAGTTAACAAGACACAGTATTTGTCTTCAAATTGCTGATAGTATAATGTAGATATCAGAGTCAAAGAAAAGCAAGTAGTATTGAGCATTCATTCTGCCTGGCCACTGTGTTCCGTGTCTTACTTACATTCTGGTATTTCGTTTATGATCCTTCATCTCTGTGAGGCAGTCTTTTCATAGTTAAAGAAACTTGAGACTCAGGAAGGTCTAATTTGTCCAAGGGCCTCACAACTAGTATGTATGAGAGTCATGATTTGGCCTCAGTTAATTGATTCTAAAATCTAAGATCTTGACCTTTATATACTCTGATCATTTATTACTATATGTAAAGAGAAAAATAAGTGTGGTAAAATAAGTAAAATGTTACAGGAATTTAGAGTGGTTGAGTGGTATAGCTAACATACCTGTTTTCAGGTGTGAGATTTGTGAAAATGCATATACTTGATAAAGTAGATAAATGGAGCATAATCTGATGTTAGGGAGTTTAGGATGGAGGGGACAGATGTGGCAAGAAATAACATGAAGTAATTAGGTTGGAGAGAATTTTTAAAAGAATTGCTAGGACACGGTAACTAAGTTGATTTTCTTAGGAAAGGAGTTGGCAAGGAAGGGTAATGCCAGAATTTCACTTTTTTAAAAAATTGAGAGAATACCATTACTGAAAACAGAAGTAAGGAATGAGGAGCTCCTTGAGATATGATTGTGAGTTCATTTTGTGGAATTTAGTGCTTGTGGGACTAAAATAAAGAAGTCCAAATGCAAGTGATCTATTTTCTGTCCATGCCTTTTGACCTTGACTGTGTATTAAAGTATCTGTGGAATTTAAAGCCAGAACACACAGACACATATCCCAGGTCCAGGCTCCATCTACTAAATCAGAATCTCCAGAGTTGAAGCTCTGAATACTGACCTTTCTGAAGTGCCACAGGAAACAAGCCCCTTCCACCAATGTGTGCTGGGAGTATAAATTGGTACAATCTCTGCACACCCACCTGGCAACAGTTTCACTTCTAGGAATTTTTTCTATAGATACAGCCTTGCATTGTGAAATGGTCTCTGTACAGGGATGTAAATTGTAGCATTATTGACAGTTGCCAAAGATTGGAAACAACTTGCAAGTTTATCAGGAGGGGATTGGTTAAATTAGTTGTATTTGATCTGTACAGTGGAATAAACACACTTGTTAAAAGTATTGAGCTCTCAGTGTACAGTGATGTGATAGAATGACATGTATGATATATTAAATAGGAAAAGAAATCGGTCTTCTGTACTCAGAAGGATGAACAAACTGTACTGGCTGCTGCTGCTAAGTCGCTTCAGTCGTGTTTGACTCTGTGCGACCCCATAGATGGCAGCCCACAGGCTCCCCTGTCCCTGGGATTCTCCAGGCAAGAACACTGGAGTGGGTTGCCATTTCCTTCTCCAGTGCATGAAAGTGAAAAGAGAAAGTGAAGACGCTCAGTCGTGTCCGACTCTTAGCGACCCCATGGACTGCAGCCTACCAGCCTCCTCCATTCATGGGATTTTCCAGGCAGGAGTACTGGAGTGGGGTGCCATTGCCTTCTCTGAACTGTACTGGAAGGATAAACAAAAATGATTATTGTTTCTTGAGGAAAGAGACTAAGAGACTGGAGTCAGAGTAGAAGGGAGACAACTTTTAACTATACATCTTTTTGTGTGCCTTTTGACTTTTGTGTCATTTGCATGTATAATGTTACCTATTTTTTTTAAAAGAGAAAATTTTAAAATCTCTACAGTTGATTCTCATACGTAGTTAAGATTGGGCCAATGGTTCCCCCAACCCTGGTGGTTTATCATTAATTTTAACGATTTCTGTTCGACATGTGGCCTGTAGGCCTAGTAGCAGGGATATTATCTGTGAGGCTTATTAGAAAAGCACAATCTCAGATCCCATTCCACACCTGCTGAATTAGAATCTGCATTTTAATAGGATTTCCCTGGTGATTCAGAAGCACTTTCAAGTTGCAGAAACACTGTGTTAGGTGAACCATCTCGCTTGCCACTCACCTTAACATGCACATTCCCACCTCTGTTCTTTAAATAATACTGTGTAACAGTGCCACACACTTGTTGAATGTTTACTATTTATAAATCAAGGGCTTGTTCACAACACTGTACAAATCAATGTGAGTACTGCTCCGAGCAGCATTTTCCAAAGTGTGTACTGAACCAGGAACATGGACTTTATGTCGTGTTAATGATATGTGTAAAAGGGTTCTCTGGTCAAATCAGTTTGGGTAACATTGGGTTTAAATAAGAGTGAACAGTTTTCTTCATTGCAGGACTGTTCAGAGATTTGACCAAGGAAATCCCTTTTTTTTCTAGGACTATCTCTCAGGTCTTTTGCTCGGTGGAACACACTTTGAGAAATGCCTGGTTTAGAGGAAAGACCACCACTGGCTTTGGAATCCTTGGCAAGTTACCTAATTTCTCTGAGTATTGATTTTCCTAACCTTAAACCGGGGATAACAATACTTGCCTTGGTGGTGGTGTGAAGAATAAATGAGAGGTGTGTGAAAACACTCAAAGCTTGGTACCTCATGAGTGTTTAAGTGGTAGTTGTTAATATTACACAGGATACTTCATTTTTCCGTGTTCTTATGTTTATAGTTCATCTCACTGTTCCTTACTATCCTTATCAGGATGTGAGGGAGGAGAAAGTGAAAGAATGAATTTTGGTGAAATGTTAGTAGTAGCTTTATTAAAAGGTTTGGTGTTCGTGGGATTTCCCTGGTGGTCCAGTGTTTGGGGCTCTATGCTTCCAATGCAGGGGGACGCGGGTTCAGTCCTTGGTCAGGGAACTGGGATCCCACATGCCGTTTGGTATGGCTAAAAAATAGTTAAAAAAATTTTTGTAATGGTTTGATGTTCAAAATAAAACTGCTAAGTAATATGGGAATAATTAGCAACGTTATTTTGCTCTTTGCTCTGTTAAATGAGTACAGAGATCAGAATAAACTTCCAGTAATGTCAACTGACCTTTTATCTGCTGAAAACAAACAACAACAAAAGATATCAAACTTTCATCTTCACAACCTTGATATGTTATGTGGTGTGTTATCAAACTGTTTTATTTTTCCTTTTTTCTAGTCAATAAATTGATTGCACAAGAAGGACCTTTCTTTCTGCAAATGCGAATAAAACATTTGTTGAAATCTAACTGCATCCCCCAGGCTACTGCTTTATCAAAACTGTGTGCAGAATCTAAAGAAATTTCAAATGTGTCATCTTTTCAGCAAGCCTATATCACATGCTTATGTTCCATTCTTCCTAATGAAGATGCTATTAAGGAGGTAGGTAAAGCAAGTAACTGCTGTTGTCATTCATACAATGAATTTATTAGATTTTAATAATTGTTGCATGACAAGATGAAAACCAAGATTTTTTTTGGTCAGGCTACTGATAAGTACCATTTTAATTGTATATTTAACTGTTCAGCACATTGAATATAAAATTGTGTCTTTTAGGTGTATTTGAAAAGTAGATAATTATAAATATGCAGATAAATGCTTATGAATTTGGCTGATGGTTTGTTTTGAAATGTTTAAATGTGAAAGTCACTTTTTCTTCTTCAACTAAATTTCTCTGGGAAATGTAGACATTATTAATAGTGGTGTCAAGAGATAAACTAAAGATAATGGCAGTTAGCTTAAGTTACTTTATACATTTAACTCTGTAAGCAGAGAAGTATAGGACTTTAGAACTTATGGGTACACGTTGAACAATAATTAAGCAGACAAACAGGGTTTTTTTTTGTTGTTGTTGTTTTTGGCCTAAATTATTGTTTTCCTTAGAAAAGTTGGAATTAGTCTTTTGATAAATTATACAGAGAAAAATAATAGATATATCATTATCTGCCTTTAATTCTCTTACCTGCCATTCAGGTCTTAATATGGATTCTCATTTTACCTCTACACCGAACTTTCTTGTTAAATGAAGGAATCACGAGGATCTGGTTCTATGCTGTAGTGATTCTTAAACTTTTATGACAGTTTCAGCTATAAATATCTTATTTTCCAAGTGAAACTGTCTTTCCAGTTTAATAGTTTTGTTTATTTGTTTCTTTCTGGCTGTGCTGGGTCTTTGTTGCTACATGGGCTTTTCTCTAGTTGCTGAGAGTGGGGGCTACTCTAGTTGTGGTCCTCGGGTTTCTTGTTGTGGTGGCCTCTCTTGTTGCAGAGCTGGGGCTGAAGGACGCGCAGGTTCCAGCAGTTTTGGTTCCCAGCCTCTAGAACACGGGCTCAAGAGTGAGGCTTAGCTGTTCCTTGGCACGTGAGACCCTCCCAGGTCAGGTGTGGAACCCATGTCTCTTGCACTGGCAGGCGAATTCTTTACCATTGAGCTACAAAGAAAGCCCCTATCTTTAGACTTTAATATACAGACTCCGCCAGGACCAACAAATCTATTGGTCCTATCTGCTTTTCACTCTCCTTCACTCTTCTCATGTACTCACTTCCCTCCTTACCCTGCTTTTCCATAGTCAATCACTATTATCACTCCTTTGCATATACCCTCAACTCCTCTGCTGGTCTCTTCCTTAATTATACTTATTTGACTAACCTGTATCCTCATTATCCCTACATCTCCACCTCCTTTATATCTTTACCTGCATTAGTGGTTTGGATGGGGAAAAACCTGCCAACTGATTTACTTTAATTGAGTCGCACTATGTTTCTTTAGTCTATTCACTCTCCCACTCTCTGAGGTTACTATTTCATACTCTGAACTTTTTCTTTTAACCTGTACTACAGTACCTTCTGTCCCATCTCTGTCCCCACTGATGAGCTTTCTTCCTCTTTCCCTGAGGAAATTGGGAATGTTGGAAGAGAATTTCCATGGCATCTATTGACCTACCTGCATTTATGTATTTACACCTTCTCTTCTGTTCTGAGGATAAACTATGTCTGCTTTCCCCCCACAAAGGCCAGCAGTCTCCTAGACTTCTGTGTCAGACCCCGTCTGCTCTTGTCCCCTAAGGCTGATGCTGCAGCAGCTCTCCTTTCTCTACTGCGTTATCAATTCCCCACTGCTTGTAACCATCTTTGCAGCACTTATGCTGTTATTTCTTCCATTTTTTAGGAAGAAATGCTTCTTTCAGCTATCACCTCGTTTCTCTCCTCCCACCTTTGAGTATAATTTCTCAAACGAATTTTCTGAATTTGCTGTTTAATGTTTTCCTTGAACATATTCTGCTATGGTTGGTGCCTTGTGCCTGCCTACCACATCACTAAAGCCAACTACAAAAGCACTTCTAAGAGGGAGTTTTATAGCAATACAAGCCTACCTCAGGAAACAAGAAAAATATCAAATGAACAACCTAACTTTACACCTAAAGGAACTTAGCAAACAAAACCCAAAGTTTAGAAGGTAAGAAATCATAAGGAATCAGAGCAGGAATAAATGAAAGAAAAAAAAAAATAGAAAAGATCATTGAAACTTTCAACAAGCTGGTTCTTTGAAAAGATAAACAAAATTTGATGTCTTTTAGCCAGACTCATCAAGAAAAAATGGGGGCCCAAATCATTTCAGAAATGAAGAGAGCTCACAGCTGGCACCAGGGAAATACAAAAGATCATAAGAAATTACTGCAGACAGCTATATGCCAATAAATGGATAACCTGGAAAAAAAGGACAAATTCCTAGAAATTTACCTCTCCCTACACTGAACCAGGAAGAAATAGAAAATAGGAACAGACCAATTACCAGTAATGAAATTGTCAGTAGTTTTAAAAACTCCTAAAAAACAAGACTCCAGGTCAAGATGGCTTCACAGGTGAATGTTCCAAACGTTAGAGAAGACTTTATAACTGTCCTCAAACTATTCTAAAATCTTGTAGAGGAAGGGATACTTCAGGACTTCCCTGGTGGTCCAGTGGTTAAGAATCCACCTGGCAATGCAGAAGACACTGGTTTGATCCCTGGTCTGGGAAGATTGCACACACCTTGGGGCAGCTAAGCCTGCATACATCAACTGCGGAAGCCCAGTCCCCTTTAGCCTGTGCTCTGCAACAGAGAAGCCACCACAATGAGAAGCCCATGTGTAGCAACAAAACCCAGGCACAGCCAAGAATAATACATAAATACAATTAAGAAGAAAAAATACTTCAAATTCATTACACAAGGCCAGCATCACCCTGATACTAAAACCAGACAAAGACACCATGAAAAAAGAAAATTATGGGTTAATATTACTGATGAACATAGATGTAAAACTTGCCAGTGAAATATTAGCAAAGTGAATTCAATAATAAAGGATCATGTACTATGATCAAGTGGGATTTATCCCAGGGATGTGATTATGGTTTGATATCTGGGCTTCCCTGTTAGCTCAGCTGGTAAAGAATCCACCTGCAATGCAGGAGACCCCGGGGTTGATCCCTGGGTTGAGAAGATCTCCTGGAGGAGGGCATGGCAACCTACTCCAGTATTCTTGCCTGGAGAATTCCATGGACAGAGGAGCCTGGTGGACTACAGTCCATGGGGTCGCAGAGAGTCAGGAATAACTGAGCGACTAAGCACGCACACATCTGCAAATTGGTCAGTGTAACTCAGCACATTAAATTGAATAAGGATTACGTTAATCTCAGTAGATGCAAAAAAGGCTTTGACAAAATTCAAAATCTGTTTGTGATTAAAAAAAAATAAAAAGCTCAAAACGTGTGAATAGAGGGTACATG
The DNA here is from genome assembly GCF_001704415.2 of Capra hircus. NCBI lineage: Eukaryota > Metazoa > Chordata > Mammalia > Artiodactyla > Bovidae > Capra > Capra hircus. The sequence goes on from NC_030810.1 coordinate 14,887,144, forward strand.
CCTCAACAAAGGCCATATCTGACAAGCCCACAGCTAACGTCATACTCAGTGGTGAAAAACTGAAAACATTTCTTCTAAGATCAGGAATAGAATGAGGATGTTCACTTTTACCACTTTGATTCAACATAGTATTGGAAGTTCTAGCCAGAGTGGAAGTGAAAGTCACTCAGACATGTCTGACTCTTTGCGGCCCCATGGACTGTAGAGTCCATGGAATTCTCCAGGCCAGAATACTGGAGTGGGTAGCCTTTCCCTTCTCCAGGGGATCTTCCCAACCCAGGGATCGAACCCAAGTCTCCCACATTGCAGAGTAGTCAGACAAAAAAAAGAATCCAAATTGAAAAGGAAGAAGTAAAATTGTCACTGTCTGCAGATGACATGATGTTTTACATAGAAAGTTCCAAAGATACCACCAAAAAACTACTAGAGCTCATCAGTGAGTTCAGTAAAGTTCATCATGAGTTTAGGATACAAAATAAATATACAGAAATCTCTTGCACTTTCTATATAGTAAAACTGTCAGAGAAATTGAGACAATCTCATTTATGGTCACATGAAAAAGAATAAAGTACCTTGGAATGAGTTTAAGTATGGAGGAAAATACCTGTATTCAGAAAAATATAAGACCCCCCTGGAGTAGGCAATGGCAACCCACTCTAGTATTCTTGCCTGGAGAATCCCAGGAACAGAGGAGCCTGGTGGGCTGCAATTCATGGGGTTGCAAAGAGTCGGACACGACTGAGCGACTAAGCACACAGGTGAATGGATAATTAAACTGTGGTACATCCAGACAATAGAATATTATTCAGTGTTAAAAATACATGAGCTCTTGAGCCATAAAAACACTTGGAGGAAGTTTAAATGCATATTACCAATTGAAGAACCCAGTCTGAAAAGGAAGGGAGGGAAGATTAGGTGGAGCAAGTGGGAATTTTAGGGCATTAAACTACTCTGTGTGATAATATAATATATCATAATTATACTGTAATATATGTGTAATACCACAGTACTATAACATAATGTATATAACATGTCACTGTGTCTTTGTGCAAACCCGTAGAATGTGCAACACCAAGAGTGAACTGTAATGTAAACTATGGACTCTGGGTGCTTGTGATTGGTCAAGTAGTCTCATCAGTTGTAACAAATGTCATGCTCCAGTGGGGGAACGCTGATAATCGGGGAGGCAGTGATAGGGGCTACGTGGGAAATCTCTGTACCTTTCTCTCAAGTTTGCTGTGAATCTAAAATGGACCTAAAGAAATAAAGTGTTTTATTCTAAAAAAAAAAAAAAAAAAAGGAAAACCATAAGACACTCATGAAAGAAATAGAAGGTGATACAGATGGAAAGATACACTGTGTTCCTGGATTGGAAGAATTACTGCTGTTAAAAAGACCATACTCATGGCAGTCTACAGATTTCAGTGCAAACCCTATCAAGTGCCAGTGGCACTTTTCATAAATTAGAACAAAGAATTCTAAAATTGTATGGAAACATGAAAAATCTCAAGTAGCAAAAGGTCTTGAGAAAGAACAACAAAGCTGGAGGTATCATGTTGCCTGACTTCAGACTGTACTACAGAGCCACTGAAATGTTGGGAAGGGTAAGGAGATGGAAGATTGCTTGCCTCTAATAACAGCTGCAATATTATGTGTTGGGAAGCTTAATCAGAGTAAGGTGGAGTAATGGTTAGTCTCAGCACCTGATATATGCCAAAAGAACTCAGAAGAAGCAAAATAGCGAGAGCTTGGATTTTATTCTTCTATAATAACAACTTTTCCTTTAATCTCTCAGACTTTGTTGATTTGAAACCTGTTTTGTTTTTAGCATTGTATTAGGTATTGGCAAATACGAAAGTGTGTGTATGGCCTTGTTTGGTTTCCAGAAACAGTAGTAAGATACTTAGCTGTATGATAGTTCCCTTGAGATTATGGAGAAATGGAGAGCATAACTTGGTAGAGAGATGTAGAGCCTTTTATAAGGCTTTATAAAAATTGGTCCTTGAGTTGGACCTTGAAATAATGGTGGGGTTTATGTAGGTAAAAAGAATGGTCTAGGGATAACTGTGATAGTGAAGGTACAGAAATGAATGTGCACTTTGTAAGGAACCACTAGAGAACACCTTGCCTGGGGAAAAGTGTGGATGTTGAGGTCTTATGAGAAGTAATAGGACCTGTTGGATATGGAAAAGTGAGGCCTCGGAAACGGCAGTGCATTCGAACTTTTGATGCAGTAGAAATTAGGATGGTTTTGAACATAGGAAGTAAAATGACTGAAACAGTGTTATAAGAAGCATAGACAGAAATAGATTTAGGAGAAGAGATTGGAGTTAGCAAGAGAAAAAAGAATGGGACTTGCTGACAGGTCCAAAATAGAGGATAACGTACAGAGATCCCTTCAAGAGATTCATGAGACCTTGAGAGTTTGGAAGAAAGGGAGTGTTCTGCTGCTGACAAAAATGGCAAAGAAGGGAGAATATGGGACACTTTGTGCCGAATCTTTCCTGGTTTATTAATAACAAGGAAAGAAAATAGGATTTCTTCCTGAGGTTATACAAATATCAACAAATTTGTTGAGAATATGAGGAACTGGGTTATTGGAAGTATGAATTGGTTTTTCTACAACAGGGACTGGCAAACTATGGCCTGTGGACCAGATCCACCTTGCTGTTTGTTTTTGTAAATAAAGTTTTACTGGAACACAGTCACACCCATTGGTTTATTATCTGTGACTAGCTTTGCTCCACAGAAGCAGAGCTGAATAGCTGTTACCAAGACCATTTGACCAGCAGCATTGAAAATATTTTCTCTCACCCTTTACAAAAAATGTTTGCTGACCTTTGTTATGCAAGATTCAGATTTCCTAGTGTATTACAGCCATTAAATATAATTTAGTTTAACCTTCCATGTTTTATCAACGGTGAGACTGAGGCCAAGAGGTAGTGTTTCCAAGGCCCTACCTTCATTAAGCTAATTATTAAGTCCAAGCCCAGGCTAGAACTCAGATCTCCTGACTGTCTGGCCAACTGTTTTTACACTGTACAACTTACTAGTTGGTAAACACTGATGAGTCATGTTCTCATAGGAAACGTTTTGGTGGTATTTCATTTCATTCATGTTTATACATTTATGTATAGGTGCAACTTAAAATATTTTTATAATGATTGGGGTTAATTTGTTAAGTATATTGATGTGAAAACATTTGGCATGCTTCATAAAGTCATTTTTAAAGGAACACTGGTACCATCATAATTAGTCTTTTATCCGGTGATGCTATTTTTTGCAAGTGAGAGCACAATTAAAGAAATCTTTAAAATTTGCTTTGGAAAAAGACCAGTGAATCACTTGATGTTCATTAATTGGAGTTTAAAATCAGCATATGTTCTAAGGCAACAAAGTTACATACACGTTTGCCATCTTCTTCTGATTCAGGAGGAGAGTCAAATTAACTTCAGCAACAGCTGGGAATAAAAGTACTTACGTGTTGGCACCTGTGGGTATCACAGTACTGGGTGTGTGTAATGGGAAACCTCTGCTGGGGAAGATTTAGCCAGGCACAATTAAGATTAATTGATGGAGTCAGCTTCAAAGCCAGAATTTGTATATTTTTATTACTGAGAAAGAGAATCTTTGCAAAGATCAAGTTTTCCACATATAGTATAAAGGATAAAGCTGTTTTAAACATGAAGCACTTCTGTTACTATGAAGAGCAAGAAATCTGTCTGCGGAGTTGTTGGCACAGATAAGGTAGGGGTTCAGTCTTGATCCTTGAATGAACTACATCTTCAGTGTCTGATGTGGTTATGAGGCTTGTTTCTTCTCTTGATGAGAAAAGGAAAAGACAAAGACAAACAGGACCTGATTTACTCACTGGTCTAACACTGTTGGGAATTAACATAGTCACTAGGTATATAAATGATAAACAGAGCAAATACATTTAAACAGGACCCACTGGGAATTCAGTTTGGGAATAGAAGAAACAGTAAACAAGAGCATAGAAATTCCAGGTGTAGCTTAAATAAGATTAAGATGGATCCTGAATGAGGAATAATAACGTGTGTAATTAAAATTGGATAATTTACTTCATGTAACCTTATGATCATATGGCGAATAAGATGTACACTCAGAAAATACACTAAAGGTAGATTGTATGAAGAAGTGGAAGGTTTGCCAATTTAAATATTTATCCCCTAAAGCAGAGTTCTTTTATTAATTTATTTTTTAAATATTTTATTTACTTGGCTGCAGTGGGTCTTAGTTGTGACATGAGGATCTTTCATGAGGATCTTTCTTTGTTCTGCAGCGTGTGGAATCTTAGCTTCCCCATCAGAGATCGAACCCATGTCCCCTACGTTTCAGGGTGGATTCTTAGCACTGATCGCCAGGGAAGTCCCCCAGAGTTCTTTTGAATAACTTTGAGGAAACTTCTTCCTGGAACCCAGTGCGCATTTGGATCTCACTTTTACTGTGACTTTCATGGTTGTGCTCAGTTGCTTCAGTCGTGTCTGACTCCTTATGACTCTGTGGACTGTAGCCTGCCAGGCTCCTCTGTCCATGGGATTCTCCAGGCGAAAATATTGGCGTGGGGTACCATTTCTTTCTCCAAGGAATCTTCCCGACCCAGGAATTGAACCCACATCTCCTGCATTGCAGGCAGATTCTTTACCAATTCAGCCACTTGGGAAGCCACTTTTATGGGGTACATGTGGGTATTTTGGTTGATACTTGATTATAGTGTAGGGATCATTATGGAGGGTTAGTCAGACACAGTCATTTTCAAGAATTCAGTAGGACAGTTCAGGTGTCTGTCAGATACTCATAGGATTAAGCCATAGGATTTAATCAGAAGCATCAGTGACCATTTATTTCTTCAAGAAACATACAAGTGACCAACTCAATAGCATAGTGTTGGTCTGTGGTATTGCTGCAATTTAAAAGAAACCTGGTTTTTAGAAGCACAGCCTTTTTTTCAGGTGATGTCTATGAACCTGATGAATAATTTTCCCAAAGTAGACTCAGGGTTATTAGACATGAAGACTTGCTGAGAGTAACTCCTCCCTTTTTCCTACTCAGGGATGCCAGTGAGAGAAATCTCATTATATGGATAACCTTAAATCCGCTTTGTCTCTGTTTCGAAAGAAATATTTACCAGCTTGTTTTTTAAGATCTCCTATTAGGAACAATGGAGAAGAAAATGGCAACCCACTCCAATACTCTTGCCTGAAAAATTCCATGGACTGAGGAGCCTGGTAGGCTACAGTCCATGGGGTCTCGAAAAGTTGGACACGACTGAGTGACTTCACTTTGCTTCACTTCATTAGGGACAAATTGCTTGCCTTATAACCCAGAACTGATCAGGAGAATACTAGATTGAAAACCATTATTCTTGAGGAAGGTCAATGTTAAAATATTACAGTAATGTCACTGGCCAGAATACTGTTTACCTTGGTAGCCTAAACATGATGATAACTAAACAAGACAAATAAGTCATCTAAATGCACATTCTTTATGCCAGTGACTACCTCTTGTACCATTGGTGTTTAATTCACTGATTATCATGAAAGCCTTCTATTAACATCTGTTCTTGCCCCAGAATTTATTTTCTGCAACAACCGAGGTGATCTTTTCTTTTTTATTAAAACATTTTATTTTGAGATAATAGTACATTCTCTTTGTTACTATAAGAAATAATACAGGCATGCCTTCCAGTCATTTAATATATACTCATTGGGGACTGTGCTAGGCACTGGGAATACAGAGATGAACAAGACACAAGGGAGAACCAACAGCAGACAGTGTTCACACAGTGTGAGATTTGGGAAAAGGCTGGTGCTGGAAATTGAGTTCCAAGTTACTAGCATTTGAAACCAGAGAGTGGAGGGCATTCACTTTTTTAGACCTCCGGAAATTAAAGGCTTACCATAATCCTAGAAAGTTTTATTCAAGAGAAACACATGGATGTCAGAACAGTGAGCTTGGTGGCATTTGAACCTTGAACGAGTAAGCTTCCTAGCAGCCACCTGAGGAAGCAGAATGGTTGTCCAGTTCAGTTCAGTTGCTCAGTCGTGTCCGACTCTTTGCGACCCCATGAATTGCAGCACACCAGGCCTCCCTGTCCATCACCAACTCCCGGAGTTAACTCAGACTCGCGTCCATCGAGTCCGTGATGCCATCCAGCCATCTTATCCTCTGTCGTCCCCTTCTCCTCCTGCCCCCAATCCCTCCCAGCATCAGAGTCTTTTCCAATGAGTCAACTCTTTGCATGAGATGACGTGGAACTCGGCAAAAGCCAGTCTCCACAGAATTGTCACTCTTTGACCTATCTGGCAACATTCTGAAAACCTCTGCTCTCAGCATTTGTTTTTATTTGATTCAGAGCCCACTCTGCTAAAAGGTCTGTTCCAGGGCACTTATCAGAAATATTCATTGGGAATTGTTTAACATGACATTTGTCTGAGGAGGAATTACCAGTTCAGGTAACAAAAGGCTGACAAATTTAAAAAGAAAAGCTGAGATAAAGGATATCCATAGAGGACTTTGAAAACCTCTGATGTATTCCTAGTACTCTGGAAGGTAACACGAATGTATAGTGCTATGTGTCTGCCAAGGAATGACTTGAGAAGGCTATAATCCCTCACTCTTGTTTACTGAGAGGCTGCATACAAGTAGGAGATGAAGGGCAAGGCAGAGCTCTTAACTTACTACTGTAATATTGAAAGGATGCCCCAACACACACACAGAGCTGTTTGGCAAAAACAGAAAGACTACTGGTAGTCCAGTAGTAAAGAATCCACCTGCCAGTGTAGGGGGACACTGGTTCATTCCTTGGTCTGGGAAGATTCCGCATACCTTGGGGCAGCTAAGCCCAGACACCACAACAACTGAAGCCTTCATGCTCTAGAGACCATGTTCCGCAACAAGAGGAGAAGCTGCAGTAAAGAAGCCCATGCACTGCAATTAGGGAAAATAGCTTGCCACAGTTAGAGAAAGCCTGCACGCAGTGCAACAGTGAACAAAAAACAGTGTTTTTAAAAGAGGTAGACTTACCTTTTCACAGCATTTAGGCAACATATTTAGCTTGTTGAATTAAGCTAATGAAGCAGAGACCACATATGACAGAATATAGGCTTTACAGAATTCCAGGAAAATCACTAAGCAAATAGTAAACCCTAAAGAGGTGGAAGATTCTGATTTCTCGAGTTGCCACAATATATTTTTTAAAATAATTACTATTAAAAAAAAAGTAGCCCATACACAGGGAAACAGTATGAAAAGGCAAAAAGATATGAAACTGAAAGATGAACTCCCCAGGTCGGTGGTAAAGTCGTGTCTGACTCTTGTGATCCCATGGACTGTAGCCTGCCAGGCTCCTTTGTCCATGGGATTCTCCAGGCAAGAATACTGGAGTGAGTTGCCATTTCCTTCGCCAGAGGATCTTCCTGATCCAGGAATCGAACTCGGGTCTCCTGCATTGCAGGCAGATTCGACTGAGCTATGAGGGAAGCCCTGTGAGGGTACCCAGTATGCTGCTGGAGAAGAGTGGAGAAATAACTCCAGAAAGAATGAAGAGACAGCCAAAGCAAAAACAACTCCCAATTGTTGGTGTGACTGGTGATGGAAGTAAAGTCTGATGCTGTAAAGAACAGTATTGCATAGGAGCCTGGAATGTTAGGTCCATGAATGAAGGTAAATTAGAAGTGGTCAAATAGGAGATGGCAAGAGTGAACATAGACATTTTAGGAATCAGTGAACTAAAATGGGCTGGAATGGGTGAATTTAACTCAGATAACCATTATATCTACTACGGTGGGCAGGAATCCTTTAGAAGAAATGGAGTGGCCCTCATAGTCAACAAAAGAGTCTGAAATGCAATTCTTGGGTGCAGTCTCAAAAACAACAGAATGATCTCTCTTCGTTTCCAAGGCAAACCATTCAGTATCACAATAATCCAAGGCTATGCCCCAACCAAATAATACTGAAGAAGCTCAAGTTGAACAGTTCTATGAAGACCTATAAGACCTTGAAGAACTAACATCCAAAAAAGATGTCCTTTTCCCAACCCAGGGATTGAACCTAGGTCTCCCACATTGCAGGCGGATTCTTTACTGTCTGAGACACCGGGGAAGCCCATGAGGAACAAAAGAGCCCAAAATACATGAATTAGCAGAGTCGAGGGTGAAACAGACAATGTAAATACAAAGGTTGGAGACTTTAATACCCCACTTTGAGTAGCGGATAAACCAACTAAACACAGATATGGAAGGCTTGAGCACTACTGTAAACCAACTAGACCAAGCAGACATCTGTGGAATACTATATCCAAGAGCAGCAGAATATACATTTTTCTCAATTGCTCATGAAACATTCTCTAGGATAGAAATACGTTAGGCCATAAAACAAACCTTGGTAAATTTAAAAGGATTGAAGTCATACAGTGTGTTCTCTGGCCACAATAGAATGAAATTAGAAATCAGTAACAGAAGGAAATTTGGGAAATTCACAAATAATGTGAAAATTAAACACCACCTCAAAATAGACGGTTGATCAAAGGGAAAAAGTGGTAAATCAGAAAATAGTTTGGGATGAATGATAAAAACACAATACACTGAAATTTATGGGATGCAGCTTGAACAGCACTTAGGGGAAATTTATGGTTGTAAAATGTCAGTCTTAAAAAGGAAGAAAGATCCTGGGAGTTCCCTGATGGCTTAGTGGTTAAGATTCTGAGCTTCCACTGCTGTGGCACAGGTTCACTCCCTGGTTGGGGAACTGAGATCCTGCAAGCCACATAGTGTGGCCAAAAAAAAAAGGAGAGAGACCTCGAATTAATAACTTAACCATCTGCCCTAAAAGACAGGAAAGAAGAGCAGACTAAACCCAAAGCAAGCAGAAGGAAGGAGGATGGTAATGATTGCTGCTGCTGCTGCTAAGTCACTTCAGTCATGTTCGACTCTGTGCGACCCCGTAGACGGCAGCCCACCAGGCTCCCCCGTCCCTGGGATTCTCCAGGCAAGAACACTGGAGTGGGTTGCCGTTTCCTTCTCCAGTGCATGAAAGTGAAAAGTGAAAGTGAGTCACTCAGTCGTGTCCGACTCGTTGCGACCCCATGGACTACAGCCTACCAGGCTACTCCACCCGTGAGATTTTCCAGGCAAGAGTACTGGACAATGATTAGAACGTAAATAAATGAAATAAAATCAATCGAAAAAGCAATAAAAGTTGCTTTTGTTTTTAAAGATAACAAAATTGATAAAGTTTTAGTTAGACTGAACATGAAAAAAGAATACTCAAACTACGAAAGGCAGGAACAAACGAGAGGACATGACGACTGACATTGCAGGAATAAAGATTATAAGAGTAGTCCTTGAATGACTGTACGCCAAGACGTTGGATCTGCTAAGATGAAATGGACAGATCTTAGAATGAAACAAGCTACTAAAACTAACAACAACAAAAAAACTGAATATATATATCTATGACTAGTAAAGAGATTGAAAAGGTAATTTTAAAACTTCCCATAAAGAAAAACCCATGCCTTTACTGGTGAGTTGTACAAAACACATACAGAAGAATTTATACCAGTCCTTCACAAAGTCTTCTAGAAAATAAAAGAGGAGGGGGTGCTTCCAAACTCATACACTGAGGCCATTATTATCCTGACAACTAAAACCAGATGAAGACATCAAAAGAAAGATATAGATCAATATCTGTAATGAGTATGGATGCAAAAATCCTCAACAAAACCCAGCAATATAAAATAAAGGACTGCTGTCTGCCCTCTGTATCTTTAGGTTCTGCCTCCAACTATGGATTAAAAATATTCAGGGGGATATTTTCCAGAAAGTTCTAAAAAGCAAAACTTGAATCTAGGCACTCCAACAACTGTTCACATAACCTTTACATTGTGTTGGGCTTCCGTGATGGCTCAAGGGTAAAGAATTCACCTGCAGTTCAGGAGATACTGGTTTGATCCCTGGGTGGGGAAGATCCCCTGGAGGAGGAAATGGCAAACCACTCCAGTATTCTTGCCTGGAGAATCCCCTGGACAGAGGAGCCTGCCGGGCTACGGTCCATAGGGTCACAGAGAGACAGACATGATGGTATTATGAACAATCTAGGGGTGATTTAAAGTATATGGAAGGTTATATGTCCGTAGATTATATGTAAATACTGTGCCATAGAATAAAGGACAAGAGGTATGTTTGTCTCTGTCATCAGAGACAGAAAAAGCATTTAACAAGATCCTGCACACTTTTGTGTTAAAAACATTCAGCAATCTAGGAATACACTGAAAACTTCCTCGCCCCAATAAAGAGCATTTGTGGAAACCCATGGCCAACTTTATACTTAATGATGAAAGATTGAGTGGTTTTCCGTAAGATCAGGCACAAAATAAGAATGTCTGCTTTCGCTACTTCTATTCAATATTGTATGGGAAGTTTTAGCTGGAGCAGTTAGGCAGGGGAATAGCTAAAACGCATCTCGATTGAAAAGGAGGGTGTATAAGTATTTCTGATTGCATGTATCATGATCCTATATATAAATGATTCTGAGATCAATATACAAAAATGATTTTTATATACATCTAACAATGAAAAACACGAAAATATAATTAGGAAAACAATTCCATGTACAATAGCATCAAAAAGAATAAAAAATCTAGGAATAAATCTTTTAGAAAGCACAAGACTCATTTGTATACTAAAGACTTCAAAAATTTGTTGAAAGAAGTAAATGGAGCAACATCCCATGTTCATGGACCAGAAAAGAATAGTTTGAAGATGGCAGTACTCCCCAAATTGATCCTTAGATTCACTGCTGCCTCTATCAAAATTCTGTTTTTCTCTCTTGCAGAAATTGACAAGATGATCCTAAAATTCGTGTGGAAATTCAAGGGGCCCTGGATAGCCCAAACAGTCTTGTAAAAGAACAGAGTTGGAGGGCTCATTCTTCTTTATTTCAAAGGTCACTAAAAATGTCAGTAATCAAGACAGTGTTTTCCTGGCAAAAGTGTAGGGGAAAAAAAATCAATAGACTGAAATTGAAAGTCCAGAAATAAGCCTTCACACTTAACGGCCAGTTGATTTTCTACATGGCTGCCAAGATGATTCACTGGGGGAAAAAATAGTCTTCAATAGTTGGTTTTTTAACAAATGGATATCTACTTGGCAGCAGAATGAAGTTTGACCCTTAATACCATGTGCAGAATTTAACTCAGAATGAATCACAGACTGAAATGTACTAGCTGAAACTGTATCATCTTCAAAGAAAATACAAGAATTAATGTTTAAGACCCTTGATCATGCTGTTATATCCAACACCAATAACACAGGTAACAAAAGGAAAAACAAGTAGGACTTTATCCAACTTTGTATGTCCAAGTCAACAACATGAAAAGTTGATCTGCAGAATGGGAGAAAATATTTGCTAACCATATATATATATTTTTTACCAACCCCAAGAATATATATAGGATTGAATATATGTAGAATTGAACTGAATTCTTGAATCCTGAATATATATAGAACTCTTGAAGATCAGTACTAAAAAGACAAATAATTATTAAAATGATCAAATTTTTTTAATCATTAGATTTTTTTTTTTTGAGCAGTTTTAGATTTACAGAAGAATTGAGTGGAAAGTACAGAGTTCCCATATGTACTCCCTCAACCCTAGAGTCACCTGTTGACATCTTGCCATTGATGTCTTAAATTTGTTAACAATAGGTGAGCCAATACATTATTATTTACTAAAATCCATAGTTTATATTAGGTCCCACTCTTGGTGTTGTACCTTCTATGGGTTTTGACAAACCTATAATGACTTGTACCTACCATTGCAGTGTCATACAGCATAGTGTCACTGCCCTAAAGTACTCTGCCTATTCATCCCTCACTTTCCTCTCATGCCGCTGACACTCACTGATCGTTTTACTGCCTCCATAGTTTTACCTTTTCTGGAATACCATGTAGTTGGGATCATACATTATGTAGCCTTTTCAGATTGACTTCCTTCACTTAACTGTGCATTTAAGGTTCCTACGTGCTTTTGTCTCTGTCTCTTTTCCCCAAGTTATTATCAAACTCATATTGCCCTTATTTAATTTTTAAAATTATTTTTTATTGAAGGATAATTGCTTTATAGAATTTTGCTGTTTTCTGTCAAACCTCAGCATGAGTCAGCCATAGGTATACATGTATCCCCTTCCTTTTGAAACTCCCTCATCTCCATCCCACCCCCTCTAGATTGATACAGAGCCCCTGTTTGAGTTTCCTGAGATATATAGCAAATTCCCCTTGGCTATCTATTTTACATATGGTAATGTAAGCTTCCATGTTACTCTTTCCATACATCTCACCCTCCTCCTCCCCTGTCCCCCTGTCCTGTAAATAAATTCTTCAGTACCATTTTTCTAGATTCTGTATATATGTGTTAGAATACGGTATTTATCTTTCTCTTTCTGATTCACTTCACTCTGTATAATAGGTTCTAGGTTCATCTACCTCATTAGAACTGACTCAGATGTGTGCCTTTTTATGGCTGAGTAATATTCCATTGTGTATATATACAACTTCTTTATCCATTCATCTGTCAGTGGACATCTAGGTTGCTTCCATGTTCTAGCTATTGTAAATAGTGCTGCAATGAACAATAGGATACGTGTGTGTCTTCCAGTTTTGATTTCCTCAGGGCATATGCCTAGGAGTGGGATTGCTGGGTCATATGGTGGTTTTATTCGTAGTTCCTTATTTCATTTTTTAAGCCAACCAAAGTCCATGTTAGGTTTCAGGCTTTGTGCTGTGTATTCTGTTATCTGAAATTCTCAGGAGTCTAAATCTGCCATTTATTGTGTGTGGTGACATTTCTGGAGTGGTTTGTTTATTTGTGCTTTTTATAGTTTGGAATTGTGAGCATCAGTTTTGGTGGGATAGATGGGGGGTAGGGAATGCTTTTATGTCTGAAAATTTTCATAGGCCCTGGTTAGCATGTATCTCTTAAATCATTTTTACATTTGCTTCTACCAGGTGATTCAAAGATATTACCAGCCAGAATCTTCTTTTTATTTTGTTTTTCTCAGTTTGGGTTTTTTTAGACAAACAGAATAGTATTGTATCAGACTTCTAGTTTGAATGAGGACAGATTAAAATTCCCAAAAACTTTTTGGTCCTACAAGAACCAGGGTGAGATGGACAAACATATTTTCCTGTTATATCCCTGTTTCTCCCCTTTTTTTAGTCTGTACTTTCTCTGAGTTTTTAGCTCTTCAGGGGTTCCAACCATATGTTGAAGGGCTCAATGCCAACTTCCTGTCCTCAGGTTCAAGCTTTATCATCTAAACACAACTTGTAAAACCCAAGCCTCTTAGTGAAATTATCAACAACCCAGCAAGTTAAGGCAGTTGTCCATTCACACTTCTTTCTTGAGTTTTCAACTGTGTATTTAAGAAACATATTAGTTGTGTTTTATCCAGGATTTCTAAGTGCTTTGCCATGGGAGAATTTTCAGACATTATTGTTGTCAAGTCCAACTCTTAGTTTTTATTCCTTATTCAGCACCAGGGGCTGGCAGGGAAGCATATAACCATTATATATAAAATTCATATGGTAAAGTCTTATGTGTTTTTGTTTTTGTTTTTTGGGGTTTTTTTTTTTGTCTTTTTCACCTCAGTTTCCAGCATTAGCCTTTATCCACAAAATTTTGGTTCTGGTATATTTAAATGTCATTAATAATGTTTCTGCACGATTTATATTTTTGTATAGTAGGTTTATCAGACTTTATGACATAAATCTTGATAAGGAAAAATCTGAAGAGACTATTCAGGGTTTGGAAGAAGCTTAAGGTGAAAACATGGTGTATAATGAATGAGCCTGAGTAGTGTTTCAGATGCTTCTAAGTTCTTAGCTGGTTTTGCTCACTGTCAGTTCATTTCAATTCAGTAAATGTCTAGACATAGAACAATCACCATATTCCTTGCCTTCAAAGAGCAAACAGTTGGGAATATAGTTTCCTTTCTATTTAGTGATAGTGTATTGTCAGTTCTACCCTTAAAGCATCTCAATAGAGCATAAGTGGCCAAGAGTGTGGACTCTAGAGCCAGATCATCTGGGGTAGATCTAGGGATGTGTACTACCTATAAAACTTTTGTCAAGTTACTTAATCTCTCTGTGCTTCAAGTTTTGTAATCTATAAATAGGGATAACAGTAGTTTTTCTACGTTGTAGGACTGTTGTGTAGATGTAATAATTTAGTTTATATAAATTGTAGAACGGAACGTGACATACGTCTTGCTGTATAAGGTTTAGAAATATCATCATCATTATTATTACTTTTACAATGCTTTTTTTTCTTCACATCTTACTTCTCTGTCTCTGCCTTGACAATCTCTACATTCTCCTGTCTCGTGGACTGATTTTAAAAACCTCTTAAGTCACAACAGAACATTAGGATAAAAGAACAAATATACAGTCAGCATAATCCAACCTTTCTCTAGAATAGGTACATATTTGCAGTAGTCATCTATTGAACCCATGCTATGTAGTTAGTGATATAGACAGAATACTCGATTAAAATTCACTATATTTTTATATTAGTTATTATTTAGTTATAAGGTCTAAGGCTAATTTTTATGTTTTTCAGGTTTTCTAATATAAATATTTTTATAATCAGGAGAAATCTAATAAATATAAGTTAATCAAACTAAAAACTATGCTGAATTCCAGTCATCCCTTTCAGGTATATATCCAGAAGAAACAGTAACAGCAAAATCTCTGATTCCCCATAAAACACAAAGGATAAATTCCATGTCCTAGAGTCTCCACTAGCATTAGCCTACAGGTACTTTTATGGAAATCAGCAAGATATACCATGCTCCACTGTCCCCCTGTCTCACGTGATTGCCTTTCAGAGGTCTCGCTTCTAAGAGGAAGTGCCACATGTTGGAACTTAGGGCTTGGCAAGCTGACTAAATTTTAGCCCCTGTTAACCTCCTTAGCTAGTTACCTTCGTGTAATGTGAAACTGCACAACTCTATGGCATGGCCTTCATGACACCTTCTGGTGTGCAGTCGAGCTCTGTCCTAAGTCTCTGTGTGCTGTGTGCTCAACTGTGTCCGACTCTCTGCAACCCTATGGACTGTAGCCTGCCAGGGGATTGTCCGTGGGGATTTTCCAGGGCAAGAATACTGGAGTGGGTAGTACTGGGTTCAGTTCCCAACCCAGGAATCAAACCAGGGTCTCCTCTTTGCAGGCAGATTCTTTACCAGCTGAGCTACCAGGGAAGCCCACCCTAAGTCTCTAATCTTATTAATTCAGCCTTTGTTTCACTGAGTGCCAGCTAAGTGTAAATATCACTCTTTACAGTTTTTATCAGATAATCCTCCTCCCCTCATATGCCATTGACTACTCTCACATTTGTTTGTCTGCTCATTCTGGCAACGTTTGAGGGGTCATTTACACATTTGTTCATCTAGACACTGGTATCCCCTGAAGAGCTATTTTTCTTAAACCCGTCTTGCTTACTCCAGTGTACATTATACTTCTTGTTTTCAGTCTTTCTCACTTATCCTGCCATTTTGTGGTCACTTACTTGTTTAGCTTGTAGTTATCTTTCATTCCAACAAATATTTATTGATATTCCTTCATGTGCCTGGCACTGTTGTACACTGAAGATACAGTAGTGAATGAAATAAATTTTTGCCCTTCTGAAGCATGTATTCTGGTGGATAAGATAAACAGTAAACAAAGATTTAATTATTATTTGATGCATGTGTTATACTTGTCTTAATAGCTATAAAATGTAAACCCAGAAATAAGATTCATATTTAAGAATAAAAAAATTATTTCAGTACCTGTCCAGGTACAAAGTATTTCTAGATACTGATTGAAATTCTCAAAATCTTGTCAGTGACCTTTGTTTTAATTTACTTTAGCTGATAAGTATTTTGGGGCGTGTATTTTGTTTTTAGTGTGCTTTTAAGCTTTTTATTACAGTAGCTGGGACAAGTAATATAATTATATTACTAGTGAGGTGTTAAAAAGTATGTCATCTTAATTTTTGTGTCATATTTCCACATTTCCTCTACATTCAAAAAAATGCAGTTATTTTGGGCAAAACACTAATAAGATTCTCTTTACCTCCACCCCGAGAAAAAAAGTTAACTGGTGTTTATTTGTTAAACAGTGATGCTGAAGCAGGCATTTGGCGGGGGTTAGGGGGGTGGGGGTGGGGGTAAAAGTACAAAATGAGGGTATGGTATTGCTTTTTGGGGATTTAGAGCCTGTAAGGAGGGACAGGTAACAGACACAATCAGATTTGTTTATTACTTAGTAAAATGAAAGTGGAAAGTAAGACTAGAGGAATGTTCCAGTGTTAATAACCTAGATAGGTATGTGTGAGGCAAATGAGTTCTTAATCAGAAGGTTAAAATAATTTTACTATTAAATAGGCCCACCATAAAATAGTGCTACTTTCTCAATAAAAACCTTAATGGAAGTAAAACTATCAAGTTAATTTAAAAAAAAAAAAAGTGTTAAAATTATGTGCTTGGCTTCCCAGGTGGCGCTAGTGGTAAAGAACTTAACCTGCCAATGCAGGAAACATAAGAGATGCAAGTTCGATCCCTGGTTGGGAAGGTCCCCAGAGGAGGAAATGGCAACCCACTCCAGTATTCTTGCCTGGAGAATCCCATGGACAGAGAAGCCTAGCAGGCTACAGTCCATAGGGTCACAAAGAGTCGGACACAACTGAAGCGGCTTAACAGGCTTGGGTGTGCTTGGGTGTTATGGACCTTGTGTTAGAAACATCATTATCAGGCATATTCTAAAATGTAAGGTAAATGGCAGTAGTGAACACAAACTAAAAGAATGTTAGTATTTAAAATTTACTAGAAATGTTGGACACAGCTGAGCGACTGAAGAAATGCATAGCTTTTGGAGAAAAGTTGGAAGTCAGTTCGAGAGACTGCTAGAGGGCAGTGCAGTGCCAGGGGCATGGCAGCCACAGTGGCCTGTGGCAGACTCAGAAGGCACGGCAGCGCTGGAGGAACAGAAGTGCTTCTCTTCCTGGGAATCGCTCCTTGGATGTTCCAGCAGTGCTGCTCTGTTACTCTGCTGTGTTGAAATATTTCTGTTCTTCAGTACCATGCTCACTTTTAGGCCCTTGCATGTCTTTTTCTTCCTGTCTGGAACAGTTTTCTTATTTCTCTCTACTCTTTCTCATGGCTTATTCCTATTCATTCTTTTAATTCACATATCAGTTGTGACTTCATCCAAGTTGTTTTCAAATCCCTCCCCCCAAATTTCAGTTAGATTTTTCTGACAAAAGGTATTTGAAAAATACGCTGTACACCTCCAGTGTAGTCTTTAACATAAATTGTAATCTTGCTTATTTATTATCCCTGACTGTGAGTTACATGAGGGCAAAAATGACTTGTATCCCCAATGTCTAGCACAGTACATAAGTATTTAGTAAATAGCAGTACTTTGACTGAAGGATACATATGTTTTCCTTCTGACCAGATTTAGTGCACAGAGGATTTTAGATATCATTTATAAGACTGCTCTTCTCCTCAAAGTGTTCATCATCTAGTTGGAGGGCCAAAGTAAAATCATGCGAAAAGGTAAAATAACAAATGATGAAGGCCAACATGAATCACTAGTTTAATGGTTGACTCAAAGTAGAATTAAAAATAGCCCGATTAAAAGTGTTAACAACATGCTATGAATTCAGGGCAAGGCAACAGATCACTGGATGCTAGAGTAATCTATGAATGGAGACTTGATAATGGAAAAAGAGTTTCAGTTGGATGTTGGAGGAGGAGAAGGATTGGTTAGGCGAGAGGAGGAGGGACTGTTCTGGCCTATTAGACACTGTTACTGTTCTAAACACTCTGGTTCCAAAGGATGAAAGCCTGTACATCTCTGAAATGTACCTTTTCAAAATTTAAGGATTTCCCTTTAGGAGTGAAATGACATGAGATTAGTTTTTCACTTTGTTTACCGCAGTTGGCTTGAGACAAGAGACAGTCTGTCTTAGGCTCATTTTTTGTGTGGAGTAAGAATACCACCTGCCTTGCCAATCTTACAGATCTTACCATGTTGATAAAATGAGATATTACAGTAAAATTATTTGAAACGAATAAAAATATTCTAGAAATGCAGCTTGTGTTTCTTTCCATTCTAATGTATATGCCTGGCAATGGAGAGCTTCTCGAGCTATTTTTCAGCTTGGAGATGTTATACTGCTGCAGAAATTGAATGCTAGAGTTCTTGGTTTTCAACATGAGCTTTGACATGGTATGGAGGGTAGGTGATGGTGGTGGCTTGGGAGCAACTCTTGTTACTTGCTGTGGAATCCTTATTTTGATCCTTCAGCCAGCGCAATTTTAAGGGGCTCTGTTCTGGGCATTTCGTCTCTGGATGACCCTTCTGATTGATGGACATGGAATTCCATTTTCATAATGTATGATTTTATTTTTTTCCTTGAAACCTGAATTTAATTATGTTTAGGCTTTAACAACTTTTCCTTCTAACACTTATTAGATATAAATTTGCATCAAGTGATTTTTGCATCTGAGAATGATCTTTTTAATTACTTTCTAGTATCCCAAGGTTCACTTTCTTTTTTCTTTTTAAAATTTATATGTTTTATGAAAACAATTTTTTATTATTTACTTTTAATGAAAAGCTTTAACTCTGACTTTAATAGGCACATGAACCACAACTTTAAAAACTGAGATATAATTGACATACACACTTAGCAGATTTCGTATAAGCAGTATGGTATTATTAACTGTAGTCACTATGCTGTACTGAAACATACAATTCTTGCAATAACTATGAGAGAGGTTCTATTATTCCCGTTTGATAGATGAGGAAAGAGGCAGTAAGTTACTGAGAGGTTATATAGCTTATCTAGGATCACACAGCTAGTAGCTATGAGCTGGGAAGAGAATGTATACAGTCTGGCTCTACAATAATTGCTTTTAACCACTGTACAACATTGCTTATTATGTCATTGGATTGTCCTTGAAAACATTAACAAACACAGAAGTAAGATTCACTTTGTAAACATAAACTGTTTACCCTGGTTAGACTGGATTTCATTTATTCCATTTAGCACATATTTACTAGGTGTCTTTATGTTTTGGACACTGATAAATGCTGAATTTTGAACAAGATGTACATAATCCTGAACTCATGAAATAAGAGACTTAGAAACACCAGACATGAGCTAAACTATATGCTTCATTTGCCTTGATAATACACCTCATTTGTCCTGAAAGTATCATTGTTTTGTGTGGTTGGTGCCTAGTATAATTGACATTTATAGTGCTGACACAGTCATGAAATAGATTATGTTCTTCATATCCTGTTTGTTAAGACAGGAAGAGGATAAAATAGACTGAGAAAGGTTCTTTAGAAGTCTTAATCTCCTGTTTTACCACTATACAAAAAGATGCCCAGAAAATTCTACTTATTTGCTCTGAGATTGGTTTTTTGTCTTAAGATTCCTATAAATAGTATAAATATAAAAGACATGTTTCTGCAAGTGTTTTAGTTGTGTGAAAAACTTATTTATACAAAATATTTTTTCCTTAATTATATGAGAAAACTGTATGCATTTATATGAGAAAACCATAGCATTTATATTTAAAATAGTTTCTCAGCAGGCCTCCTTTAGCCCTACTGGGAGTAAGGGTAAGCATGGTATTTTTCTTTCTGTAACTTGAGTGACTTGAATAAAATTGAACAAGAAAGAAACAAAAAACAAGAGGAAAAAAAAGATGATGGTACTTCAGGTGAAAATAACCTGAAGTTTTGCATAATTTGATTCTTTTATATAGTAACAGTGTTCATGAGTAATTTTTTTTTTTTAACTCTACAAAAATGTTTTTATCTGTGTTGGGACTGCAGTGGAACTTCCTCATAGGTGTCTGTTTTCTTCTGTTTAATAATTTCTTGTATGAAATATTCCAGCAGACTCAGCCATTAGTAGAAGAAAATGATACGCCTCTAATTCTTGCCTCATGAATTATCAAAGATAGAAAACGTTACATAAAGAAGCTTCATGTTATATAACAAAGTTTATAGAAAAGTCACCATTTTCTTTTTGACTTAGTCATCTCATTTTTGATAGATTGCAAAGGTCGACTGCAAGGAAATACTAGACATCATATGTAATCTGGAATCTGAGGGTCAGGATAACACAGCATTTGTTCTTTGCACGACTTACCTTACCCAGCAGCTCCAAACTGCAAGTGTATATTGTTCTTGGTAAGTATATTTAGTTTTTATTCCCTTTATTTGTTAGTACATAGTATAGCATTTAGGGTTTATGTAAAACATTGGTTTGTTTTAAACTTAAAGTCTTAAGTGGATTAAATGATGACATGACAATTAAATCTCACTTACAAGCTAAACTATTTAATTAAAAATATTGAGTCCAGAAATAAAGAAAGAGTGCAAAGTCTGAGCTCCTCTTGATTATTTCATGGAGGGTTGTCTGTTAACTTCTATATAAATCTTCTTCTTTGAAGATAAAATTATGGCAGTATGAACCAAATAGGTGTGAGTTTGTTATCCTTTACATTTATTTCACATCTTCTGGTAGTCACTTTCACCCTCATATTTGGAAACACATTAATTATCTAGGTTTCTAGGTCAAACTTGCACTAGAGAGGGAAATCATTTTGAATAGTAATCTTTTTTGCAACTTAAGTACTGTTCAGCAAAATTGCATTATTTGGTTTTAATTCAGTTTATGTCTTGTTTGCATACAGAGTACTTAGTTGCTAAAAAGGAAACAATAAATATAGCCCATGGTTCTTTCATCCTAACTGTACTGAAGCTATTTAGGACAGCAGGACAAACCTCTAAAATGTAACACTCTGTCAGTATCAGATTAGTGATGTGGATAACACTATAAGGTATTAGAGAAAGATGCTCACTGTATACCAGAATTTAAGCAGGGTGTGAAGAGAGGAGGTAGTATTCAAAGAATGGATTGGTTGGCTTTGCATCATCTTGATT
Source organism: Capra hircus (assembly GCF_001704415.2). NCBI lineage: Eukaryota > Metazoa > Chordata > Mammalia > Artiodactyla > Bovidae > Capra > Capra hircus. The sequence continues at coordinate 14,908,173 of NC_030810.1, forward strand.
AGAAGAGCTTTTAAGGATGGCTTGAAGTTGGAAATAAGCGTTTTGTTTATAGGAAAACCTAGTAAAGCCTTTTATATATACTTCAGCCCTTATGGAGAAGGCAATGGCACCCCACTCCAGTACTCTTGCCTGGAAAATCCCATGGACGGAGGAGCCTGGTAGGCTCCAGTCCATGGGGTCGCTAAGAGTCAGGCACGACTGAGCGACTTCACTTTCACTTTTCACTTTCATGCATTGGAGAAGGAAATGGCAACCCACTCCAGTGTTCCTGCCTGGAGAATCCCAGGGACAGAGGAGGCTGGTGGGCTGCCGTCTATGGGGTCGCACAGAGTTGGACACACCTGAAGCGACTCAGCAGCAGCAACAGCAGCAGCAGCCCTTATTGATCTCCCTCTGGAGCATCTGTATATATTTGTAAAGTTTTATAGCTGTTAGCATTTTTTAATGTTACTGTATTTCTTTTTATTTACTAATTTGTATAGAAATATTATTTGTGTTCCATAGATTATCTCACCCAGTCCTCATAATAATCATTGTACAGCTAAGGGAGTGGAGGATCAAAGGAATTCTAGAAGTCTTCATCTGCACACGGTCTCAGGGCTAAAGTCATAGAGTGGAGCACAGGGTTTTGGCTCCTCATAGAGTTGTTTTCTTGACATAGGGCCAGAATTCCAATGGCAATCTCCTGCTGCCACTTCCTCTATGCTAGAGTTACGTCTCCCATGAGGGAGGAGATAGTGGGGCAGGACTTAACTATATTTTTTAATAATCGTTGTGGGCATTTTATTAGCCAACCAAAAGAAATGATGTAAGTAAAAAAAATTTTAGCAGAGCAGTGAGATTTTTGATCACTATCAAGTGGAAGGATTTGTTTGCTTTTCATGCATAAGAAATTGGAGATTTAACCTCAGTAAAGCAGATGTATTTATTTACTGCTGGTGGAGCAACCCCCACTTTTTCTTGTTATAGTTATTTTCTTTGCCTATAATGAATATAGGCATTTTTTTCTTTTATAGTTACTTTCTTTGCCTATAAGGAGTAATATCAGCTAGCTGCAGCTAGGTTTTTAGTGCAAAGAAATCACATTAAATCACGTAGGGGATGTGTTACAGATTATAAAGAGTTTTTAAAACTGTAGTCACATGGTTCTTGTAATATTCTTGATACAGCTTCCCTTGTTTCCCTAATGGGTCTAGGATTAATGCTCTTCTCCTGCAGCAGGAAGGGATTAACAGGGATTTCCCACTTGTTGGCCTCCTGAGGAGCTGTAATGAGTAAAGGAAAGGAAAGAAAATCTTAAATCACTTCACACTTTGTTAAAAGTAAGCTTCTTCCAAGCATTTCAGAGGGAAATAGAATATAAAATTTTAGAATTTTGAAGTAGTCTTTCACCCTTCTATTTGGAGAGAGGGGAGTGGGTGGTAAGGTAGTAGATAGTAGAGTTAGAATAGCCATGACATAAAAACTGAATTTTACTAAGGAAAATAAATCCCAGGAATTCTGTTCAAACAGATTAGATTCTTTTGTTGTGATCGAGATGTTCCGGTGTTGAAGATAGTAGGCTATATGGGAGTATTTGTCTAGAAAAGAAAAAAAAATTAATTGGCATTTTATTGGCAACAATAAAGTTGGAATATGATAATAAAAAGTCATTTCTTTTTAAATACATATACTAGAATTTATAAAGTGTCATTCTTGAGCTTGGTTACCATTGAAGATAGTTGAAAGGTAAACTATGTAACTGTCGCCCAAACTTTTTATTCTTTTAGAAATTTCCTTCAGAGAGGCTTAACAAATTGCAGTAAATCTTACTACTTTATAGCAGTTACCATATTATTGATCTCAAAAGGTATATCACTTAGCTTATTCATTAAGCTTGGCCACAAAAGATTTTTGGCTCTCTACAAAAGTCAAGGAAGGGCTGAGTTCCCTGTAGATGTTTGGCAGTGGTAATGTAATTAGAGTAGCCATGCGAGTGAGAAAGGGAACCGTTTTGAATGAGACAGTGTACATACAGATGGGTAATTACCACTGCTACTTTGAAAGTAAAATCATACAGTTGAACTTTAATCTCCACTCTAAACTTTCAGTCAGTGTTTGATACATTGACCTCTTTTTTTTGTAGCATCTCTGAGCTTAGATCTTGTGTGTTATGTATTTATGTTTCTTCAGATGTAATTTCATGTCTATTCTCTCTCAACTAGACTGTGATGGATATACCAGGGTCTTTATGTATGTTGTCCAATTTACGAGTCAGTCCCTAGCACCTGGCAAAGATGAGATCCAGGATATCCATATGTTTTATTAATATTTAACTGAAATTTTTAATGAAAAAAGGTCATGAGAATCAGCCTCTCCAGGAGCCCTTTTTAGGGGATGGTCATTCCTTAATTCCACAGTTATCTTTGCCTTGCTTCTAAAATGTCTAAATTCTGGATCACAATGTGACATCGTGGGCCTCCTGCTTTGCAGAAATATAGTTTAAAGTTCTTACTGGGTAGATAGATGTCTGCCAGTTTTTCCTTTAAATTTCCTTTCCTTTTTATAAATTCGTATGTAATTTGTTATCTTGAGGTAGGCAGTGACCTAATTTGAAGGTGAAATAAATCATCTGAACATTGGAAGTATCCATACAGTAGAATCATTTTCAGTATATTCTTTAATGATTGTCTCTTTTAAAAGATCACATCATTATAGTGGTTAAAGAAGTATTATCCTAGTACATGTATGATCCGGGAGACTATAATTTGCTGGTAGTAGTTAATTATTCTGGTATGTAGGTTTGAATGGATGGTTAAAGTGACATTGTGACTTTCTCACTAGTAAGTAATCCACTAGTTGTCATGGTTTCAGGCATGGTTTTATGTTTGGGAGGGCAATAGTAGTTTTAAATTGTTGAATTGGAACTGTGGAAATATGTATACAGATATAAAATACATGATAGAAATTCTCTTTTTTGATCATGGTTATTTGGAGTTAAGATAACCAGAGTTTGAAATACTTAATTTGGAATAAATCGGACCCCACACATTCTTACTTATTAAAAAAATATTTTGAGACTTTTTAATTCTCAATGTGCCTTTTATCACTTTATCAAATTTGCCTAACTTTAAACTTCTAGCTAGTTGATGAATTTTAGATAGTAGATATTCTTTACCCTTTTATCTTTATAATCAGATTTCACTAGCTTTGATGATTTTTTCTTTTCAAATAGCATAGATTTCATGTACATATATTTCAGTAGGTACTCCTTTTTATCTCTGAGCATATGTAATTCTCCATTTTCTAAAGTTTTGTTAGTAAGATAAACATATGTGTAAGTCTTGTAAGTTTAAAAATGAACAGTCATCCCAATTACTTGCCTGGTAGCTATTTTCATAGCTGGCCTATCTTGTATCTATGTAAGAATTTTACCATATCCAAATGCCAGTTACCTCCTTAAAAATATGAGAAAATGATAACATTTCTCTTCTGTTTTGCTAAGTAACTTTCCTTGCATTCACATTTCATATTCACGTTATAACTCATTTCTGTCCTGGATGATTTTGAGTTTCTAGTGCTTTTTCTTTAGAGTTTTCTCTGAACCCATTCAGTGCTTTTATGTAACTTATTCTTTTCAAGCTTTTCTTTGTATATTTGTGGGATTCTTCTATTGTAGCCATTTCTAAAAGTGTTATTTTACTAATTTTATTAGTAATATTTAAGCATTCCAAGATACAGGCCTAAGTAGCATTATGACATTTTAGAGATGGAAAAGGATTTCTCGTGAGACTGATGTGGAGAAGTATACCATTAGACTATGTCATAGCTGTATGCGCTTTGTTAGCAGCATAGTGTTGTCTCATGATCCCTGCCCACTAGAACAGGGCTGGATTCAGTCAGTATAATTACCAGTGTAAGGAGTAAAACCTTTTAGGATAAGGTGGGATCTAAAGAAGTCTTTGAAAATGTCAGCATAAAGGAAGTAGTCTTCTGTTGTTTTTATTTTTCCCCAGGCACAAAGAAGAAAGTGGGGAAGTTTTCAAGGAGGATTCTTTTTAACAATTTAACCAGTTTGAGAGGAAGCAATAGGGAATACGGAAAGGGAGGTGGCAACCCATTCTAGTGTTCTTGCCTGGAAGATCCCACGGACGGGGCCGCTTGGCAATCTACAGTTCATGGGGTCACAAGGGAGTCGGACATAACTTGGCCACTAAACAGCAAAAATAGGGAATATAGATAGTTTGTTCTTCTAGATTTTGTTACACTACTACCAGCTTACTTTCACAAACTGAAAAACTGGGGTAGCAATATAGTTCCTTTAAATGTTTTATTGTAATCTCTCTCTTTTTTTTTTAAATAGGGAATTGACTCTCTTTTGGAGTAAACTGCAAAGAAGAATCGACCCTTCTGTAGATACTTTTTTGGAGCGCTGCCGTCAGTTTGGTGTCATAGCTAAAACACAGCAGCATTTATTTTGCCTGATTAGAGTTATACAAACTGAAGTGAGTAATTTATGCTTTTTGTGCTGATTGTTTATGGAGGGAAGAAATAAGTGGGGAGACAACTTCTCAGGCAACTCTTTTTAAATAAGGAAAAATGAGAAATAATGGGGTTTAATAAGATTATGGAACTGGACATAGCTAGCTGTTTCTGCAGATTTATTTCCTAGGAATCTACAGTTTTTCTTCTTGGAAAATAGTGATTGACATTACAGACCACTGGAGGAAGGAAAGATTGTTTCTTGATTGTCCCCTCAGTCACCCTAACCTAGGTCTGGTTTTCCTAGAATAGTGTTCTGTATTATATACAGACATGTTTGTTGGCAAATTAGGATAATAATTATTAGTGAAGAAAGTATAATTGTATTTTCCAGCTCCTTGATAATGGAATGACTAACTCCTTGATGATGGAGTGATAGATTCTCTACATTTTAGAGGAATGGACTGTACACAGATTGCAAGCTTCTGTGCAAATTAGGAAGCAAGTTTTGTCTTGTTTTTTAAGAAATAAATATTTCCTAAACTGAAGTGCTATGTATAAAACCTTGTTTTTTGAATTCGGCCCCATAAATTAATGCTAAGACTGGAGATTTAGATGAGCCTTATGCTATGCTTGGTTTCTGTTTTTAGTGTCTACTCAAAGACAGAGAGCCCTGTATACCCCTATCTATGATGGTTTATGGGTATGTTTTATGGGTTGCTTCTTTGACAACATCCAAGGATTGTTTATACTAAAGTCAAGGCACAGTTGTATCACTGATATGTTCTATCTCCTTTAATGTACCCTGTTTTAGTACTATCTGTATCCTATTTTAGTACTATCCGTATCCTGTTTTAATACTGTGTATCTAGTCTTCTCTGGTGAAGATAGGAAAATGTAAGACAGTTTTCAGAAGCAAATTCATACTTAGACAAGCTAGGCGATTATTATTTCTCATCACTACAAGTGAAGTTGTGTCCCTATCATCGGAGCATGTTCAAGTAATTACAGAACTTGCCTGTTTAAAATAATCAGTGGTACAGCTGGCCTTTTATAAGTTTTGGCTTTAGGGTTTGCTTATTTAATCTTTAAGGAAGGGCTGATTTTTTACTTGCTGCATAAGAGATTATCACAGCTTAGCCCTAAAGTCAACACCCATTTAATAGCTCACAGTTTTGTAGGGCAGAAGTCCAGTGCAGTGTGGCATGGCTCACGGCTCAGTATCACAAGGCCAAAATTGAGGTGTTGGCCAAGCTGAGTTTTTATCTGGAGGCTCTGTAGACAATCCACTCCTAAGCTCATTCGTGTTGTTAATAGAATTCAGTTCCTTGCAGTTGTGGGGCTAAAATCTTCATTCTCTTGCTGGCTGTCAGCCACAGCCTGCTTTCAGCTCCTGGAAGCCACTGTCATTTTCATGCTTTCATTTTGAAGCCAGCAAAGGCACAAGGAACTCTTCAAATGTGACCTCCTTCACCTCTGACTTCCAGACTTAGATTTAAAGAGCTTGAGTGATTGGGTCAGATAATCCACTTGTCTTAAGATCAGTAGGTTTGGGGCTTTAATTACATCTGCAGGGCCTCTTTTGCCATATAACATAGCGTAATCATAAGAATAATTCCATATTCATAGGTTCTGCTTATACTCAGAGTGAGGAGATTATACAAAAGTGAAGGTCAGGGGGTCATTTTAGATTTCTTTTTACCTTGGGGAACCACAAAAATGGGAAAATGTTAGAGGTTGGAAAAGGTGGGTTTCTGACACGTGCCAAGGAACTTGCTGTGCATTTGTGTAACCAGAACCCGTTTGTTTTCATCCTGCTCTAAGATATTTTCCCCCTGTAGTCTTTACTTACGATATTTGTCCTAAAGGGTAGAAAAGCTATGGCCTGGTAGGTGAAACGGGAGTGAGATGGAATTCCTTTCAAATTGAGGGAGACACCTTTAGGTTTTTAAAAGTGAGAGGTGATCTGACCTCTATCATTTGGGATCTGGTTCTACTGTGAATGGAGATATCCCAGATGATAGTGATGTAAAAAAGAAAAAAGTTTTTCCCTCTCTTACACAGATCGATAACCCAGCTAGACAGGCCAAGGATCCTCTTATAGCTCCACATATCAGAAACCCAGGTTCGTTTTATCTGCTGTTAACACATAGCTTCCATCTCATGTTCCAAGATCCAACTATTCCAGTCCCAGCTATAATGTCTTCATTCCAGATAGCGAGTAGAGCGGGGAGCAGACCACACTGTGACACAGCTTGTCCCCTGTTCCTTCTAACACATTCACAAACACAGTCACCTAGCTGCAAGGGGAGCTTGGAGATACACTGATGATTCTGGGTGACTTTGTAACCAGATAAAATCAGGCATTTGGTTTTTGTGAAAGATGTGAAATGATCTTAGTGCATAGAAACCAGTTATATAGCCCTTGGGAAGGAAAAGATTAATGATGCTGAAAAGCTTTTGTGGACATTGGGTCTCTTGCAGAAGACAGGCCTTGTATAGTACCTCCTTATTTTCTGGGTTTTAGTTTTCTCTAAATAAAGAGCTTGAAGCAGATAATCAATTAAAGGCGCTCAAGAGTTGTTAAACTTTGATTCTGTGACTTGAGAAACTCATATTGGAAGAGATGGCTTTAGAGAATCTAGAGTTTCTCTCAAGGCTTTAAAAGTAGTATGACAGAAGAATGGATATAGATGTTGGTTATATTTGAAGTGGAAGGTATAAGAAGAGGGATAATCTTGAAGCCAGTTTATTTGACCATTGAGCTCTTTTTGGTGGAACATACAAGTTAGAATAATTTTGCAAAATTTTGCCTAGTTTTATTCCCTTCTCTTTAGTAATGAAGAAGCTGAAGATTAGAAATGTGTGACTTGTAAGGATCTAGACCCTGGGTATCTTGACAAATGGCGTAATGGTTATCATTTGTAAGTCAGATACAATGGTTATCATTTGTAAGTCAGAGCATAGAGGACTTGGAGAAAGTCCATTAAGTTTTAAAATCTTTCATAGGTTCTTAACAGGTTACTCAACCCCTTTCGCAAGACTCTGAGGTAAACAGCAAAGAATCCAGATCTGTTCTTTCTTAAACAGCCCCATCTAGTTGAAATGGTAAAATTTGTGAAATCACTTAAAAAAAAAAAAAGAAATCACTTAAGAATACTTTTCCAAAAGAAACCCCACAAAACTACCATTATACATTCTGAACAGATAGTTACTTGTTAAAGGAGTGGTGGATAAATTAGAATTAGGGTGTGGAATGTGGAACTGAATTTTGAAGAAACTGATGGATATGAATAATTTGATAGGTTTTAGACCGGAAACTGAAGAAGTGACTTGGCATATTGTATCAAGGGCACGTGGGATATAGCGAAGTCAAATGAGGATAATCTATGCAAAAAGTTTATTCAGAATAATGTCCAAGATTAATAAGGGTTCTGTATATTGATGGCAGTTATTTCATTGTGTTCTCAGCATTTAGAATGGTACCCAACACAGAATAATTGCTTAGCAAATTGATGTTTGAACAGTGGGATTTATCCTCAAGTATTTTGTATGGGATTCTGTTGAATATGTGCTATGTGCCAATATTGTATTAATCATTTTATGTTACCTTACATCATTTTTATAACAACATTAGGAGAAAATCTAATACTGCCACTACAGTTGTCATTTTACAGATAAGGTGACTGAGGCTTAGAGGAATTAAGAACTTGTCACTGTTGTGAAGCTGGGGTTCAAAGGCAGTCAGAGTCTGGCTCAAAATTCAGTGCTTTTCAATACCATGTTTTAAGCTACTCTGCCATAAGATCCTGCTTTTCTTTGTTCATATTATTTTCACATATCCTTTCAGCCTCTCACATGAAAGAATCATCTTAAATACACTTGCCTTTTATCATATGCAACCAGGTCTTTTTCATGATTTTTTGACTAATTTCTGAGAACCTGCTGCTATAGAGAAATTTTCTTTTGTTTTTCTGTGGGAAACAGATTCAGTACACCTGTAACTATAAAGTACTGATTTTGGGGGGAGGAAATGGAAAAATCATTTATTTTACCCTTGAGGTTTTGAAAATACCCAGTTGTTCATGATACATGAATTTTTAAAATTGAATTCAGTCTTAAACTCCCTTTTACACACGTATTTCCTCTTAAACCCATTTATTTAAGCCCTATCCTTCCTACCCAGCTTGAGACAATTCTTTTTTGAATCTTTCAGTGACCTTATTGATTCTGAGCTCCTCTGAATTTATGTGCCTTTCTAATTTACACGTTTGGCACATAGGTAGATTCCTTGAGGGTTAAGGACTGCTCTAATATGCAGTGCTTTGGGACTCCCTGGCGGTCCATTGGTTAAGACTCCACAGGTCAGCTGCAGGGAACATGGGTTCTGTAGCTGGTTGGGGAACTAAGATCCTACATGCTGCACAGTGTGGCCAAATAATAAGAATATGCAGTGCTTTATAAAGTTGGATACTCTACAGACGTACATTGTTGTTGTTTATAAGTTTTAAGAAGAGTGTACGTGCGTATCTTATCAGTGAAATTTATGTAGTGTTTCCAAATTTATGTAGTTTTCCAAATGGAAAAAAAACCTTTTCTTCCCTGTTTTTCTTAACAGGCACAAGATGCTGGTCTTGGGGTGTCGATTTTACTGTGTGTCAGAGCTCTTCAACTCAGAACAAGTGAGGATGAAGAAATGAAGGCATCAGTTTGTAAAACAATTGCTTGTCTTTTGCCAGAAGATTTAGAAGTTAGACGAGCCTGTCAACTTACAGAATTTTTAATTGAACCCAGTTTGGATGGATTTAACATGTTGGAAGAACTGTATTCCCAACCAGATCAAAAATTTGATGAAGAAAATGCACCAGTTCCAAATTCTCTCCGATGTGAGCTTTTACTAGCTTTAAAAGCCCACTGGCCTTTTGATCCTGAATTTTGGGACTGGAAAACTTTAAAACGACACTGCCACCAACTTCTAGGACAAGAAGCCTCAGATTCTGATGATGATCTAAGTGGCTATGAAATGTCTATTAACGACACGGATGTTTTAGAGTCATTTCTCAGTGACTATGAGGAAGGTAAAGAAGACAAGCAGTATAGAAGGAGAGAGATGACAGATCAGCAAAAGGAGAAAAGAGACAAGAAGCCCATCGGCTCTTCTGAAAGATACCAGAGGTGGCTTCAGTATAAATTCTTCTGTTTGTTATGTAAGCGAGAATGCATAGAGGCCAGGATTCTTCATCATTCTAAGATGCATATGGAAGATGGAATTTACACCTGTCCGGTTTGTATTAAAAAATTCAAGAGAAAAGAAATATTTGTTCCTCATGTGATGGAACATGTTAAAATGCCACCAAGCAGAAGGGACCGCTCTAGAAAGAAATTACTGTTGAAAGGCTCTCAAAAGGGAATTTGTCCCAAGAGCCCCTCTGCAGCCCTAGAGCAAGGTCAATCACTGAATGAACAAGCCAAAGGAGAGTCGCATGAATATGTCACATTCAGCAAATTAGAAGATTGCCACCTGCAAGACAGAGATTTGTACCCATGTCCTGGCACAGACTGTTCCCGTGTGTTTAAGCAGTTCAAATACTTAAGTGTGCATCTTAAAGCTGAACACCAAAATAATGACGAAAATGCCAAGCACTACTTAGATATGAAAAATAGAAGAGAGAAGTGTACTTACTGCCGACGACATTTCATGTCTGCTTTTCACCTGCGAGAGCATGAACAAGTGCATTGTGGTCCTCAGCCTTATATGTGTGTATCTATAGATTGCTATGCTAGGTTTGGATCAGTGAACGAACTGCTTAACCATAAACAGAAACATGATGATCTGCGTTATAAATGTGAATTAAATGGCTGTAATATTGTTTTCAGTGACTTGGGACAGCTTTACCACCATGAGGCACAACACTTTAGGGATGCATCTTACACATGCAGCTTCGTTGGCTGTAAAAAGTTCTATTACTCCAAAATTGAATACCAGAATCACCTCTCAATGCATAATGTTGAAAGTTCAAATGGAGATGTGAAGAAAACAGTGAAACTTGAGCCGGCAGCAGGTGAAAAGCAGGATTGTATTGATCAGCCCCATCTGCTTGACCAAACTGATAAGTCACGTTTACCAGAGGATCTTCTCTTCTGTGCAGGATCAGCTAGTTCTCAGATAGAAACTACAGAAAATCTGAAGGAAAACAGTGACAGTAATTCTAGTGATCAGTTAAGTCATAGCTCTTCAGCTTCCATGAATGAAGAGTTAATTGACACACTGGATCACTCTGAAACCATGCAGGATATATTATTATCTCATGAAAAAGTTTTTGTGCCCTCCAGCTTAAAGGAGAAATGTTCCAGTGTAGCAGTTTGTTTTGATGGGACTAAGTTTACCTGTGGTTTTGATGGCTGTGGTTCCACATACAAAAACGCAAGAGGCATGCAGAAGCACCTAAGGAAGGTTCATCCATACCATTTCAAACCCAAAAAGGTAAAGACAAAGGATCTCTTTCCCTGTTTGGGTAATGAACACAATCCAGCGACTGAAAAGTTTGATACAGAACCTAAACCCAGCTCAGACACAAACAGTGACTCCCCGGATGAAGGTCTGGATCACAGTATCCATACTAAATGTAAACGAGAACATCAAGGCTATTCCTCAGAAGCCTCCATCTGTGCATCTAAAAGGCCCTGTACAGAGGATACCATGTTGGAACTTCTGTTACGCTTGAAACATTTAAGCTTGAAAAACTCAATAACCCATGGATCTTTCTCAGGGTCATTGCAGGGGTACCCATCCGGTGGTGCTAAGTCTCTTCAAGCAGTTTCAGCTACAATCTCAGATCTTAATTTTCAGAATCAAGATGAAAATATGCCAAGTCAGTACCTGGCACAGTTGGCAGCCAAGCCTTTTTTCTGCGAGCTTCAAGGATGCAAGTATGAATTTGTGACTAGAGAGGCTTTGTTAATGCATTATCTTAAAAAGCATAATTATTCAAAAGAAAAAGTCCTTCAGTTAACCATGTTTCAACATCGGTATTCCCCGTTCCAGTGTCATATTTGCCAGAGGTCATTTACGAGAAAAACACACCTTAGGATTCATTATAAAAATAAACATCAAATTGGCAGCGACAGAGTAACTCAAAAACTATTAGATAATGAAAAATGTGATCATGAAGGCCCATGCTCAGTAGAGAGGTTGAAAGTTGATTGTCCTGCAGAACTTGGAGGTGATCCCAGTGGTAACTCTGAGAAGCCACACTGTCATCCTAAAAAGGATGAGTGCAGTTCGGAAACAGATTTGGAGTCATCCTGTGAAGAAACAGAAAGTAAAATATCTGATCTCTCATCACCAATAGGCAGCCATAGAGAAGAAGGAGAAGGAAGAGAAGGCAGAGGTAGCAGGAGAACTGTTGCTAAAGGAAATCTCTGCTACATTTTGAATAAATACCACAAACCATTCCATTGTATTCATAAAACTTGCAACTCCTCCTTCACTAATCTCAAAGGCTTGATTCGCCATTACAGGACTGTACATCAGTACAACAAAGAGCAGTTATGTTTAGAGAAAGACAAAGCCAGAACCAAAAGGGAACTTGTCAAATGTAAAAAGATATTTGCCTGCAAATATAAGGAATGTAACAAACGCTTCCTGTGTTCCAAAGCTCTTGCGAAGCACTGTAGTGACTCTCATAACCTAGACCACATTGAAGAGCCGAAAGTGCTTTCTGAAGCTGAGTCAGCGGCCAGATTTTCCTGTAACCAGCCTCAGTGCCCTGCTGTTTTTTATACATTCAGCAAGTTGAAGCACCACTTGATGGAACAGCATAACATTGAAGGAGAAATACATTCAGACTATGAAATTCATTGTGATCTTAATGGCTGTGGCCAGATTTTCACCCATCGCAGTAATTATTCTCAACATGTATATTACCGACATAAGGACTATTACGATGATCTGTTTAGAAGCCAGAAAGTGGCAAATGAAAGGCTACTACGGAGTGAAAAGGTGTGTCAAACAGCTCATCCTCAGGGGCATGAACATCAGACGACCAGGAGATCGTTTACTGCCAAGGCTAAAAAGTGTGGCTTAATCAAAGACAAAAAAGCTCCAATTAGTTTTAAAACGAGAGCTGAAGCCCTCCATATGTGTGTGGAGCATTCTGAGCACACACAGTACCCCTGCATGGTTCAAGGATGCTTGTCTGTGGTGAAGTTGGAGAGCAGCATAGTGAGGCATTACAAACGCACCCATCAGATGAGTAGTGCCTACCTAGAGCAACAGATGGAAAACCTTGTCATGTGTGTTAAGTACGGTACCAAAATTAAGGAGGAGCCCCCTTCTGAAGCAGAGCCCTATATAAAGAAGGAAGAAGATAGAAGCTGTGAGTCAGAGCTCACACAGCACAGCCATTCCCCAGGTGACACTAGCGTGCCTGTCCAGACCGCTGACCCCCTTCATCCAGGCGAAAGGGATGGAGGCCAGAAAGGATGTACAGAGAGCAGCCCAGTTTTTGATGCGGATTCTCTGCTCTACAGGGGAACTCTGAAATGCAACCACAGTTCAGAAACCACTTCTTTGGAACAATGTAATATAGTTCAGCCTCCTCCTTGTAAAATAGAAAATTCTATACCTAATCCTGATGGGACTGAGAGTGGGACTTATTTCACAAGTTTCCAGCTGCCTTTACCAAGGATCAAAGACTCAGAAACTGGGCAGCAAAGTTCAGGGCAAGAAAACACTGTAAAAAATTCAACCCATGTTCCAAAAGAGAATTTCAGGAAGCATCCACAGCCCAGGTCATTTGATTTGAAGACTTACAAACCTATGGGATTTGAATCTTCATTTCTGAAATTTATTCAGGAAAGTGAAGAGAAAGAAGATGATTTTGATGATTGGGAGCCTTCAGAGCACTTAACATTAAGTAATTCTTCACAACCCTGTAATGACTTAACAGGGAGTGTTATGGCAAATAATATGGTGAATGACAATGACCCTGAAGTTGACATACCTCATTCTTCCAGTGACTCTTCAATTCATGAGAACCTGACTGCAATCCCACCTTTAATAGTAGCTGAGACGACAACAGTTCCCTCCTTGGAAAACCTGAGGGTCGTATTGGACAAAGCATTAACAGACTGTGGAGAACTTGCCTTAAAACAGCTTCATTATCTTCGGCCAGTGGTTGTCCTTGAAAGATCTAAGTTTTCCACACCAATTTTAGACTTATTTCCAACAAAAAAGACAGATGAGCTTTGTGTAGGAAGTTCCTAAATAGCAATTTTGTTTTAGAAACAGACTGGCTCCAGCACTGCAACATGGGGACAATTGCCAACTTGAACAAAGGCTGAGAACCAGCCACACCGTCGTTTAGGGTAGAATAGGCTGTGTATTTACATGAATGTATAATATCTATGTCAGCAGTATTGGCTGAGTCCATTAGCTCTCCAGTTGGTTTATTGATTGGGTTTTTTGTTTTGTTTATTAAAAAATGGAACTGTATTCTTGTTTGGTGCTAATTAATACATCAAAATATATCGGGGCTTCCTTTTCCAAATTAAGTGTGCATGATTGTGTATGGAACAGATACTAAGACCCCAGGGTGGGAGGGCTGGGGAAAGGGGTATGGAGTTCTTACTTGACTTGAATGTGCGCCTGAGGGTGCTTTGTGTAATATATTGTACACTACAGCATCTTATATTTTTTGAGTTGAGTTTCAATAAATTACAATTTTTCACCCATTTTTTTGGTTTACTCATAATGAGTTTCATGCCACACATGACTTGGAATTGCACATGTATTTTCTGAAATGTGCACTTATATTTTACCCCGGTTATTAACCAAACCATTCAGATCAAGCTTCCTTTTGAATGACTGTTGTCTTAAAAATTTTGTGGAAAGAAAATTCTGAGAGAGAGTAATAGAGTAATTAACTCTGGGAGTCAAGGTAGCTCCTGGAAGAGGATGTTCAGGAGTTTTTCAGGTAGAAAGGAGAGGATATGCCAGGCATAATGTGAAGGGCTCAACGCATTCGGAGATAATAAAGCCATGTTTCCAGGCAGCTACAAATAATGTGATAGGCTGGCAGTAAAAGGGGAGCGCTGGAGCAGCTGAGCTGCTTGTAGAGATAGGAACCAGACCACGAACACTGAGGACTGTGGACCTGAGTCCATAGGCAGCTGAGAGCCTTTACAGAATTTTAAACAACATTCATATTAATCTGTAGATTGCTTGAAATGAGTGTGATTTAAGGGGCTGAGAATGGAAACCGATCTAAGACTGTTAAAGTAATTGAGGCAAACTTGGTGAGAGGCAAACAGTGGCAGCAGAGGGACGAGTAGATGAAATCAAGAAATTTAAGAGGATTATTAGGCACTGGAGGGTAGAGAAAATGTTTTGAGGAAAACTTAAGGTTCTGTAGTGATGGATGCAAGCAAGTGAGGCAAGACTAAAAAGGAGTTTGGGGGAAGAGAATAGAAACAGAAGATGAGTTTGGTCTCTGTGTTAAAGTTTCAGTGGACTGTGGGACATCCATGTATAATAAGAAAAGCAGTGTTTTCTTATATAGCACCTTCTCTGTTCTTTTGAAGTCACTTCATCATTATTTAAAAATGAAATGATACAGATACTCCTAAAATCCCCTTATGCCTCTGGTTAAAATTTTAAGATCTTTTCTCTGGCCCTTAAATCTTGTTTTGTCCCCTCTTAAAGAATTTTATTCTACCATCTCCTCACCCTAAGCGTCTAAAGCACCCTACCACTACCACCACCACCACCAAGCTGAAGTCATTTCTTGGCTCAGATCTTGTAGGATACAAGATTCTCAAACAAGATTCTGTTGAAAGCAAAAGTGACAGAAACAGTGGAACTTCTTAGAGGCTGAGGTCACTACTGACTGAGTTCTTTGGGATCTTGAGCTCATTTCCACTCTGGGCTTCAGTTTCCTGCCTTACGAAGTGTTGAGGTGTAAGTGACCATTTCAAAAGGTCCTTTACCTGTGGTCTGAGCATGAGAAATAACCAGTGGCCCCATCTTAAGAATTCCTCATTCTAGAGATTTTTAGACCAGACCAAGAGAAAGCTGCTAATCTTAAGACTCAACTGTATCCATCCAAAAAGGGGAAGTCCCCAGTGGTCCAGTGGTTTAATTAGGGCTCTGCACTCCCGCTGCAGGGGGCACAGATTTGATCCCTGGTTGGGGAACCAAGATCCCACATGCTGCGTGGTTTGGCCAAAAGAAAGAAGAAGACTGTATTCATTCAACCGCTCCTAACTCCTACACCCTGAAAGGACCAAGTGAGTCCACTGACAGTAGTACCAAACTCTAGTTTTTAGAACCCAGTTGAAAGTTGGCTTGAATATGATCCTAGAAGCATTTTCTATTCTAGTTGGAGTGGGTTGCTCCTTTTGATTTTTTTTTAAAAAAAAAGATGTTTCAATATGGACCATTTTAAAAGTCTTTATTGAATTTGTTGCAGTATTGCTTCTTTTTATGTTTTGGTTTTTTGGCTCAGAAGCAGGTGGGGTCTTAGCTCCTGGACTAGGAGCTGAACCTGCACTCCCTGCACTAGAAGGCAAAATCTTGACCACTGGATCGCCAGGGAAGCGTTTGGTCTTTATTAAAGATGATGTTCTGTGAAAACCAGCATGTGTGGTTATATGATAATACAGAAGGTCAGAGGGTTATTTTTGAAGCTTTCAGTACTATCATTTTTACTTGGTATCTCTTTGGGGATTGTCCTCCAAGTCCTCCAGACCTGGAAGCACTGAGTTTGTGCCCCCTAAAATGAATAGGTAGAAATCAAGAATGCCAGACACTTTGATTCTTGCACTTTACCCAGAATTCTCCTGCTTCTGTGTTTCTCCATGTTTATGAGCACATATGTGAAAGAGCGAGTGGGGCAATGATGGAGAAGAAAGGTTTTGATGAGCCTTCCTAGGGATTTCAGCCCCAACCTGTCCCTTCCGTCCCAGGTTGCCTGCTTCTGAGCTGCACTGGCAAGGACAGTCATTGAAGGACAGAGTCATTAACCAAACACTGAAGTACACACATACTTAAAGATAATTACAGGTATTTGGGGGAGATAAAAACAATGAATTTGTTAAGGAGTCTGCCACCATGGAGCTTCAATGTGAGGGCTGGGGTAGGCTTTCCAGGTGGCGCTAGTGGTAAAAAAAAAAAATCTGCCAGTGCAAGAGACTTCAGTGACACTGGTTCAATCCTTGGGTCAGGAAGATCTGGAGAAGGACATGGCAACCCAGTCCAGTATTCTTGCCTGGAGAAGCCTATGGATAGAGGAGCCTGGTGAGCTGCGGTCCATGGGGTTGCAAAGAATCAAATACCTGTGGGCCGGCAGCATGGATGTCATCTAGGAACTTGTTCAAAATGTAGAATGTCAAGTCCAGACCTTCTTGACCAAAATCAGTAACATCTCCAGATGATTCATAGGCACAGAAAAGTTCTAGAAACAGAGGCCTAGAATACAAAGTGGAAAGTGCTGTGAGATTGCAGGATAATTATACTTTTTTTTAGTACTTCACATAAAATTGTTGAATTTTCATAACTCCATGAAGTCAGTACTGTTAGTATTCTTATTTGACAGCTTAAAAAGATAGGGATGCAGTGTCTAGCTGATAAAAGTTAGGAAGTGGAGCTAAGTTTCTTTCCCGTCTCATCTGACTGGGAAAATAACAGGAAGGGGAACTTAACGTGAAGGATGAAAGATGGAAAGTCGCAGGTGGCATTTAAAGTACCAGAAATTCCAGTTTTGTAATTAAGCCGTACTTTCTGTGGAAGTGAGTAGTGGGAAGTAAAGTTGGAAGCATAGGTAAAAACCAGGTCATGCAGATCCAACTCCGAGTCATGCAGGTTCAACTCCAGTTACGTGTCCAGCGTTGACAGTTCCTCATTTGAGAAAGAGATGGAAAACAGAAATTACTGTTGCTGTGAATAACATGTGACCTTTGAAAAGGATTTTCTTTCTTTTTTTTTTTTTGCCACACCACAGGCTACTTGCAGTTTCCCCAATTAGGGATTGAAGCACAGCAGTGCTTCCACTCAGCAGTGGAAGCACAGAGTCCTAACCACTGGACCGCCAGGGGATCCTCTCAATGTTTCTTTCTGAAAGAAACTTCTAAAAGAGCAGTTGCTCTGTCCTCTCTTTATACCCATTGTAGCCTGTGAGACCGTGTGGCTTTATACTCCTGACTTGGGACATGGCCTCCTAGTATGTAAAACAGCCTACAAAGAGTGGTCCACTGTGCTAACAGGCCTGCTTGGTCTACACTTGCAGAAATATACTCTGTAACGGCCTGCATTTGGGGGCCTGAACCTCTTCGAGGAAGGTAACCTGTTCAACAAACATTAAACAAAACTACAAATAATTAAAAGTGCTACGAAAGATGCCCAGACTGGGGGAACCAAAAAGGACAGAAAAAGTTTCCGTAAAGAAAGCAATGTTTAAACCTGGAGAAACGAGAAGTTGGGATGATCCAATTCTGTGCCAAATCTTTGTGGTGTAACAGCTGGGTGTGTTAGCGACAATGACTAGTAGAGCCAGAGTTAAGGGAAAGGGTTAGAAGATGAGATAGGTCAGCAGAAAGCCAGTATTTCAGTGTCTATAACCATGTTCTAGATTTTGGGTATTGTTTGATAGAAAATGAAGAGCCTAGTGAAGGTTTGAAAGTGTGTACCAAATAAATCACAAGTTGCCACGTGTTTTAAGTCAGAGTCTTAACAGGGCACTACTGTGGAAATGACTGAAAGATGGATGGATGGATGGATGATACTAAAGGGGGGCTGAGATATATCTTCCATTGTGATCAGTTCTTCCTCCGCGTTCAGAAGTCCAAGAGGAGTCAAACAATAAATGGGTTTTTCAGACTAGATTCTCTTTGAGGAGCTCTATATGGTTTTTCCAGTGGTCATGTATGGATGTGAGAGTTGGACTGTGAAGAAGGCTGAGTGCTGAAGAATTTATGCTTTTGAACTATGGTGTTGGAGAAGACTCTTGGGAGTCCCTTGGACTGCAAGGAGATCCAACCAGTCCATCCTAAAGGAGACCAGTCCTGGGTGTTCATTGGAAGGACTAATGCTGAGGCTGAAACTCCAATACTTTGGCTACCTCATGCAAAGAGTTGACTCATTGGAAAAGACTCTGATGCTGGGAGGGATTGGGGGCAGGAGGAGAAGGGGACGACAGAGGATAAGATGGGTGGATGGCATCATCGACTTGATGCACATGAGTTTGGGTGAACTCTGAGAGTTGGTGATGGACAGGGAGGCCTGGCATGCTGCGATTAATGGGG
This sequence comes from Capra hircus, assembly GCF_001704415.2. Lineage (NCBI taxonomy): Eukaryota > Metazoa > Chordata > Mammalia > Artiodactyla > Bovidae > Capra > Capra hircus. The sequence continues at coordinate 14,926,935 of NC_030810.1, forward strand.
TCGCAAAGAGTCAGACACAACTGAGTGACTGAACTGAACTGATACTATTGAAGTCTGCAATACCTAGCATTTGATCATAAACATCACTATAAATAATAGTTGCCTTTACCTTCTACACAAATTACCGAATTCTCATTACAGTAATCCTATAAGGGGAATTACTCTTGCTTTACCTGTGAAGATACTGAGCCTCAAGTAACCTGCCCAAAGTAACAAAGTTTGTTAATAGTACAGCCAAAATTTGAAGCCAGATCCATTAGACTCCTAAACGCCTATCCTCTTTTAACAGCTACTCTGTAAAACTTCTATAGAAACAAGCACACCAATGGAATAGGCACTTGATGGTTAAACAGTTTAGGCTATAAAGATATTTGGAATTCTTCTACGGGACTTTGTATTTACTTAAAAATACTCGAATGCCTGCTATGTACCAAGCAGTGAATACAATGAACATGTCCAATGAACGTGCCCAACTCTTTGCGACCCCACGGACTGTAGCCTACCAGGATCCTCAATCCATGGGATTCTCCAGGTAAGAGCGCTGGAGTGGGTTGCCATTTCCTGCTTCAGGGGATCTTCCAGACCCAGAGATCGAACCCAGGTCTCCTGCATTGCAGGCAGACGCTTGACCTTCTGAGCCACCCGGGAAGCCCACAATGAACATGCAGTAGTGAATAAAATGAACGTGTCCCTGTCTTCCTTCAGTTCACAGTAGTCACGGAAGACACATCAAACCCCAAACTGCACAAATAACCTTAATCATGTCAAGTGTTTTGAAAGTAAAATATGAGGTGCCATGTAATGGGGATCTAGTGTAGGATGTCTTGGGTAATGATTCTGTTGTCACAACCATATTTTTCTCCAAAAAATTTGTGGTTACCATTCTTTAATGGTTTCTGGCCTATGTTTAACTTGTTATGGTAAAACAATTATCTGAGTAATTTTTGTTCCTTTTTAGAAAAGATTCTCATTGTGATCAGTCACAAGCAGACTATAGGTTTAACATCATTAACAGTCATGCCTTAATCAGTATGTCATTTTGACCTGACATGGTTTTAATACTGTATATCCAACAGCATTCTAGACTCCATGTTCTAGATGTATCCCTGACACCCTGGTAGCTCAGTTGGTAAAGAGTCTGCCTGCACTGCAGGAGACCCAGGTTCGATTCCTGGGTCGGGAAGATGCCCTGGAGCAGGAAATGGCAACCCACTCCAGTATTCTTGCCTGGAGAATCCCATGGACAGAAAAGCCTGGCAGGCTACAGTCTGTGGGGTTGCAAGAGCCGGACACAACTGAGCAACTAAGCACACGGCACACATTGACACCTGAGCAACTTGCCGTACCTCCCCTTCCTGCAAGAACAAGACAGTTAGGACTTCCCTGATGGTCTAGTGGTTAAGAATCAGCCTGCCAATGCAAGGGACACAGGTTTGATCCCTGGTCCAGGAAGATCCCACATGCCACGGGGCAACTAAGCCCATGCACCCCAACTGCTGAGCATAGGGCCGCAGCTAGCGAGCCTGCATGCCTAGAGCCTGTGCTCTGCAGCAAGAGAAGCCACCAAGTGAGAAGCCCAGACCCCCAACAGAGCAGTCCCCGCTCACCAGAACTAGAGGAAAGCCCAGGAAGCAACGAAGACCTAGCACAGTCAAAACTCAACAACTTTTTAAAAAGAACAAAATAGTTATATTTTCCAGCCATCCCTATCCATGTTTTCTTTCAGTCAACCAGATGAACAAACCAGAAGAGCATCAAACAATATTTTTCTAAAAGTTTTCATAATTCCCCCTTTCTCTCCTTACCATGCCCCTCCTCTCCTCTTGGTAGAAGCCCTTTGTTGGATTCTTGCTGTCTTCATAACTGATCTCACAATTTATATGATTCACTTATGTGTGAACTACCTTTTTTCGTGTAAGACTTTGGGGAACAGACCTTGTATTTTATCTTTTCATACCTCCTTGTCAAGTACATAGGTACTAGTCAGTAAATAATGGATTTGATAACATGGCGTATAGGTTATGGGACAGCATGCTACTCCTTACAGAGTGCTTAGGCAATTATACCATTTGTTCCTATATAAATCTTAGGAAGGAGATGTAAATAGGTGAGCACAATGAGGCTCAAATATGTCAAAAGCTTTCCCAAAGATACAATTTCTAAGCAATAGTGACATCCAAAACAGGAAATGCTACAAAATGATCCAGTAATAACCTCCCTGCACATTTACCAAGGACACTGTTAGCTTGGGGGGGTGTGTGTGTGTGTAGTCGTGTTGGACTCTGAGCGACCCTGTTGTCTGTAACCTGTCAGGCTCCTCTGTCCATGGGATCTTCCCAGGCAAGAATACTGGAGTGGGTTGCCATTTCCTGCTCCAGGGGACCTTTCCAGCCCAGAGATCAAACCCGTGTCTCCTGTACTGGCAGGCAGATTCTTTTCCACTGAGCCACCAGGGAAGCCCAGCTCTTTAGAAAGTCCCTCTTCAAATCCTGTCTTCTCAAATCTCCACTTAACCTCACTTTTAGTTGAAATGTGAAAATAACTGCTCTCCATCCCGTGGATTGTTGGAAATGCACTATACAAGAAGAGGGTAACCACATGTGTCTACTTAAATTTAATTAAAAATAAATAAAATGTAAAATTCACTCCCTCGGCCACACTCTCCACATTTCAAGTGACCAGTGGCTTCCACGTTGGAAAGAGCGATACATCATTGCCGAAAGTTCTATTGAACAGTGCCATGTCAGCGCTAGGACTGGTCAAAGATCAGATAAAGTGATATGATTGAACTGAACACTCAGGCCATTGCCTGGTTGGTTTTGAGTGAGAAGGTTCAGTGGGTGGGTGGGAGGCAAGCTGACCTCTAGAACAGTGACATCACAAAGAACAGCTCACAGTGGCTCCAGAACACCTGGACCCCCAGGCCACTCTTCCTAACTCATATCCAGGTTCCTGAAGCCTCTGCACATGTAGTTCCTGGAGCTGCTGGTATATTAAAATGTCATCTTCATCTTCTATCTGGGACGCCATCATAGATTATCTCTCTCTGAGCTCGATATGGAATTATCTACAAGCAACTCTTCTGGGAGAGACTAGTGTGCCTCAGGAAACAAATTGGGGGCCACTAGATAACCTTGCTCCGGCTGTGCAAGTTATCCTGGGAATTTCCTTTTTGATTTTGTTGGGAGTGGGAATGTATGCCTTATGGAAACGAAGTGTTCAGTCAATTCAGGTTATACTCTTTTGTTATGGAGAAATTTAAGTAGTTACGCATTGTGAAATTTGGTCGGTTCTCTCCCATATTGCTGCCACCCAGTTTTAAGACCATGCAGATGAGCGAGAGTGCACCTTTTGTCTCTGTAGTTGGTTGAAATTAGGTTATTCTTAACATTTTTCCTTCAGTTAGCTTTTTGACATAAAAATGCTTTCTCACAATGATCTTTGGCTTGCTTATAATAAAACAGATTAAAGAAGCTTATAACATGAGAAGGCAGCCTTATCTCCAGATTTCTTTGATCATGTATTGGTGTTCATCTTTGAGTGTCTAACCACGTGCCCGACACCAATGTAGAGTACTTCCTATAGAATAGCACCACAACTATAACTGGCATCTTGGGTTTTGCCTCTCTGTTCTTACTGCGCCTTTGCTCTGTAACTGATGAGGAAGCATGTATATGTCTGTTTAGTCATTGCAATGAATGTACAGGTGCTCTTTTGGGGATTAGGAGTATAACTGGCTGGAATTACAAGAAACATTTAGGATTTTATATACTTCTGTTTAATTACCAATAATAACAGCTATATTTATAATATAATTAAAATCTTTTGAGAATTTCAACAATTCCATGAAATGGATAGAGTTTCTTTCCATGTGACAAACAAGGAAACAGGTGCATTGACGTTCAGCCTAAATTTAAGAAGATGGGGTTTAAAGAGGGCTTTGTTAAGGAGTGACTGGTTTACTTGGTGAATGCTGAAAGAAGTTATTGTTGGATTATTTTGTAGCGTTCACTTATTTTCGTGTCACTCCTCTTGGGAAATCACTCACCTGCATTTCTCCCAACCTTTGAAAACTTGCCTTGCATGGTAGGCAGGGCAGGGATTATTGACTCCATTTTGTAGGTGAGGGAATTTGCTTATCACCTACCCAAGGTGGCATAGATTGTAAATGCTGGCCAAGCTGAGATTCGAACTCAGTTTTTAGCATTCCAAATTACATTCTCCAAAATCTCATTTAATATAGTCCAACTGGTCAAAATCCCTAACAGGGATTTGTGTGTCTACATATTCATATTCTGCATTTCAGCTAGCTAGTAGAAGAAAAGACAAAACACCAAACTCTTATCTGTGCTACTCAGTTCTGCTCTTGTTTGGTTTTTGCTTAGTTCAATCAGATGAATTTGCAGCCCTCCACGCACTTCATCCAAGGAAAGGAGGTGTATAACAGAGTGGTTAATAAACTCTGGAGTCAGACTACAGGGGTTTCTTGGTTTCGCCACTTCCTGAGTGAGCTGAGAGCAATCCCTTAGGCTCTAAACCCGTTTCCTTATCTGTGAAATGGGTTTGATAACAGTGCCCCCTTGGGGTTTTTTGTGAGAATGGACAGGGAGGCCTGGCATGCTGCAATTCATGGGGTCGCAAAGAATCGGACACGACTGAGAGACTGAACTGAACTGATTGTATGTATAAAGCAGCACGTAACAGTGCTCAATAAGCAAGGCTAGTTATTATAAGGGGAAAAGGTGATTTTTTTTTCTTTTCCTAGTTAGACTCTGACCTAGCATCTTTTAAAAAAAATTTCCATTACCAAGAAATCCAGTGTTTCAGACTGCCGTGTCCTAAGAGAATATACATGGGAATCAGAATTCCTAGATTCCAGCTGTGGCTCTACCATTTCCAAGTATATGACCTTGGACAATGACAGGGTCCCAACTGGAAGGTATCTAAATGATTATCTGGTTCTTTTTTTTCCCTACATAAATAGGTCCTGCACAAGCAAGGAAACTTCTAGCACTGAGCCTTGCATGAAGCAAACTTTCAGTAAACATTATCTACTATTATAATCTTTATTAATTAGATGCAAATAATAATCCCTGACCTGCCTACCTCTCCACTTTGTGGTAAGTAAAGATCAAAAGACAAAACAGGTGTGAGGATGTTTTGTTAGGAATGAGGGATTATTATTACTATTAGAGTTTTGTTTTTGCATCTACAGTAGACTGTGCCATTTCATGTGAATAAACAAGTAACGTTTAACTTCTGTTGTTTTATTTTAGAAAATACTGTTGTTTGCAATCACACTCTACAAATTTTACAAGAAAGGCTCAGATTTTTTTCAGGCTTTGCTGGTCAACCCAGAAGGGAGTGATCTCACACTTCAAGACAATAATATTTTCCTGTCTTTGGGTCTGCAAGAGAAGATTCTGAAAAAGCTTCAGACAGTGGAAAACAAAGTGAAGGACTTGGAAGGGATGATCATTTCCCAAAAACCTACCACAAAGAGGGATTACTCCTCTGAGCACTACTGCAGCTGCTCCGACTGCCAGAGTCCCTTGCTTACGTCAGGGTTTACATCCACATCTGAAATGTGATGGACTCCAACGTTTTCTAGAAAAGCGCTGTTTTCCTCATGTGTGCGGTGGTGTATCAGTAAAGACAGAGAACTATATTGAAATTACCTGGCCAGGACTGGTTCTCTATTCAGCAGGGCCGTTTCCACTTGTGTGTGTGTGGTGGGATCACATGGGGGATCATGGTGGTTAAAAATGTCTGAGTTTGTGGGGCCTGCTTGGCAGGCTGGAGACCATAAGCAGCCATATAGAAAAGGAACCATGGCGGAGGGAACAGAAGGGAGAATGGTCAGGGATGTGACCTTGAGTTCCATGCTGAAGAGGTTAGATTAGATGCAATAAAAACAGGGGAGTACTGTTACGGGCGATGCTGTGGACTGTCCTGTAGAGAGGGAGGCTGACCTTTTTGCTTGCTTTTGGTCTAAAATATGTGGCCTGGAATCTCCTTGCATTAATTGTTCAGAGGTGGGCAAGGATGGGGCTGGACATAAAGGAGATTGTTTGAATTTATCCAACTTTTACTAATTCTTACTCTGTGCTAAGAGTAAGAGCATTATGGTAATTCTTGGGAATCTGTCCTGAATGCTTCTGGGGCACTCAGTTTTGGTAGCTGGATGGGTAATTTCAGAACAAGGAATTACAAAAACAATACAGGGAATTCCCTGGAGGCCCAGTGGTTAGGAGCCTACACTTTCACTGCCAAGGGCATGGATTCAATCCGATACTGTGCAGGGCCTTGTGGGGCTCCTAGGCACAAGGTCTTTCTGCGTGCCGCATTTCTTTGATTATAGGAGACGGCCTTCGTTCAGCCTCCGTGACCTTCCCTGAGCTCCAGTGGGTAGATTCAACGTTGTTAATTAGGGAAGGGCGGTGCATGCATTCACGAGTGCTTGGTCTTGTCCGACGACTCATTGCAACCCTATGAACGGTGGCCTGCCAGTCTCCTCTGCCCATGGGATTTCCATGGCAATAATACCAGAGTGGATTGCCGTTTCCTACTCCAGGGTATCTTCCTGACCCAGAGATGGAACCCATGTCTCCTGCATTGGCAGGCAGGTTCTTTATCAGCTGGGCCACCAGGGAAGGCCATAATTAAGGATAGAGGAGATAGAAGACTAGGGAGAAATAGTCAAGAGCAGCCTTGGGGCAAGGTCCTGTTTCCCCATCAACAGCACAAGAAGATCTTTGAGCTGTTTTGCAGTTACTGAAACCCCTCCTGGTGGGACAAGTTATTGATTAATGATGGTGTGCTGCCCACAGCATGGAGACCCCACACCAGTTGGACCTGAAGGTTGTTGATGCTGACTCCAACTTACTCACCACCAACCCATCAGAAGAATGTCCAGGAATTGATCATGCCATCTTTGAACAATACTATAAAACTTCTTGCTATCTTCCCCAGTGGGACACATGATTTTGAGGGCATTAGCCCGCTGTGTCCCTCTTCATCTGACCAGGCAATAAAGCTATCCTTTTCTGCTTCACCCAAAACTCTGTTTCCCAGATTCAATTAGGCAGCAGTGTACAGAGAGGCTGAGGTTTCGGCATCAGATCCCTGGTTGAGGAACTAAGATCCTGCAAGCCGTGTGGTCAAAAAAAAAAAAAAAGATAATACTGAACAAGGGTCATATCATCTCGACTTATATGTGAATTTTCCACATGTGAATCCTGGCTTAGCAGGGAGGGAAGAAGGGAAGGAGGCACCTACCTGCTGTTCCACTCAATGAGTGTGTCCCTCTGATTAGACAGATAGATAGCTTCCTGGAGAGATGGTGGTAGGTGGTCCTCTCAGTGAGTCTCAGATTCCATAAACTGTGTCTTTTGTTCAGTCACTTAGATGTGTCCAACTCTTGGAGACCCCATGTATGCTAGTCTTTGAGACCCCCTGGATCCCAGCATGCCAGGCTTCCCTGTCCTGCACTATCTCCTGGAGTTTGTTCAAACTCATGTCCATTGAATCAGTGATGCCATCCAACCATCTCATCCTTTGTCACCTCCTTCTCCTGCCATCAATCTTTCCCAGCATTAGGATTTTTCCAGTAAATTGGCTCTTCACATCAGGTGACCAGAGTATTGGCGCTTCCACATCAGTCCTTCCAAAGAATATTCAGGCTTGATTTCCTTTAGGATTGACTAGTTTGATCTCCTTGATGTCCAAGGGACTCTCAAGAGTCTTCTCTAGAACCATAATTCAAAAGTATCAATACTTGGGCACTCAACTTTCTTTATGGTCCAGCTCTCACATCTGTACACGACTACTGGAAAAACCATACCTTTGGCTGTATGGACCTTTGTCGATAAGGTGATGTCTCTGTCTATGTTTGTCATAGTTTTTGTGTGTGCTTTTTGCCACAACAAGTGTGATTACAGTCATGGAAACACTTTGACACCTAAATGAAATATTTTATGTGCAAATAAACAGTGATTTGTTGCCATACTCGAGAAAAACTGGCTGCCTTGCTCCACAGGAGACAATATAGCAGTCTCTTAAGTGACGTCTTCCTAAGGGATTTCTTCAGGTAATTCTGATCATAACTTTTGTCTAGTGCACAGGAATTAAAATGTAACTGCTGAATAAAGATGAGACCATGCAAAAATTGGCTAGTGAATACAGGGTGGGGGCCAGGAAAGGCTTTGCAGAGAAAGCTACATTGAGCTATCCCATAAAGGGTTACATAGGCAGACAATGACATGGAAAGTATTCCTACTGGTGGGGTTATCACACAGCCATAGACAAAAGAGGCTGGCTGACCTGGAGGACAAAGAGAATTTCAGGATGACTGAGAACTGGCTATTTCCAGAGCTACCATGAAGGATTTTGGCTTCAGGCAAGGACACACTAACCTCATCCTCAAATCAGCTTTAATTCGTGAACAGAACAGATGGGGGTTATCAATAACGTACGTTATCTGACAGTGTAGGTGGGAGGGTTTTTAATTGTGCTGCTGAAGGAGTGCCAATCAATCTTTTAAAGTCAGTGTCTCAATTTTTGTGCTAATTTTCAGCGCCTTCCTGCAAAGTCCCAGTTTTCTTGGTTACAGCTCTGGGCTAGATCAAAAGAAGGACCCAGAAGAGCAGAGTGATGTTGAAACAGGGCACAAACTTTAAAAGAATGTCCCGAGGACATGACACAAATTGCTGCTGCTGCTGCTAAGTCGCTTCAGTCGTGTCCGACTCTGTGCGACCCCATGGACAGCAGCCCACCAGGCTCCCCTGTCCCTGGGATTCTCCAGGCAAGAACACTGGAGTGGGTTGCCATTTCCTTCTCCAATGCATGAAAGGGAAAAGTGAAAGTGAAGTCGCTCAGTCGTGTCTGACTCTTTGCGACCCCATGGACTGCAGCCTACCAGGGTTCTCCATCCATGGGATTTTCCAGGCAAGAGTACTGGAGTGGGGTGCCATTGCCTTCTCCGTGACATAAACTGATTAGACCCAAGTAGGTCCAAGATGGTAGACAAGTCAACTTCCGCTAGACCTGGTGCCTCAGTATATGCTCATTTTAACACATCAGAAAGCTAAATGAACACCCACAGGCATCATGAGAGTTCTGAGACTGACCATCAAAGATCAAAAAGTGGGTATTGGCCCAATTCCTATAACTCCTCACCCCTTTCCCCAAATAATTGGAATAATTCTCCCACTCATGAGCCTATGAAATTACCCAGCCCATAAAAAATAACCATGTCATATTTCAGGGTCTCTTGCTTCCTGAGATGGCCCAATCACTGTGTGTGGGGCGTGCTTCTCTCTAAACAAATCCATTTCTTACCTATCACATTGTCTTTCACTGAATTCTTTCTGCTCTGAGACACAAAGAACCTGATCCTCAGTAAGTCCAGACACCAGGTAAGTGATTCTAATGAAAAGACCATGGATTCAAGTTCCAATCAGAGGTGCACCATTTCAATGTCAGGTAATGAAGGGCCTTAAATTTCATACCATTACTCTTGGAAATGGCCCAGTATAGGTTTTTAAACAGGGGAGTAACATAGATTTGGTAGTCTGTGCAGGAGACAGAGGATACAGTGAGCTAGATGCAAAAGAAACTGATGGGGGTCATCTTGTTCCTGGCTCTCAGTTCCAGAAAAGATAGGTGATTCAACTACAATCATAAGAGATTGATACCAAATACTCATTCCTAGTGGGGGAGGGTCATTCTTTTCTTGAGATCAAATCACTTATGTAAAATACATCAATTAAGAGATCTTGGATGCTTGGCAAGCAGAGAATCAAGGAAAAATAGGGAAAAGTTTTGAGAGCTACTTTACCATTCAGGTTAGATGGGGTACATGAACTACCTTAAACCAATGGCCACCACTCTAATAGAATCCTTGCTCACCAAATTCAGTCTCTCTGCTTTGGCAAAACCCAGACAACAGCCTGTTTTGAGGCTTCCATGTCAGCCTCCACACAGGCCGACCCATCTATATATATATTTTTTTTTTGGTAGATGAAGGCTTGTTTTTTATTGATTGAGTGATCTATGCAATTGCTGAGGCCACTATGTACAGAGAAGAAGGGGAGAACTTTATTCCTTGGTCTCTTCCTTCTTGGACAGTCTTGATGATCTCCTCCTTTTTGGTCTGGAGATGCTCTTCATGGTGCTTGCAGGCTTCCTTGGTCTTAGACCTGTGGGCCTCAGCCTGGTTCACCAGAAGTTTCTTGTGAGTCTTATCTAACTTCAGCTTGTGGATATGTTCCATGGGGATCTGCTTATTTATGAACATGCTATCCTTCACCTTCAGGTACAGGCTGTGATATATGTGGTGGTCAATCTTCTTGGATTCACGGTATCAGCTGAGCAGCTGGCACAGAATTATCATCCTCCTCATCCAGGTTAGCTTCTTGGGCATTTGAGCATTCTTCCCATTCTGGCTCAGAGGGTAAACCATCTGCCTACAATATGGGAGACCGGGGTTCGATCCCTGGGTCAGGAAGATCCCCTGGAGAAGGAAATGACAACCTACTCCAGTACTCTTGCCTGGAAAATCCCATGGACTGAGAAGCCTGGTAGGCTATAGTCCATGGGGTCGCAAAGAGTCAGACACGACTGAGCGACTTCATTTTCAGTACCCTTTTGCTTACCTATGCCTATATGCTTGCCCTTCCAGCAAGCCAAGGTGTTTTTCCGGCATCAACCCCGGGAATGGACAGTCACAGGCTTCCCCATGATCAGCCCATCTTTGATCAGCTTCCAGATCTGCTGATGGAAGTCGGCATTGGCGATTTCATTAGTCTCACTGGGGTCCAACCAGACCTTCTTTTTGCCACAGCAGAGGACCCTGGAGGCAAGCCTCTCCTGAAGTCTAAGCATACTCATGGCTGCAGCTGCGGTGGCCGAAAAAAAAAAAAAAAAGTATTTTTTTCACTGATGAATTGACATTTATGGAGCCCCTTTCTTGTGCCAGGTCAGGGCTAAAGTTACAAAGGATGAACAGGGGCTGCCTCGTAGAGCTCTCCAGCCCATCTATCAATACTATTTTTCTGCAAAGGGGAACAAGTTATTACTCACTTTCCATGATTCACTTCTCTAGAGCTACACCCCTACCACCCAAGTCCCAGGGGCAAACATTTCTCACCTGGATCTTCTATGAACTGGGCTCCTAACTGGACTCCCTACTTTCATCTTTGTCCCCTTTCAATTTATTCTTTACAGAGTAGCTGAAAACATCATATTACTCGTTTTGTTAAAACTTTTAATGGCTTATTATTTCCTTCTGCGTAAAGGTCAAATTCTTAAGTGAAAGACTATGCATGATGGCATGACGCACATTCCCCGCTCCTTCTTGCTTTTCCCATTCTTTCCCCAGTCTCTTCCTTCTCAAATATGCTAAACATTGTCAGACCTCAGGGCCTTTTTGCTCTTGCTGTTCACTGTGCATGGCACACTTTTCCCAGCCCCACAGTTTTTCTCTTACTTTCTTTGGGTCTGTCTGTACTCAAATGTCAGCTAATCTTGTAAACAGATAACATATGGGGCCCTCAGAGAAAACCAGGGATGGCTTTCTTGACATAAGAGAATCTGTTTTTGGCCTAAGCCATTTTGTGATCTAAGCCTGGCCAAAATGGTTGCCCTTGAACAGGTCTTGGTAATTAATGAGCTTAAGTCATGTTCGGATGTCAGATCTGGACCATAAAGAAGGTGAAATGCCAATTAATGATGCTTTTGAACTGTGGAAAGTCCCTTGAATTTGAGAGTCCCTTGGACAGCAAGGAGATGAAACCAGTCAATCCTAAAGCAAACCAACCCTGAATACTCACTAGAAGGACTGATGCTGAAGCTGAAGTCCCAATACTTTGGTCACGTGATGCAAAGAGTCAACTCAGTGGAAAAGACCCTGATGCTCGGAAAGATTGAGGACAAGAGAAGGGGGTGACAGAGGATTAGATGGTTGGATGGCATCACTGACTCAATGGACATGAGTTTGGGCAAACTCTGGGAAATAGTGAAGGACAGGGAAGCCTGACATGCCGCAGTTCATGGGGTCGCAAAGAATGGGACAGGACTTAGCGACTGAACAGCCACAACAAGGGAACAAAAGAAGGCAGGAACAAAGGAAAAGCAGTCAAGAAGCAATAGTTGAGTGCTAAACAGTCTTAACAATCTGATATATATCTTTGAGCTGTTCTTCAGGAACTGAGGTCTGCACCTTAGTGGCGTCTCTTGTGGATCAGATGGTAAGGAAACTGCCTGCAATGTGGGAGAGCTGGGTTCAATCCCTGAGCTGGTAAGATCCCCTGGAGAAGGTAATGGCTACCCACTCCTGCATTCTTGCCTGGAGAAGTTCATGGATAGAGAAGCCTGGTGGGCTACAGTCTATGGGGTGGCAAAGAGTTGGACACAACTGAGCAACTAACACACGAGGTCTCCACCCAGGTGGAGGATGGTAACTGTCAATACATGCAAAGATCCCAAACTGGTTGGAACCCAAGGAATGATAATGTTGACCTGTTTTGACCCTCAATCAACTAAAGCTTGGGTTCTGGCAAGCTTTGCCCCAATTCTATGCTAAATTCTCTTTAGCTTGAGCCCCTTCATGAATATGCATGTTCCCATAGTTCAAAACTTCCCCAGTTTTGCTGTTTGGGGAGATACCGCTGCAGGAAAAATCATGGTGTCCTCCTTACTTGCTGCAAGAAATGAATCATTCCTTTTCCCACTCTTTGGCTTGAAGTGAAGTGAAGTCACTCATTCGTGTCTGACTCTTTGTGACCCCATGGACGGAGGAGTCCATGGGATTCTCCAGGCAAGAGTACTGGAGTGGGTTGCCATTTCCTCCTCCAGGGGATCTTCCCGACCCAGGGATCGAACCCAGGTCTCCTGCATTCCAGGCAGACGCTTTAACCTCTGAGCCACCAGGGAAGCTTTGTGTCTTTTTTGTTGTTTTTGTTTTTGGCTGCACCACATGGCTTGCAAGATCTTAGTTCTCTGACTAGGGATTGAACCTGGGTCCTCAGCAGTGAAAGCAGAGTCCTAACCACTGTGATAGGAATGTATGTGTGATAATTCACTTCAGTCGTGTCTGCCTCTTTTCGAACTTATACAATGAAGCCCTCTAGGCTCCTCTGTCCATCAGATTTCCCAGGCAAGAATACCAGAGTGTAAAAACAAACAAACAAAAGAATACTGGAGTGGGTTGCCAGGCCCTCCGCTAGGGGATCTTTCTCACCCAGGGATCGAACCTGCATCTCTGATGTCTCCTCCACTGGCAGATGGATTCTTTACCACTATTGCCACCTGGGAATAGGAATGGAATAGAATAGTTATACAGGTAGCTGTGAAAGTTGCAGTTTCTCAGTCATGTCCAACTCTTTGTGACCCCCATGGATTGCAGCACACCAGGCTTCCTTGTCCTTCACTCTCTCCTAGAGTTTGCCCAAATTCATGTCCAGTGAGCTGGTGATGCTATCTAACCATCTCATCCTCTGTAACCCCCTTCTCCCTTTGCCTTCAATATTTCCTGCCACTGTTACCCAAAGGAGGTGTATAGGGGGGGAGGGCGGTGGCGGTCTGGCTGCTCAGCGCTCAAAAGCCAATAAGCAGACCAGGTTGGTGGAAAGTTAAGTTTGCTTTATTTCAGATGCCGGCAACTGTTGGGGGTGGGGGTGGGGAGGGTGGCAGACATCTATGCAAAGGCCAATTCCCCCCAGTTCAGTTCAGTTCAGTTCAGTCGCTCAGTCATGTCCGACTCTTTGCGACCTCATGAATCGCAGCACGCCAGGCCTCCCTGTCCATCACCATCTCCCGGAGTTCACTCAGACTCATGTCCATAGAGTCCATGATGCCATCCAGCCAGCTCATCCTCTGTCGTCCCCTTCTCCTCCTGCCCCTAATCCCTCCCAGCATCAGGGTCTTTTCCAATGAATCAACTCTTCACATGAGGTGGCCAAAGTATGGGAGTTTCAGCTTTAGCATCATTCCTTCCAAAGAAATCCTTCAGAATGGACTGGTTGGATCTCCTTGCAGTCCAAGGGACTCTCAAGAGTCTTCTCCAACACCACAGTTCGAAAGCATCAATGCCCCCCAACTCCCTGCCAATAAGGAGGCAGTGAGAGTTTTTATGAATAGAGTGGTTTGGGGGGCAGTGGGTTACATGCAGAAACAGCACAGTCATCTCTAACAGTCATGTTCAATTGGTCATCAGTGGTCCGACCAGCATCATCTTGGTTGTTTTAGGTATAGTTAAATCTTCAATTCTAGGGTGCACTTGTTTCCATTTCTTTGAGATCAGTTCTCAGAACTGTGGCAGCTCCAGTCCTGGGTACAGTCTGGTCAGCATGTAGTTAGCTTCTCCACCTGGTGTTTTGGTACCTATAAGACAGCTCACGGGATATGGCTCAGAACATTATCTATAGCTCTTGAGAAAGAACTGAAGGCCCTTGACTATGCTTAAAGTCTATGCTTAGTGACAACATTATTATTAGTCTCCTTTGTTTTGCTTTGTTTCCACATTTCTCACTTCTCTGATTACACTTATTCTTTGACTAAAGTTTTCCACAGGCAAAAGGCAGGCAGAGGACATGGTGTGGGGTCAAGGACCATATGGTCCTGCTCCGTTTCAACATCAGGGTCTTTTCCAATGAGTTGGCTGTTTGCATCTGTCGCTCAGTCGTGTCCAACTCTTTGCGACTCCATGAATTGCAGCACTCCAGGCCTCCCTGTCCGTCACCAACTCCCAGAGTTCACTCATACTCATGTCCATCGAGTCAGTGATGCCATCCAGCCAGCTCATCCTCTGTCGTCCCCTTCAAAGTATTGAAGCCACCTCCAATGAATATCCAGGGTTGATTTCCTTTAGGACTTTGGGAGACCACTGTATGTCAGTGATCGCTCAAGAAAGCTATCAGAACAAGGTCATGAAACTAAGTAGTCTTGCTTAACTGTAAAGCCAGTAAGAGCACAAGATATGCCTCCAGGTCATTAGGTGAAAGAAAAATGTCACTACCCTTCTACTGATTTGAGTAAGCACTATGACAACCCTAGTTTGACCTCATAGGGTCAGACTCTGTCTTCTCAATATGAAGGAGGAGCTAATGGTGTAAACCTGATGTCAACTCAAACAAGGGGGTCTTTCCTACTCCAAAACTTTCATTTGATTATAAAATTGTAGCCCACTTAATCCTTGGGGCAGAGCTTCCTTGCCTGCCCCTTCATCGCTTGCAAGCTTCCTATATTAATCTACTTCGTGCCTATCAGTTTGTCTCTCAAGGAATTCTTTCTGTGATGAGACATTAAGAACTTGAGCTTCACTAAGTCCTAAAATCAGGTGTGTGATCTTAGTTGGAAGACCATGGGTTTTGCCAGGGTTCAAGTCTCAATCTGACATGAACAGTTTCAACTGGACTGCCAGGGGATTCCCATTGGTTGTGTTCTTTGGCTCAATACCCACCATAAAGAGTGGTGACCCAGTCTTTTGCATAACAACCCGAGAGGTTGTCCTTGACCATCTAATATGAAATAGTGCCCATCCCAACACACTGCATTCCTCTTTCCCTACTTTTTCTTCATATAACTTATCACATCCTCAGCTTTTACTGCTGTATATGTGCTTCTTAGCCATCAACTTGTCATCCACTTCAGTGCACTAAGAAAGTTAAGTTTCAAGAGAGAAAGGGGCTTTGTTTGGTTCACTGTAATATCCTCAGCACCTAGAACACTAGTACTTAGTAGACATATATTTGTTAAATAAATGATTGCATTCCAGTTTGACTTTTAGAAACCTCATACCAGCTTTCTGATCCTCTGTCTGCTCAGACTAATGGTGATAGATCAACTAAGGTGTGATTCTCCTAACTATGGTGAGCTAGTAGTTAATCTTTATTGGGCACTAACTCAGGGCCAGATACATGACTAAGAGCTTTACCTGATTTTCTTCATTTAATCCTCACAAAATGAGGGGGGTAAATAGCATTATTCTCATTTTACTGATAAGGAAATGATGCTCACAGGTTTACGTTACTAATATGTGGTGTAGCTGTGAAGTCCTAGCATGCAAGCAGTGACTCTACATCTGTGCCCTTAGCCACACAGTCTTGGTGGCAGGGGCTTCTGGGAGGCTCTGAACTAAATGCAGCAGGCTGGATGGACCCAGAGAGAGGAGACAAGATTGAAGAGGACACAGCAATGAAAGTCCAAGAGGGTATTTTGAGAAAAATGTTTATCTCCTTTCATTTTTAAGTTGATATCTAATTTGTCTTCTAAAAGAAGGCTGACAACTGAACAGTTGATGCTTTCAAACTGTGGTGCTGGAGAATACTCTTGAAAGTCCCTTGGACTGAAAGGAGATAAATTCAGTCAATCCTAAAGGAAATCAACCCTGAATATTCATTGGAAGGACTGATGCTGAAGCTGAAGTTCTAACACTTTGGCTACCTAACCTTGAAGAGCAGACTCATTAGAAAAGACCCTGATGCTGGGAAAGATTGAAGGCAAAAGAAGAGGGCGGCAGAGGATGAGATGGTTAGATAGCATCACTGACTCAATGGTCATGAATTTGAGCAAACTATGGGAGATAGTAAAGTAATGCTCAAAATTCTCCAAGCCAGGCTTCAGCAATACGTGAACCGTGAACTCCCTGATGTTCAAGCTGGTTTTAGAAAAGGCAGAGGAACCAGAGATCAAATTGCCAACATCCGCTGGATCATGGAAAAAGCAAGAGAGTTCCAGAAAAACATCTATTTCTGCTTTATTGACTATGCCAAAGCCTTAGACTGTGTGGATCACAATAAACTGTGGACAATTCTGAAAGAGATGGGAATATCAGACCACCTGACCTGCCTCTTGAGACATCTGTATGCAGGTCAGGAAGTAACAGTTAGAACTGGACATGGAACAACAGACTGGTTCCAAATAGGAAAAGGAATACCTCAAGGCTGTATATTGTCACCCTGCTTATTTAACTTACATGCAGGGTACATCATGAGAAACGCTGGACTGGAAGAAACACAAGCTGGAATCAAGATTGCCGGGAGAAATATCAATCACCTCAGATATGCAGATGACACTACCCTTATGGCAGAAAGTGAAGAGGAACTAAAGAGCCTCTCGATGAAAGTGAAAGAGGAGAGTGAAAAAGTTGGCTTAAAGCTCAACATTCAGAAAACAAAGATCATGTCATCCGGTCCCATCACTTCATGGGAAATAGATGGGGAAACACTGGAAACAGTGTCAGACTTTATTTTTGGGGGCTCCAAAATCACTGCAGATGGTGACTGCAGCCATGAAATTAAACGACACTTACTCCTTGGAAGAAAACTTATGACCAACCTAGATAGCATATTCAAAAGCAGAGACATTACTTTGCCGACTAAGGTCCGTCTAGTCAAGGCTATGGTTTTCCCTGTGGTCATGTATGGATGTGAGAGTTGGACTGTGAAGAAGGCTGAGCGCCGAAGAATTGATGCTTTTGAACTGTGGTGTTGGAGAAGACTCTTGAGAGTCCCTTGGACTGCAAGGAGATCCAACCAGACCATTCTGAAGGAGATCAGCCCTGGGATTTCTTTGGAGGGAATGATGCTAAAGCTGAAGCTCCAGTACTTTGGCCACCTCATGTGAAGAGTTGACTCATTGGAAAAGA
Organism: Capra hircus; assembly: GCF_001704415.2. Lineage (NCBI taxonomy): Eukaryota > Metazoa > Chordata > Mammalia > Artiodactyla > Bovidae > Capra > Capra hircus. The sequence goes on from NC_030810.1 coordinate 14,944,582, forward strand.
CTCTGATGCTGGGAGGGATTGGGGGTAGGAGGAGAAGGGGACGACCGAGGATAATATGACTGGATGATATCACGGACTCGATGGACGTGAGTCTGAGTGAACTCTGGAAGTTGGTGATGGACAGGGAGGCCTGGCGTGCTGCGATTCATGGGGTTGCAAAGAGTCAGACACGACTGAGCGACTGAACTGACCTGAACTGATGGGAGATAGTGAAGGACAGGGAAGGACAGCACACCAGGGGGTGCTGTTGACGGGGATGCAAAGAGTCAGATACGACCTAGTGACTGAACAACGTCTAACAGTTTTCATCATAAACTGAAATAGTTGCAAAGTATGTAAATCCTGGAAAAATGTCAGTCAGCTCAGTTGCTCAGTTGTGTCCAACTCTGCAATTCCATGGACTGCAGCACTACAGGCTTCGCTGTCCATCACCAACTACTGGAGCAAACTCATGTTCATCGAGTTCGTGATGCCATCCAATCATCTCATCCTCTGTCGTCCCCTTCTCCTCCTGCCTTCAATCTTTCCCAGCATCAGGGTCTTTTCCAGTGAGTCATTTCTTCACATCAGGGGACCAAAGTATTGGAGTTTCAGCTTCAGCATCAGTCCTTCCAATGAATATTCAGGACTGATTTGCTTTAGGATGGACTGGTTGGATCTCCTTGCAGTCCAAGGGACTCTCAAGAGTCTTCTCCAACACCACAGTTCAAAAGCATCAATTCTTTGGCGCTCAGTCTTTTTCAGGGTCCAACTCTCACATCCATACATGACTACTGGAAAAACCATAGCTTTGACTAGACGGACCTTTGTTCGCAAAGTAATGTCTCTGCTTTTTAATATGCTGTCTAGGTTGGTCATAATTTTTCTTCCAAGGAACAAGTGTCTTTTAATTTAATGGCTGCAGTCACCACCTGCAGTGATTTTGGAGCCCCCCAAAATAAAGTCTGTCACTGTTTCCATTGTTTCCCCATCTATTTGCCATGAAGTGATGGCATCACCGACTTGATGGACATGAGTTTGGGTAAATTCTGGGAGTTGGTGATGGACAGGGAGGCCTGGCATGCTGCAGTCCATGGGGTCACAAAGAGTCAGACACAGCTGAACAACTGAACTGAACTGATGGGACCAGATGTCATGATCTTTGTTTTCTGAATGTTGAGCTTTAAGCCAACCTTTTCACTCTCCTCTTTCACTTTCATCAAGAGGCTCTTTAGTTCCTCTTTACTTTCTGCCATAAGGGTGGTGTCATCTGCATATCTGAGTTTATTGATATTTCTCCCGGCAATCTTGATTCCAGCTTGTGCTTCATCCAGCCCAGCATTTCTCATGATGTAGTCTGCATAAAAGTTAAATAAGCAGGGTGACAGTATACAGCCTTGACGTACTCCTTCCCCGATTTAGAACTAGTCTGTTGTTCCCTGTCCAGTTCTAACTGTTGCTTCTTGACCTACATACATATTTCTCAGGAGGCAGCTCAGGTGGTCTGATATTTCCGTCACTTTAAGAATTTTCCAGTTTGCTGTGATCCACACAGTCAAAGGTTTTGGCATAGTCAATGAAGCAGAAGTAGATGTTTCTTTGGAACTCTCTTGCTTTTTCGATGTAATTGTAAATTGTAAATAATGACAATTTAAGATAAAATTTAAATCATTAGTCATAATATATCCAACAGGATCTACATAATAACTGAATAACCATTATCCATTTAAAATTATATAAATGAGGTCGTCAGCATTCCATAATTCTACACTGTTTTTTTACAACTTATATTTATGTTCTACTTCCCCATAGAATGGTATCCAAATGTAATACGTTTTATGTTTGAAAAACGTTTTACTTATCACATCTTTACAATAAAAATATGTATATAGGTAAATTTTTAAAATATTTTATGTAATTGTTTGACTGTATTAAAAAGAATTCTTCTGAACTAATTATTATAGTCATCTTTAACATGTAACTGCTCAAAATGACATGATTACAAATTTGATAATACATAAACATAAAAGGTAAAATTCTACTGGAAATGCAACTCTTGGTGAGATAGATGGGGTTTCTCTACCAATTAATTCATGTATCTGAATGACTACTTCCTACTGTTAGATCAAAGGTTTCCCTTTCAATTTTATTTCTTCTTTGTTTTAGTTGATACAGTGCTGAGGAATATTACTCACAAAAAATATATGATAACACTGGTAGTTTTGTTAGAAGATTATTAATCAGTTCTTTGGTTTTATGGACAAAAAAAATGCTGCCTGCTATTTCAGTAAACAAAGAATGTTACCTGTAAGAATTCCCTGCTGCCCCAGTGGTTAGGAATTTGTGCTTTCACTACAGTGTCACTGGGTTCAAATCCTGGTCAGGGAACTAAGATCCTACAAGCTGCATGTGGTCAAAAAACAAGAAAACATCAACAGCAAAAACAGAGAATGTTGCCTGTCATCACATGATCAGCTACTGCAGCTGCCCCAACACTGAGAGGAATTTAGGATGGAGAAAATGAGCATACTGGCCCTAGATAGTAAGACATATAGCAAAAGGAATAATTACAATGAGCCCAGAGTCTTACATCTTCCCATTCATAGAGAATTGATGCTTTTGAACTGTGGTGTTGGAGAAGACTCTTGAGAGTCCCTTGGACTACAAAGAGATCCAACCAGTCCATCCTGAAGGAAATCAGTCCTGAATATTCATTGGAAGGACTGATGCTGAAGCTGAAACTTCAATACTTTGGGCACCTGATGCAAAGAACTGACTCATTGGAAAAAACCCTGATGCTGGGAAAGATCGAAAGCAGGAGGAGAAGGGGATGACAGAGGATGAAATGATTGGATGGTATCACCAACTCGATGGACATGAGTTTGAGGAAGCTCCGGGAGTTGGAGATGGACAGGGAAGCCTGGCGTGCTGCAGGCCATGGGGTCGCAGAGTTGGACATGACTGAGTGATTGAACTGAACTGATTCACATAGAGAAGCACTGAAACCATTAACTTGAAATGCCTGTTTTTGTGCTTAGCAATAATCTTTTCGTGTTTGACTACATGTTTTGTTGTTTTTTCCCCAGCAAAAACTCACTTATCCTGGCTTATCCCTTACTTCTTTGAAACAGTCCCTCAGAGTTCTGAGAGGCCTTCACAGGTTATAGTCTTCAGCAATGTCCTCAAAAAACACATAATTCTCAGCTTTTAGGTTTTGCATTTTTTTCTTTGGACAGTTTCCTTCTGACTTTATGTCAAAAATCCAATAGTGTTCCTTCATCAGCTGACAGTTCAGTTAGCTCCACCACTAATTTTGTTGAAAGCAAAGAACTTATAACCATGTGACTTGCAAAAAAAATTGTTATGCTGTCATTAGATTCCTTAACTTTCTCAAGGGACCTTTAATTATACTGATCACTCTCACTGAGAGGCATTTAGGAAGAGATGAGAAATTTGAGAAACTGTTAATTGCAACACATCTTTAGCATTAAAATACCACTTTAAATATATCTTAGTTGCAGCTGCAGCTCAATTTATTGTAAATAAGAATCATGCAAATTAGCAAGGCCAGTCTCTGTCAAACTAGCTAAATCAGACTTCATTTAGAAAAATTTTCAAGTCAAATCAATATGCTAACAGGTGTTACTGTGACCACAAGTCGTTTGTAAATTTCAAGACACACATGACACTGAGTTTTGATAGAAATCTGTTCTTAGATAAGGAGTAAAGCTCTTTCACTTTAGGTATTTTTTTTAACTTTTCATTTTATATTGGAGTATAACTGATAAAATGTTATTGACACTTTTGGAGGTGCACAGCAAAGCGACTCAGCTATATATATGTATATATTCTCCTCCTCCCCTGTAACCAATCATCAGTTTGTTCTCTAAGTCTGTGAGTCTGTTTTGCAAATAAATTCATTTGTATCATTTCTTTTCAGGTTTTGCATATAAGCAATATCATATGGGAAAGAGATGGGGAAACAGTGGAAACAGTGTCAGACTTTATTTTTGGGGGGCTCCAAAATCACTGCAGATGGTGACTGCAGCCATGAAATTAAAAGACGCTTACTCCTTGGAACAAAAGTTATGACCAACCTAGATAGCATATTCAAAAGCAGAGACATTACTTTGCCGACTAAGGTCCATCTAGTCAAGGCTATGGTTTTTCCTGTGGTCATGTATGGATATGAGAGTTGGGCTGTGAAGAAGGCTGAGCGCTGAAGAATTGATGCTTTTGAACTGTGGTGTTGGGGAAGACTCTTGAGAGTCCCTTGGACTGCAAGGAGATCCAACCAGTCCATTCTGAAGATCAGCCCAGGGATTTCTTTGGAGGGAATGATGCTGAAGGTGAAACTCCAGTACTTTGGCCACCTCATGAGAAGAGGTGACTCATTGGAAAAGACTCTGATGCTGGGAGGGATTGGGGGCAGGAGGAGAAGGGGACAACAGAGGATGAGATGGCTGGATGGCATCACTGACTCGATGGACGTGAGTCTGAGTGAACTCCAGGAGTTGGTGATGGACAGGGAGGCCTGGCGTGCTGCGATTCATGGGGTCGCAAAGAGTTGGACACGACTGAACGACTGAACTGAATATCATATTAGGATACTCTTCTTTCTGTGACTTCACTCAGTATGACAATCTCTTGGTCATGCATGTTGCTGCAAATGGCATTATTTCATTCTTTTTAATGGATGCGTAATATTCCATCACACACACACACCCCCCAATGTCTTCTTTATCCATTCCTCTGTTGGTTGATATTTAGGTTGCTTCCAGGCACTGGCTATTGTAAACAGTGCTCCAGTTAACATTGGGTGTATGTATCCTTTCAGATCGTGGTTTTCTCTGGATACATGCCCAGGAATGGGACTGCAAGATACGGTAGCTGTTTTAAAAGGAAACTCCATACTGTTCTCCATAGTGGCTGTATCAATTTAAATTCCCAATTTAAACAGTGTAGGAGAGTTCCTTCACTTCAGGTATGTCTACCCTAGCTCTTTGCTTTAATCCAGGGCACACTCTCTTTGGCAAAATGCCACCTCTGACTTCACTTGGGATGGGAGCGCTGAGATTCTTAAATGAAAATTCCCGCATGCTGCAACTACTGAGCCAGCCTGCTGCAACTAGCAAAACCTCCAGTTAGGTCTCAAGACTTTCACTGCTGTTGCCTGGGTTCAATTCCTGGTGAGGAACTAAGAGCCTCTAAGAGGTTGTTGTTTATTTATTTATTTTTTAATTTTTATTTTTACTTTATTTTACTTTACAATACTGTATTGGGTTTTGTTGTTTAGTCGCTGAGTGTTGTCCAACTCTCTTGAGACCCCATGGACTGTAGCGCCCCCCTCGAACCCCCGCCCCAGACTCCTCTGTCCATGGAATTTCCCAGGGGAGCATACGGGAGTGGGTTGCCATTTCCTCCTCCAAAGGATCTTCCAGACCCAGCGATTGAGCCTGCAACTCCGGTGTTTCCTACATCGGCAGGTGGATTCTTTACCACTAAGCCACCCGGTAGCCCATACCGTGCCTTACCACTTCCCATTTGGCTGTTCCTCAGTTGTATTCTTATAACAAACCTGTAATGTAAGTGAGGTGTTTTCCTTAATTCTGTGGGACGTTCTAGAATTTTTTTTAACCTAACCGGTACAAAGTGGCAAAAGAAAACAAATTCCTTACTACGGCCCACTCTCTAACATGCCTAAATTCAAAACAGCTCAATAAAGTAAAAATATTACACTTACAATGTCTACTCCCACTCTTAACTATTCCTTTAATCTTAAAGCTTCCCCGGGATGAACACCATGGTCTGCGAAGCACCAGTTTAGAGGAACGATTTCTAGAGCCTGGGAAGCCGGCTCGTCTTCCGTTTTTCCTCAGGGCTGGAGCAGCGGTCCACTCCGTTCCCACTTAGCCCCAAATACAGTGGACCGGTCCTGGCCGCGGAAAGTACAGCAGAGACTGTAGCCCAACAAGGACAAGACCCGGAACAAGAAGTAATTTCCCCTCTGGAGGCTAGAAAGCGGAGATCCCACCACACTGCCTCGGACAGAAGGGAAACGGGAACCCTTAGCAGGCACCTGGCGTGGAATGGAGCAGGGAAATGTCGCGGCAGCGCAGCAACAGTGACGAGGAGGCTGGCGGAGGCCGGAAATCGGTATCTGGAGCTTCCTCGGGCCGGAAGTGAGAAAGGCGGGGCTTGTCCTTCTCCAGCAGACACTAGGCGGCCCTAGGGGGCGTCAGCATGGGGAAGAGTGTCTGTGTAACACTGCGGGCTGAGCGGAGGGAATGGGATGGGCGGGGTGTCGGGATAGGGGCGTTCGGGAGGGACGCGTATTGCTGTGACACTGCGGGGACTCTCTGAGGGGACGGGTGTCGGTGTGGCACCAGTGCACGCTGAAGGAGCCGGCGGAACCGGGTGGCCATGGGGATGTGGGCATTGCTGGACGCGATGTGGGAGATGCCGGCCGAGAAGCGTATCTTCGGGGCCGTGCTGCTCTTCTCCTGGACAGTGTATCTCTGGGAGACCTTCCTAGCACAGCGGCAGGTGAGCCTAGACAGGGCCCACCTGACCCCGACACCCGGCCTGCCCTAGGCCAGCCTCGATCTCCACTCCAAGTCCCTGGATGATTGCTGCGGCCACAGCAGCAACCTTGACGTGATGGGTCCCTGTGAGCCTCCTAGCTTGGCCCGATGGCGGGGTAGGCCTTGAGGGGATCTGGTGCTTCAGAATGTTTTCCGCAACGTGGTCACGGGCCCCAGGCCGATTAGGGCCTGGTGAAAGGGCAATCAGGGCTTCCGCCTTGTCAGGCCTGAGCTCTTGTACCTACCCAACAGCTTCCTGAAGATTCTCGGACCTAAACTTACCTCCTTTATGTTTGGCAGCAACCCATAAGCCTTCAGAAGGAAGGTGCTAAAAGTTTAGAATCACAGCTTCCCCAGGACATTTGTTTCTCGCCTAACCATAGGACTAGGAAGCCGTTTTTTGAAAATAAAGATTTCTCAGTCCTTCCAAGGACCTGAACTGTTCCCTTAAAAAAAGAAACAACTATGTTGGTTTTTGCCCAAAGAACAGTATTTTCTTAAAAGCATATTTATTGTTTTTGTTCAAACAGTAAAGTAGAAAGTGAAAATTACTTAGTAACAGTTCCCTGGAGATAATCAGAATTAACAGTTTGATGGATTACAGATCAGAACACTTTTTTTTTTTTTTTTTTTTCTGGCAGCATGGTACTGCTTGAGGGGTCTTAGTTTCCCTACTCACCCTGGCAGTGGAAGGGCAGAAGTCCTAACCACTTAACCATCAGGGAATTCCTGAAATGTGAGCTTTAAAATGAGATAGATATTTAAGTGTAATTGACCATTTTAATTGACCAGTCTTTCACTGCTGGTTTTCTTCTATGTTGGCAATGAATTGTCAACTGTGATGGTTAGGAAAACCTTTACTTTTTTAACTGCTGGAACCTTTTTCTTGAGCATTACATTCTTTTTCCTCTGCAAATTTTTCTTCTCAGATTGCATTCTGTATGAATCTTTAAATCGAAAATTTTAATTTTTCTATGTCTGTCAATGTCTGGATTCTATCTAGATTTCTTTTTTTTAGTCCACGATATTCAAAGAGGTGTTAAGCTGTATAGCACTAGATTCTCTGACTAAGCTCTTAGGATAGCTTCATTAGTACAAAATCTTTAGGCCTAGAGAAATACCTTTGCAGAAAGTAAGCACACAGAATGTAGTGTCTAAATTGAAATGGGGTATTGAACATCTACCTATCTTTAATAATAAGCCTAGTTATAGTAACTACTTTTTGGCAGTCTTCTTTATTCAATTATGCTTTAATGTAACGCCAACTATCAAGGGTTTGTTAAACAATAAATAGAAAAACCATTTGTTATAAAACCATTGTAGAAAATGCTGTCCATTATGTTATTTGGAATCTGTTCCCTCTGTTATGTACCATGGGCTGAAATTACTTTTTAGAGTTTGGTATGATAAGAGTTTCTTTCTTGAAGACCTGATCTATTTCTGTCATTTCTCAAATTTCCCTTAATTTGGCTTCTAGAAGCAAATTTAATGACTAGTCCCTGTAGCTGTTAATACCCGTGGTTAGCGTATTTACTTTCTTCTATCTAGGGATTTGGTTTCTGTGTTATAGGATATATATTATTCCTGGAATGATTGGTAGTCTTTGTAAAGTTACAATTTTGGTTTACCTGTGCAAATTAGGTGTGATGACAGCTTTGATTTTAATTTCACCTAGTCAACTAGTTTCAGGTTTTCTCCTTTTACTTTCTTCCACCAGTTTTTAGTGGTCAGTATATTTGATCAAATGCAGTGTTTGTGCATGTATAGAGCAAATTCATCAGGCTTAAGTGGCAAGTTAATGTTATAAGCCAGTCAGTATTTGTAAACAACTATTGTAATAAGTAACAAGTTGGCTTGACTGTTTCCTTAAGGTGTTTTCTTCAAAATATTTCAGAGACGGGTATATAAAACTACAACTCATGTGCCACTGGAGTTAGGACAGATCATGGATTCAGAAACATTTGAGAAATCTCGACTGTATCAGCTGGATAAAAGTACTTTCAGCTTCTGGTCAGGACTCTATTCAGAGGTTGAAGGCACTGTGAGTACCTTACTTCTTGGAGAGACAGTCTCTCAAATTATTTAATACCTTGTAATGTTTACTTTCACTTTTGTGTTTTGTGACACAAGAGGGTAGGTACCACACCTACAAATCCCAGAATACTTTCTTAACCTTTATTGTTGATAGTAATGAGTGGGAGCAAAGGAGGCAGAAACATAACTGTCAGTTGAAAATTGTGGAATATGGTAACTGTTACCCTGAGGCCACATACCAAAAAGAGGCTTACATTGTAAGTTACTTTTGTAGCAATTTCAGCTTGTTTTCTTGCCTCACTCATGACTCTAACCCATCTTCCACATTGCAGCCCAAGGAATCCTGAAGCACAATTCTGATCGTGTTATTCTATGTAAAACCTTTTGCTGGCCCACTGTTGCTTTCAGAGTCAAGTCTAAATTTCCTGGCATGATTTAAGAGGTCCTTTTGACTGGGGCATTGCTTACTTGAGCCTCATCTTTTTATTCCTTCCCCCAGATTCTTCCCACTTCTTTATTGTCCATCTCATACCCAGATTGGTTTCTTATGACCTTGAGTCTTTTCACATGCTGCTATCTCTGTCTGGGCCGCCCTTCCTGTCCCCCTTCATCTCCACTCTTGCACTGGGGCCTGATTAATCCCTACTCTTCCACTAGGATCCACCTGAGACATCATCTCTTCTGAGAAACTCTTTGAAATTTCCCCATCCCTCAAGTCTGCGTCAGGCAGCATCCCATCATTATTCCCATCAGAGTACTTACTTAGCACATTGTATTGAACTTGCCTGTTTGGATGACAGCTTGGTAGTTCCCTAAAGACAGGGTACTTTAAAGTCTTGTTCATCATTTTATACCTAGCATCTGGCATATAATAAGCATATAATTCATATTTACTGAATGAAATAATGAGTGACAGATAGTTTTTACTTAGTAAAACAGGGCCAGTCTTTCCCCATGCTAAAAGAAGAGACGCTGTAAAGTACCAAGCTGTTTCTCTGTCTTCTTCTTGTGATCTTTCCTGGCCCCTGACCCTTGTGATTTTTCCTGGGTACTTTTTTAGCCAATTTTCCTAACTGCCCCTCCACAGATATCTGTATGTCTGTTTCTGTACTGTCTGTGTATATAAAACTGTGCTTTATACATAAAATGAGTAAGATTTTTTCACACCGGCACCCATAAGACTGATTCTTGATTTTCCACCCCTGAGAATCATGGACCCTGGAGAAGGAAATGGCAGCCCACTCAGGTATTCTTGCCTGGAAAATCCCATGGACAGAGGAGCCTGACAGGCTATGTCCATGGGATCACAAAGAGTTGGACATGACTGCGCAAGCAAACAGCAGGAACAATGGAAAGTGCCTGCTGTTGTGGTTAAGAGCTGACTGAACTGCAGTGGCTTGAGTTTGAATCTCAGCTCAGTCATACTAACTTTGTGACCTCAAGCAAGTCATTCAACATTTCTGTGCCTAAAATTTCCATTAAAATCGTATGGTAATAATAGTTCCTCATTCATGTGTTGTTGAGAGGATTGAAAATTAGTTAATATACATAGGATGCTGAGAACAAGGCCAGATCCACTGTAAATGTTCAACACTGGGAGTGTTGTCTATTGTGTTTTTTATCATCATAGTCATGGTTATCACTAACCCCCCAGAACTCGTTCATTTATTCACATTTTTATTATTTTTATTTGTTTATGTTTTAAAGACAGATCTGCTACTCTTTATCCATTTATAAAACTTAAAAACTCAGCACCATTCTGTTATTCTGAAATGTGACTCATTCTATGTATCCATCATATATCTAACTGAGCCCAAACACCATACTCTACTTATTTCATTAGGCACAAAATTAAGTTATATATGTTAAATTTTGTTGAAGTTTTTAAGAGCTACTATTGATAAATAGTACGGTATAGAATGATATATACATGAACAGAATCCATAAGTTTATATTAATGAAAAATGGGTATATATTCTTTTTTGAGAAAAGACTAGACTGTTCTTTTAGAGCAGTTTTAGGTTGACAGCAAAACTGAGTGAAAAGTACAGACATCCCCATAAACCCTGAGCCCCCACATATGTGCAGAACTCTCCCACTGTCAACATCCTGAGTCACAATGACATGTTCGTTTCAATGGATTAACCTACACTGACACATCGCTATCACTCAGAATCCATAATTACATTACCATCGCCCTTGGTGTTTTCCATTCTGTAGGTTTGGACAAAAGTATAATGACAAATATTCAGCATTACTATACCACACAGAATAGTTTCACTGGCCTGTGCTCTGCCTGTTCGTCCCTGCCTGCCCTCTCATCCTCGGCAACAGCTGATCTTATTATTATTCCCACAGTTTTGCCTTTTCCAGAATGTCATGAAATTGGAATCATAGCTTATAACCTTTTCAGATTGGCTTCTTTCACTTAGTAATAGGCACTCAAGTCCCTTGTGTCTTTTCATGGCTTGATTTTATACTTTTTTTGAGAGAATATTCTGTCATAATTTCTCCAGAACTCTTTTAGATCCCTCAATATCACTAAGAGAAAGATTCCTAAATTGAAAATAAGGTTTTAGGTACTTTCACAGGTTTTAGGTTTTGGGTACTTTCGTCTTTGCTGCAAACATTTTCTTCACATAACCAATTGACTGTAAGGCATTTTTGCCATAAAAGATAAAATAATGAAAAATAAAAGAGGGACATTAAAAAAGACATAATGAAGCATGTAAAATTGATACCAAAATTGAGAAGACATTATTGCAAAATGTAGAACATTTCAATGCATTTAAAATGTGTGTGAATTTGTGTCAATACTGTGTAATAACTAATATTATTTTGTAAATTATACATAAGCATTTTTGTCTTCCAAGCCTTTTGTTCATAGTATTGTATACATTTTTTTCTTGTTGATTTGTCTCATTGTTTAGTGTTGCACTTTTTCACTGAAACTTATTCGTTTGTTAAGAGAAGTGTTGGTTTACAAATACTAGGATGCATATTTGTAACTGAGCCCTGTATTGCTTTGTTAAAGACTCTATACTGTTTTTTTTTTCTGGTGTATTGTAATATGTCCACTGATAGATGTTCCAAAATTCTATGGCACATATGGTTCAACTGTGCACCTTTGAGACCCTCAATGCCTCTTTCTCGTGTGAAGTAGTGTGTTTCAAAGTGAGAAGCCAATTCAGTAAAGCCATCAATAGCATCACTAACTGCAGGTTATGGTAACTAATATTGCAATTGAAACCAAACTGTCAACCCCCAAACTGTCAACCAGTTGTTTTATCTTTCACAAGAAATTTCTTTACAGCCAGTTGGTTATGTAGTGAAAATGTTTGCAGCAACATATTTAAGGCAAAGAAGCTTATGGCAAAAATACAGACACGTGAAAGTAATTGAAATTGGCTACCATAATTGTTTCATCAGTTAAAGTAACCAGCTGTTTGTAGCTTTGTTAAATGATTATAGAATTGTCTCAGTTCAGTTCAGTTGCTCAGTCATGTCCGACCCTTTGCAACCCCATGAATCACAGCATGCCAGGCCTCCCTGTCCATCCCCAGCTACCAGAATTCACTCAAACTCATGTCCATCGAGTCAGTGATGCCATCCAGCCATCTCATCCTCTGTCGTCCCCTTCTCCTCCTGCCCTTAACCTTTCCCAGCATCAGGGTCTTTTCAAATGAGTCAGCTCTTCACATCAGGTGGACAAAGTATTGGAGTTTCAGCTTCAACATCAGTCCTTCCAATGAATACCCAGGACAGATCTCCTTTAGGATGGACTGGTTGGATCTCCTTGCAGTCCAAGGGACTCTCAAGAGTCTTCTCCAACACTACAGTTCAAAAGCATCAATTCTTCGGCACTCAGCTTTCTTCATACATGACCACTGGAAAAACCATAGCCTTGACTAGTAAGTCACAAAAATTGCGTTGACAAATATGTATTATTAAGACTAGTGTGGTTAGAACTGAGTTGTTAGGAACTTCTCTCATTTCCTTAAGATTATGGAAAGTGGCAAAGATTCTGGAAGAGGCATTTTAGAAAAATTAATAAATGGTTTGAAAAATAAAATTATATTGCCTTTTGGGGTACACAGTGATTGCTAGTAATTAGTCTTTCAGAATTGACCTTTTATTATATTTTTACTAGTCCAAGCCAAGTTTATTTACTGAGATATTGAGGATTAATATTAAAACTCAGTGCCTTCCAGCCAAGCCAGGAAAGGTATACATGTGTGATATATGTGGATTGTATCTGGTTTTGGCTAATTTATCTGAAGCATTTCTTCTATTAGAGACATGGTCCAAGTAGGAAATCAGCCTTCAGATGCAAGTAGAGGAGTAGCATTAGACACTGTCCTCTTCCCTCACTGATGTTTGATTCTTTGAAATTCATTCATTTACCCCTACAAGGCCATTGTACAATGACAGTGAAAATATTCTCAGTCTCCTCGGCTGTCACGTAAACCATTCTAGGAAAGATGGGTGGTAGCTTGTTTATTATGCTTAGTGGCCATAGGAATGGCTCAGTTTGTTCTAGGAGATGACAGAGGTAGGGAGAATCCATATATAGAATGAGAGACCTTTGTAATGTGCTATGGCTCAAACTAGAAGCTGTACTGATGGGCTGAAGCTGGGGATAGTAACAGTCATCTTCATAATAATTGTATGAGTTGTGATTTTCACTTCATATATTGCTTTTATATTTATTGTTTTGTTTGATGTTTGCAACAGTGCGCTGAGGTTCTAGAAGGGCTTCCCCAGGTGGCGCTAGTAAAGAACTGGCCTGTCACTGCAGCAGATGTAAGAGACATGGGTTCAATCCCTTGGTCAGGAAGATCCTCTGGAGGAGGGCATGGAGCAAGACTACTCCAGTACTCTTGCCTGGAGAATCCCATGGACAGAGGAGCCTGGGTGTATAGTCCATAGGGTCACACAGAGTTGGACATGACTGAAGTGACTTAGCCACACACACAGTGAGGTAGAAAGTATATAGGCATTATTATTCTCTTTTTATGGATGAGAAAGCAAAGGCTCAGAGAAATTAAACAGCTTGACCATATAATGGCCAGGTGACCCTCACTGCCAAATGAGAGAACAGAGTTTCAGACTCTGTTCTTCTGAATATAAAGAAGAAACTATTCTTGAAACTCTCGGACTGGCAACATGGATATAGTAAATTTATCCTTGGGGAATTAGTAAACTATATTTGCCATTAGATAAGAAGCGTTTGTGTTACTTTGAAATCCTGTTCTGTTTGAAAGCAAGTTCATTAGTTCCCATTGTGTTGATTAAAATTAATTGGTTTGTAAGCTTTGGTCACAAAGAAAAAGTACAATAATTAAATTAGACTTTTTTGCTGTGCTACTTTCTACCCAAGGGAACATAAGAGGCCATGTGACCAATTACAGATGCCACTGTTCACACAAATGTGACAGAGCACCCAGATATAAAATGTCCCCCCTCTCTGAGACGAACTTTCCTGATATCTCATAGGTGTCACTAAAGAGCCCTCTCAAGAAATGGAGTGGTTGGGGAGTAGAGTAGGGCAGAGTGGAAAATTTTCAAACTAGCTTCTCTAATTTCTGATCACTTCTGAGTGAGCAGTTCATCCTCTTTGAGTCTCATTTTTTCTCCTCTTTTAAGATGAGAAGCAGATAGATTAATATCGTATTTCATATGATTTGTGGCAAGGACTGAGTAAGATAAGATAAATGAAGCAATTAGTACAGTGCTCAACACAAAGCAATGACTTAGTCACTGGGTTTCTCTGGGCAAGTTACTTTCACATTTCTGTGTGTCAGTCGCCTTATCTATAAGACAGAGATTACTGTGCTCCCTAGCCTGGCTGCTTTTCAAGACTTTAGTGAAATAATATGTGTGGAAGCAGGTGACTTGTCTTTCTTGGCATCTTTAGTTCTTTTTAAAGGACATCCTGTCTATACAGAGAAACTTTACTGTTGGCTGTGTTTTGTTTTTCGTTCCCCAAAGCATGCTAAACAACATTGGCAATAGCTGTTTCCAAATTCATTCAGAGTTCATATTAAAGCTACCCTTGATACTTACTTAAAAGCTGGACTTCTAATCATAGGTGTTCCAGTCTTTTCCCCAAAGCATTATAAATCCTTAATTCTATAAATTCTTAATTTATTAGTATTGAGAATAGGATGAAGGAAATGCCATTCCAAGTCAATTAGTTCAACAAGTGGAGCACATACCACACAGAGTGGTGCCAGAGCATGTCCTCTGGGAAAATAGTTTATATCCAGGATTGAGTGAGTTAAAATGGGAATGATGGCTATAGAGTTAAGGGGGCCTTACTTTTAAAAAGCAGTTCATTAAAATAGCGATTTTCAGACTTTGGTTCTATATTACATACAACTGGAGACTGACTCTTGGGCCCCTCTCCCAGTTTCTGATTCTGGTTTTAAGGTGGAGCCGGAGACGTATTTCTAACAGATTCCCAGACAATGCTGATGCTGTTCCAAAGACCATATTTGAAACCTGTGGTATTATATCAATCCCCTGCATACTGGTAAAACTCTAAAAGATGGGGCCTTCTCTCGTGGTCCAGTGGTTAAGAATCCGCCTTGCACTGCAGGGAATGTGAGTTCGATCCCTGGTTGGGGAACTAAGATCTCACATGCCCCTGGGCAGCTAAGCCCATACAGCATAACTATTGAGCCCATGTGCCGCAACAAAGGATCCCACGTGCTGCAGCTAAGACCTGAGGCAGCCAGATAAATACTTACAAAAATCTGAAAGATGAATAGATCAAGTATGAGAGAGAGAGTGGGGAAAACAGGAATGCTCTAATGGGAGTATAATTTGGTTAAACACTTTAGAGAACAGGCTGATAATGCCAAATGAAGTTTAAACTCACCACATATGGATCTAAAAAGATGTGGAGTGTAAAAAGCAAGTTGTAGAATGGTAAATACAATATGATCTCAGTTATATATATTCTTAGAAAGCATAGGTAAACCACTATATTAGGCTTCCCTGGTGGCTCCAGTGGTGAAGAATCCTCCTGCCAGGCAGGAGATGCAGGTTTGATCCCTGGGTTGAGAAGATCCCGTGGAGAAGGAAATGGCAACCCACCCCCGTATTCTTGCCTGGGAAATCCCATGGACAGAGTAGCCTGGCAGACTACAGTCTGTGGGGTCAGACAGAGTCAGACATGACTTAGCAACTAAACAACAATACCACTAGCACCAAACCACTATGTTATTTATGGATACATATATAAAAATGGAAAGTGGATTGGAAGAACACCTGTGTAATATATGATAATGCCCCAAATTCTCAAAGCCACAAGGAACCATGTCTGAATGGATGGGAATATTTTGCTTCTAACCAAGGTATGATCATTGTGTTCCAAGCTCCATTGACTCCTCTTGGCCAAAATGCTTCCACAAACTTGGTATCTGTTGTGAGAAGTCATGTTTCGTAAGCATATATTCTTTTCACATTTTTAAAAGCTGCTCCCTCATTCATATGTCTTGTTGGTTTGGTGAATATCTCTGTTCACTTTATCTGCTCAAGACAAAGGGTGGTGCTGAGAAAGGGACCTACTCCTGTGAAACCCTGATTCCCTCCTCAGGATTCACTTTTTCCTATCCAGAGATAGCTGTGATAGCCTGTTCTGTCCCCCAGTTTGGTAGGTGGACATGTTTAGTTACACCAATACTAAAACTTTGTCCTAACCAATAGAGCTGTTTCCTTTCAAGGAGAACCAGTTATGGAGCCATAGAGCCTGGCTTAAATCCCATTTCTGTCACTCGTAGGATTTTTGATAAGTTGACTCAGTCATGCTAAGCTTAGTTCCTGATTCTTAAGGTCTTTTGTGGTCTTTTGATAAAAGTTGTTGTTGTTGTTGTTTTTTTTCCTCTCTCTCTCTAAACAGCTTTATTGAGATAAAATAACATATACAATTCATCCATATAAAATGTATAGGTGAAAAACTTTTGCTTAATAGTCTAACCTTAGTATCTCAGTTGGTTTCTATTTGTCTAAATGTGTATTTTATCCTAAATAAGATAAGTCTCTCTCTTTTTTTTTTTTAACATACTCTCATACGGTAGTTTCTAGTACTGCCTGAATGTGACCAACATATGCTTTGTTTCACAGCTTATTCTTCTCTTTGGAGGAATTCCGTACCTCTGGAGACTCTCAGGGCGCTTCTGTGGTTATGCTGGCTTTGGACCAGAATATGAGGTATGTCATTCATTAGCATATATTTGTCAGTCTTTTCTTCTTCCTTGGCCAGCTTTCTACTCAAGTTAATTTTTTGGCTTCTACTTAATGAAAGCTTCTCTGTGTAGTTCTCATCCACTTACGTTAAGATAATGTACATTACTGTAGTAAACTCCAGAATTTCAATGGCTTATCACAGTAGTTTATTTCTCAATGACATAATAGTCCAGTGTGAGTATTTGGGGAGTCAACAGGTGACATCCTTTTATGTGGTAAGCCAGAGACCCAGTCTCTTCTTATATGGCTCTGCCACTGCCTAAGTGCACCTATGTTCTCTGCATCCAACAGGCAGAAGGAATGAGAGGGTGGGGAAGGTGCATCCCCTTCTTAACTTCCTTGGCTCCGAAGTGATACCTGTCCTTGGCATTCACATTTCATTGGTGAACCAGTCATTTAGTCTCAGATGCAAGGGAACTAGGTAGTGTAGCCTCTGGGTAGGCAGCTGATTCTTAGAAACTGCTCTGTGCAATCAGTGAAAAGTGAAGCATGAATTTTGTTGAACTTATGCTAAGCAGATCCCTGTGCTACACATGTATAGCAGATACTTTCAACAGAGACAGAATGTATCTCCTAGTATCTCCACTGAGCTCCGTGAGTTGGCAGCCCACTTCTTCTGGGAATTTTAGGTACAGTGTTGGAATCACCTGAGAGTTTGCCTATTATGGATGCTGGGACACTGTTTTTGACTTTTTCTCGGTAATTGGTCTGTTCTCTCCTTCCTGTTTATGTGAAATGATGCATCTCTTCAACATGACATGTGTAGGTACCTTGGGCTTTAATTCAGCTCATCCTGTATCACATTTTGTATACCATTTTCTAAGGAAGCCGAACTCTTTTAAGACCTCCTCTTCCTGTGATATCTCTGTATTTTTGTAGACATGTCCTGACCTGCCATTGCACTATTGCTTTTTACTTGCTTGTTCTCTGCATTGTTTTGTAAACCGTTTAAGGTGGTTTTCTGTAAACATGACTGGTTCCTAAGAGGCCTTCTTTGACCACTATGAGCTAAAACATCATCCTTCTGTCACTCTTTAGTGAAGCACATCACCTTATTTTATTTTCTTTACAAATGCATTTACCACTGTCTGCATTTATCTCTACTGTCTGAGCCACCAGGGAAGCCCTCCATTTATCTTATTGTTTATTTGTTTACTTTTGATCTATCACCCTGACAAAACTTTTAGGTTATAAGGGGACAGAGACCTTACATATTTTCTTCACTGCTGTAACTTGTGCCTAGAACAGTGCTAGTGTATTAAGTGCTAAATATTTGTTGACTTAATGAACCCAATCTATATACATACATATAAAAATATTCCTTACCTTAACAGGAAGTTTTTTATATAATGTTCTTAGACATTATCTTTGCATTTAACAATGTTTTAGAGCTCTCTTTCTGTCTGTGTATATAGATCTTCATTTTCTTTGATGGGTGCTTGGTACTGGCAGCAGTCCTCACTCTGTACCATTCTGATATACACACATTTCAGTTTCCCTGGTTTAGTTAATAACACCAGCCCCTCAGCAGTTTCAAATTTCACTTACCACAATATGTTATGTGCGTCACTGCATAAAGTACAAGTTCCTTGCTAGCTCTTCAGTTCACAGATCACTGCAAATAACAGATGCTCATATAGTGACTGATCACATCACTCTTCAAATTCTGCCAGTGGCTGGTCACTGCCCAGCTGCTGTTCAGTGATTCAGAGTGTGCAGTTGTGTTGTCTCCTGTCTCCCAGCTGTAAACCCACCTGACATTTCACAAAGATAGATCACTGAAAGAGGGAGTTGGCCAACAAAGGTGAAAGTATAGGGACTTCCCTGGTGGCTCAGTGGTTAAGAGTCTGCCTTCCAATGCAGGGGACTTGGTTCCACCCCTGCTCTGGGAAGATCTCACATGTCACGAAGCAACTAAGCCTGTATGTGACACGACTGGAGAGCCCATGTGATCTGAAGCCCGTGTGCTGCAACTGGAGAGAAGCCTGCAGGCTGCAACAAAGAGCCTGTGGGCCACAGCTAAGACCTGATGCAGCCAGATGAGTAAATGCTTAAAAAAGAGTAGAGAAGGGAAAGATTGGTATTGAAATTCACATCTAACGTACATAGTATAGAGGGAAGAGCTGACCAAATTCTTACCTAAAACAACTCTTCTTGCTTTATGTTTTTTCATAGTGTATGAAGTACTAAAATACCTCTTTCTTGGATCCCAGTAGTACTTGTTATATACATGATATTCTTATTTTTGCCAGTTGGACAGGGAGAAAATATTATTGTACTATTATTTCATATAACTTATTGTTGAATGGAAAAGTCAGTAATGAAGCAGCATATGAAAGTAAAAGTATGTGAATGTCCATACAGATTTTTCATATAACTACTGTCCTAGTGATGAATATTTAAGGTGGTTCAATTTTTCTTGATTGCATATAGAGGTGTCCATTGTTGTAGACAGGTTTCACATCTATAAGAAACCTGAACTAGTACATACCAAAATTTGAAAAGTAGTTTCCTCTGGAGAGAATTTTGGCAATTTTTATTTCCTTATTTTTGCTTATCTCTTAAGAAAATTTAGTAATGAGCATGTAATTCTTATATAATGAAGACCAATTTCTTCACTAAAAAAATAAGAGAACTAAGTGGACCTCAACATATCCTTAGGCATAGGTAGTGTGTTTTTCAACAGGACTTTCTGCTTTCCGGGATTCCCTGATAGCTCAGTTGGTAAAGAATCCGCCTGCATTGTGGGAGACCTAGGTTCAATTCCTGGGATGGGAAGGTCCCCTGGAAAAGGGAAAGGCATCCACTCCAGTAAACTGGCCTAGAGAATTCCATGTACTGTATAGTCCAGGGGGTTGCAAAGAGTCAGACACGATTGAGTGACTTGCACTCACTTTTCTGCTTTCAAGAATACCAACAAGAGGCCTCATAATTAGCGTCCTTACTTTTTGACAGTGATATTTGGCCCAGCCTTTTCCAGCAAGTGCTCAACTTAAAGACTCAGAATGCTTCAGAGTTCCGTTCCCTTGTTATAAATATGAGCTGGAATGAGTAGGTTCATCTCAGACAAGAGGTGAAGTGTGCCATCAGGCCATTTTGGTCTGGATCACTCCACCCTTGTGGCGCAGGACTTTATAATGTTCTGTGTCCTGGAACCTTAAGTTACTCACTTATGGGGCTAGAGCCCAGATCTTGTTGCCTTTGAGAAGCTATAAGTCAAAACCCTTTCCCCTCACTGCCCAGTAGATCTTGTTTCTAAGATGTTTTCTCCTTTCTGAGTTAGAATTAGGGTTCTTCTGAGAAAAGGTCCTGAGTGTTTGTGTATTCTCCAGTTTTCCCAGTGTGACTGTCACACCTTTTTTCAGCTAGAGCATTAATATCTTCCTTAACTCAATCATCTTTCTAAATGCTAGCTTACAGTTATCTGTTAGGAGTAGAAGGGTCTTAGAAAAGCGTAGTGTAAAGTACGCTTTGGGGATTGAATTATGAAAATCGTTAAAAGCGTGATGAGTTTGCAGTCTTTTAGAGCCATTACAAATTTTTTAAGTAGAGAAGTGGCATTTTTAGATTCATCTGATGTGTATATAGGATGGATTGGAAGGGGAGGGATTGATAATAGGCAGGGAATGGTGCTGACTGTTTTAGTGTTTAAGGCAAAATAATTTAAAACACACATGGAATCATAGTGTTTAAGGGGGAAATAAGCCCGGTGATTAGGGAATTAGACTTATTAATTAATTAATTATTTGGTTACATCACACGCGGGATCTTTTTGGCAGCACCCAGACTCTCTAGTTGTGGCACATGGGCTCTGGAGCTTTTGAGCTTCAGAAGTTGCAGCAAGCATATCCTATACCAAGATTATGTTACACGCTGTTATTTAATATGGTTATATTTTTTGAAGATGGGATTCTGACTCAGTAGTTTTGAAGAAGGTCCTGGAATCTGTTTTGTTTGTTTGTTTGTTTTTTAATATCTCATTTCCCATTTGGGGACAAATGCTGAAATGAATCACCTGCATGTTGTAGCCAAATCTCCTTTCTTCCTCTTCCCTTCTCCCTTTTTCTATGTTTAGAAACATAGTGGCTGCATCTTTACTAACAAATCAAATATGCTTTGGTGGTATACTCCCATTTAAAAGAATTCAGTTTTAGGGGCTTCCCTGGTGGCACATTGGATAAGAATCTGCCTGCCAGTGTAGGAGACCCAGGTTTAATCCTAGTCCAGGAAGATCCCACATGCCTTGGGGCAACTAAGCCCAAGTACCGCAACTCTAGAGCCAGTGAGCTGCAACTACTGAGTCTGCCTGCTGCAGCTGCTGAAGCCTGCAAGCCCTGTAGCCTGTGCTCCACAAGAGAAGCCCCTGCATTGAGAAGCCCGCACATTGCAACTGGAGAGTCGCCCCTGCTCATGGCAACTAGAGAAAAACTCACGCATCAGTGAGGACCCAGCACAGCAAAAAATTAATTAATGTTTTTTAAAAAAGAAAGAATTCAGTTGTCCACTGGGGAGTAAGAGGGGGAGTGATAATGTGGTGGGAGGGAAAGAGAGGGTTCTGTTTGCTTCAGTGCCCTTTCCCCATCCCCACATTAGTCCCCATCCCCGCTAATTAGTCCTTGTCTTCCACTATCTTAGGAAAACATTTGTGAGAGAAATGAGGCAGTTCTTAGCTTTTGATTTCCTAAGGATCTGTTGTAAAGGCAATGAAAGGAATCCTTGAGAACAACTGTCTCTATTGGATTTGGGCTCTGTGAAAATTTCAGCACACTCTGCCCCACCTGCCCTGGCCCAGCTTTTCTGATGCCCCATTGTGTTTCTCCAGGCCCATCGTCTTGTCATCTTTTGCTTTCAGGGTGCTCTTCTTCCTCCTTGCTTTTACAGATTCTGTGGAATTCCTCTGTCTCTTCTGTTCCACTAATTTATCTCTTTCTTCAGAGTAGCACTCCCAGTCTCATCAGCTTTGTAAGCCTCCTGAATTCATCAGCATATGTGGCTGTCTCTCATTTTTAAGTTCTTTTAACCATTTCGTCTGTATGACTTCAAGTTAACTTTCATATGGTGCCCGTGTAATTAAAGAAGTATTTTATTGCCTCCCCATCTTACAAATAAGCCGAGGGTGGAGGTGATGTTTTAGACCTTGTGTTAGCCATAGAATCAAGCACATTGCTCTAATTATAGTAAGTACTTAGTGTATACTCATTGATTTGTTGCCTAGTAATTTGTTTGAGGAATCAATTAATATTTAAAAACTGCCTTTTTTCTCTTGTGTTTAGATCACTCAGTCCTTGGTGTTTCTGCTGTTGGCTACACTTTTCAGTGCATTGACTGGTTTGCCATGGAGTCTTTATAATACTTTTGTGATAGAAGAAAAACATGGTTTCAATCAACAGGTAAAATAAAGAATACAATGTTCTCTTTTCAGTGTGAAGATCTTTTGTGCTTTTGTCCTCTGCTGGTAGTAATTAAAACATAATTTGCTATTTTGGAGAAGGAAATGGCAACCCACTCCAGTATTCTTGCCTGGACAATCCCATGGACAGAGGAACCTGCCAGGCTACAGTCCATGGGGTCACAAACTGGACCCCATTGGGCACAACTGAGTGACTAACAACAACAACAATTTGCTGTTTTACAGCATGAATTAATCTAGAAAAAAGGAACTGCAGATATGGTAAAGATCATAGTTTAAGGTCTTGCCATAAACTCTTCTACTAACATCTAGTGTTTTTTAGCTAATAACATTTAAATAAGTTTATTTTAAATTGTAAAATGCAAGGCATTGATTTATTGTCTTAGGCTACCTGTTGTCATATAGTCTTTATATGACTGCCTTTTCATTTTTAAAATTGCTTTAATAATGTATCCTTTCTATTCACTGATTATTTTAAAAAGCAGTTTCTTAGTTTCTTGTGATGACTTTTAATTTTTTCAGACTTTGGGGTTCTTCATGAAAGATGCGATCAAGAAATTTGTTGTGACTCAGTGCATTTTATTACCTGTATCTTCACTTCTACTTTACATTATTAAAATTGGAGGAGACTATTTTTTTATTTATGCCTGGCTGTTCACGCTAGTTGTGTCTCTGGTGAGTGAAATATTTGTTTCGATTTTCTTTTGCAAAGCGTACCTTGATGAGATAACTGTGATTCAATCTTTGTTAGCATTTATACGGTTCTTAAGAAGCAGAAGAAATATAAATAAGTACTCATATAAATTCCCCTTTTGTTTTCTGCTTTTAGCTATAGAAATAGGAGAGCTGACTCTGACCATAGATTTTCCTCTCCTTATACTGACTCTTACAAATTCTAGAAGCTAGTTGTTAGTTACTTTTGATTATCCAGTTGTCAGGCAGTTTGGGGCTGTGCATTTGTGAGTTGCCACCAGAGTGTTGACTGACAATTTTGATGACCCTTGACTGAGCTCCAGTGTCTAAAAACTGTGGATATTTTGAAGAGAGAATAGATGTAAATAGGATAAGAAGAAGAAAGCGTAACCGTATTTGCTTTCTTCTGCCCTCCTTCCCTGCCTTTCCCTTCCTCCTTCTTCCCTTTTCCCTCTGCCTCTTCTTCTCTGTCCCCCGTGCCCCTCCCTTCTCCCTGTCTCCTCCCTTTTCTCCCCCCAGCTCCCTCTTCTTCCTTCTCATCCTCCTCCCTCCCCTTCTTCCTCTCCTCTCCCCCATTATCCCTGCCTCATGTCTTCTTTTCCTCTTTTCTTTCCCAAATTCTAAACTGCTTCATGGCACAAACACTACGTACAACACAATCAAAATGGTCTACTAACAGCCCCCAGAAAATACCACCTGTCAGCTCTTCAGCTGCACTCGTGATGAGGTTACCATGATGCTCATCGCTTCACTTCCAGCCAGTGGATTATAACTGCAAAACGGGTGCTAGTTGGGCTTACAAATATATGTTGTATGGCTAATTGAAATGAGAGGAGAGAGAGCACAAGAGATGCTCCCAAAATGCTTAAGGAGATGCTGTTTCAGCCAGTGTGTGCAGTTGTGAACTGCAAGTCATTAGTGTTAGCAGGCAAATTAAGCTCTAGTAGTTCTTTTTTTAGCAAACGCTTTAAGTCTATTATGATTACCCTGAAAGAATTCCAAGTTATGATGGGCTTATGAAGTGTCAGAAATACCCAAGGTAGTTTTGAACAGACCATTTGGCTTCTTAATTATTATCATCTAGGGATTACTCATTTTTATTTATTTCATCAAACACATATTAAGTGCTTACTGTCTGGTACCATTTGGGGCTGGGGATACCAGAACAAATAAGATAAGGTCCCTGTTTTCAGGGCTGGGAATTACATAATTGTTTCTGTATTGAATTTGTATAGTGAGTCGTTTCTCTTTAAGGACATAATCAGGTTGTTCTAACATTTGCTTTCCAGGTGCTTGTCACCATCTATGCTGATTACATTGCCCCTTTATTTGACAAATTCACCCCTCTTCCTGAGGGAAAGCTGAAACAAGAAATCGAAGTCATGGCGAAGAGTATTGACTTCCCTTTGACTAAGGTGTATGTTGTTGAAGGTAAGGCTCCCTGGGGTAAGGAGGTTTTATTTGAGTAATTTGTTTTAGTTGAGTACTTTATTCTTAAAACTTTAATAAAAGAGCGCATCAGTTGGTTTTTTGGGGGGTTGTTTGTTTTTGTTATTTAAAGATTAGGATTTTCCACTTTGGCTTTTGAAGATTTATGAGTTGATACCACAGTCCAGGGATAGAAACTGGTGGCCTGATGCCAAATCCTGCTCTTGCCTCTAGCTGCGTTTGGCTTTACAGTATCGTTCATTCTGGGCCGAGGCCTTCTTCACTCCTTGTTATGTCATGATACTAGACTGATTTATTCACTCCTGTTACCTACCTGGCTTCTTTAGATAATGGAACTGGACTCTGGCTTTGTCAGATCCGTTGGCACTGGTTTGGGGGCTTGGAAACAAAACCAGTGTTATTGGCTTTATCTCCCCCAAGAAGACTTCCAGTGTTCTGCTAGACTCTGATTTCACCTGCAAATTACCCAAGGCTGGTACCACTGAGTACTTTATATTAGTTATATTCTGCTTTTCTGATGACTACTTTTGAGAGTTAAGCTATCTATGTTAGCTTGTGTAAGACTACTAAAGTCTCAAGGAGTCTTTCATCAAGGAAAGATGAATTAACAGTAACCAGAAGAGTAAAGAAATCTTAGACATTTGGTGGCCAGCTGAAGGCACAACCGGAACATGTCTGTGGGGAAATGGTAGGAAAATAAACCAACGCATACTACTTCTTTAGCCTCTGAGATTATTATTCTTTTATAATATTAAACTAGTAGCACAATGATGAGTATAGTAGAACAATCTCTGAGGCACTTTTACTGAGGGAGCAACCTAAGTTGCCGACCACTTAAGTTATAATCAGAAAATGTAAATGCTGATGCTATGACAATAGAGGTAATTGAGAAGATATGTGAAATACACTATCATACTATATGATTTTAGCTGAAATAGAGAAAGTTTTATGGAGGGTTATATGGGACTTTATGGGAAAAATCAAGATTTGAGGAGGTGGGGGTAGCATTTCAGAGGTCAGGTTGTGGAGCCAATAGGCTTGGGTTTAAATTCTAGTTCTAGGACACAGTCCCTTTTTGACTTTGGGGAACTTACCTCTGCTAAACAGAAGTTACTCATCTATAATGCATATTTTTGTTGTTAATAATGGTAATAATCCTCAAAAATATTTTGAGTGAATGAATGTTGTCACTAACAGTAGCAACACATATTATGGATTTGTAAACTGAAAGGAAAAATCAAGTGAAAAACTAGTAGTCTTGCTCTCAGAAAATATCAGAGAGCAGGTGCTGCACAGAGAGTTAAACTGGTGTGAAATGACGAAGAATGGCTGAGTAGATACTTTAGATTAGGTCATTAGACAAGACTTCTCCAAGCAAATGAATTTAAACTGAGATCTGAAGGAAGGAGCCATCCATGGGGAGACTGTCCAGAGCTTGATATCTTCAAGAAACAGAAAAAAGTTCAGTGTGGCTGCCACATGGCAGAAAAGTGTTTTGACATAAAATCTGAGACATAGGCAAGAGTCAGACCACATAGGCCTTTGTAAATCAGGATAAGAATCTTGAATTTTCAGTCCACAGATAAAGCTATGGAAGGTTTTAGGCAGGAAAGTGACATGGCCTTGGTTTTTACTTTTTAACCTATCTTAGGTTGCCATATAGAGAAGTTGGTAGGGAGGCAAGAGTAGAAGCAGGGTGAGCAGTCAGAAGGCTGGTGCCGTTCAGGAGGAGAGAATGGTTAATTAGACGTGAGTAGTCTATCCTGATGGATCAGTGGTAAAGAGTCCACCTGCCAGTGTAGGAAACCTGGGTTCGATCCCTGGATCAGAAAGATTCCCTGGAGGAAGAAATAGCAGCCCACTCCAGTATGCTTGCCTGGGAAATCCCATGGATAGAGGAGCCTGGTGGGCTACAGTCCATGGGGTTGCAAGGGATTGGACACAATTTAGCGACTGAACCACACAACAGTAGTAATTGATGGAGAGAAGTGGGTGTATCGAGGATGTGTTTTAGAGGTAGGGTTGATGGAATTTGATAATAGATGACATGTAAAGGAATAAGGGAGCAAGAAACCTCAAAGATAATGACTTAGATTTTTGGCCTAAGCAGTTGGATGAATGGTAGGCTACTGAGATGGGAGAAAACTGGGAGAAGAACAAGTATGTGAGAGTTGAAGTTCTGCTAGGTGTGTTATAATTTGAGATACCTATTCAATATCGTACCAGAGTTCTACAAGCAATAATTCATTGCAAGTCAGCCATAGAAACCAACTATGGTTAATTTAACATGAAAAATTCCTTATTGAAACAATATTTGAAAAGTCACAAGGTCATAGGAAAGTTAAATTTGCCAAACTTGGGAAATGGGCTCTTCACTGGGAGACTAGGAACTCAGAATCACCCTGAAGAACCAGTCTGGTGAGGACACTGCTGCTGGAGTTTAGCAGTTTGCATCTCTAACACCCTCCCACTAGCACCTGCAGAATTAATTTCTCACTGCCCTGCCCCGCTTCCTTGTGTAATTAGCTACTGTTCAGAGTCCCCAGTGGGTGCATCTGATGGACTGAGCCAGGGCACTGGGCTGGGGAAGCACTATCCAGCTTTTTTGGGTTTCTTAAATGAGAAACAGTCTCTTACAAGGTTTGCATGATGCTAAATTCCCTAAACTCTGCAAGGGGATTCTAATCCTGGTCAGGGAGAAAATGACAGGTGAGAATATAAACAACACAGATGCACTATAGACATCCTTGTGGAGATGTAGGCTTGTCAAATAGGCAGCTGGATATATGAGTCCAGAGTTCTAGGGAGAGGCCAGGGCTGGACATAGTGGTCTGGAAAGTATCTGGCATGTAGATACTTCTATGCATGAGGGTGTTCAGAGAAGAGAAGGGGACTCAGGTCAGGGTCAGCTGAGGGGGAAGAGCGGGCAAAGGAGACTGAGGAGGAGAGATCACTGAGGTAGGAAGAAAATGAGGAGAAGATGTTGTTTCTTTTGGGATAAGAGAAGAAAGTGTGTCAAGGAGGGAATGGTCAACTGTGTCAGATGCTGCTGAGAGGTTGATTAAGATAAGACATCATAAACAAAAGATGAAGAGACAGCTGGCAGTGCCGTACAATCACATAGGACATTTTGGTGTTCAGAATTCTCAAATACATTACTTCATACCTCAAATGGTACAATAAATCTATTCAGTAAACAAGCATTATTGAGTAAATGCTACATGCAAGGCACAGTGATACAAGAGCTTATGGTCTTAAAGTTCAGTGAGTATAAGAATTCCCCGGAGAATCCGTTAAAAGATTCCTTGGCCCCATTCCCAGACATTTTGACTTACTGGATATTTCTACCGTTTATGTCTAACAAGTACCTGTAGGTGATTTTGGTGTAGGCATTCTTGGGGCCATACTTTGAGATCCTTGGGCCAGTGGGAGATACTAAGACATTAATTTTGTTTTGCTTATCTGCCTACTTCCATAGATAACTTTAGGTAACTTCTAAGAAATATTTTTAAATTAATTAAAAAATTAGGAAAGATAGAAATGAGATAGAAATATAAAATGCAGATATATAACTTTCCAGATGCTAAGATCCTATATCATTGATAAAATTGGACCACATGTTTGGCTCTTAACTTCCAGGCAATCAAACCCAAAAGTCCTAGCCTCATATCATAAACAGGAAAATAAAGCTCAAAGAAATTAAGAAAGTTTCTTGCATTTATACAAATAATACATGGCAGAGTCAAGATTGGAACTTAAAGTTTATTGTTAACCAATAAATTCACTGCGCATGGCAGAACATAAAATATAATGAAAATAAAAATATAAAGAAGAAAATAAATATTAACCATAGTTTAGCTACTGTTAGCCACTACTGAAAATTTAGGGCCTTTTTTTCCAGTTGATTTTAAGATAGTTTTAATTTTTTCTGATTAAATAAGTGTGCTGCTAAGTCGCTTGTCGTGTCCGACTCTGTGCGACCCCATAGACGGCAGCCCATCAGGCTCCCCCGTCCCTGGGATTCTCCAGGCAAGAACACTGGAGTGGGTTGCCATTTCCTTCTCCAGTGCATGAAGGTGAAAAGAGAAAGTGAAGTCGCTCAGTCGTGTCTGACTCTTAGCGACCCCATGGACTGCAGCCTACCAGGCTCCTCCGCCCATGGGATTCTCCAGGCCAGAGTACTGGAGTGGGGTGCCATACTTACTTTAAAAGCTTTGGAAGAGAAGAAAGTATAAAGGAGAGAACAAAAATCCATGTTTCTATAAGCCAGTGATAAACACTTTAGTACTTTAATATATTTCTTAATAGGTTTGTGTTAGGCTTTTCTTTTACATGTACATTTTTTTACAACAGTGATGGAACTTTGTATACACAAGGTTTTATATCCTTTTCAGTATGTTGGTGAGCTTTTCCTATCTTGTTAAAATATTTTAAAAGTATAGTTTTTTTCTGGCTGCTTAAAATTCCAACTCATAGCTTTATCATAATTGAATCATTCCACGACCATTGGATATTTAGGCTTTATTCATTTATTTATTTATTTTGTTAGAAAGCCGCAATGAGCATAAATATTTGTTGTTAAGACTGAAGAGAAACAGACACTCTCCACTGCTGGTGGTGATTTATGTTGATATAATATTCTTCAGGTATTAAACAATTTGAAAATGTTAACATCCTTTCCAGTAATTCAGTTTCTAGGCATCTCTCCAAAAGACCCCAGACTTTTTAATTATTTTCCATGCTTTGAACTGTCTTTTCCTTAGGATCTAAACGCTCTTCCCACAGCAATGCTTATTTTTATGGCTTCTTCAAGAACAAGCGAATAGTTTTGTTTGACACTCTACTAGAAGAGTATTCTGTACTAAACAGAGACATCCAGGAGGAGTCTGGCATGGAACCCCGCAATGATGGAGAAGGGGACAGTGAAGAAATAAAAGCTAAAGTTAAAGTGAGTTCTTTTTTTCCTAAGAGACCCTGGCTTAGTTTTTATAAACAGTTTCTGTGACAGCTCAAAATAACCTTAATTTCTATGTAGTGAGTGTTGAACTCAGGGAGACTGTCAAATAAAAATATAACTGTCCCTTTATAATTGTGGTATTTGGGAAAGAATATCACTGTTGTTACATGTTAACTATCTTTCAAGCTTTCACAGAATGTTCACAAGTATAAGATAGGAAAATTTGTATGATTATAAACTGTTTTTAAAACAGGGACTTTATATATAATTCCTGATATGTTTATGATTGAAGAATTCCCACAGACAAGATAAAGAGGAGATAATAATCATCTCATTTTTAACTTCACTGAGATGTAGTAATTATAGGCTTTGGTGATGGAGAGACTTCAATCTGAATCCTGTTGTCATTTAGTAGCTGTGCATTTTGGAGTATACTGTGTAACTTGGTCAGTTTTCTTTTGTTTGCTTAACAAACATTTATGAATTATAAACTCTGCTGAGATACTTTCTTTGGAATTCAGAAACGAAGAGGGAGACCTTGCTGTCAAGGAGCTAATAGTCTAAAGGGGAGAAAGTCATACAAGCACAGCTCCATATGGTAGTTGCTGCAGCAAAGCCATATGTACTGGATGCAGTGATAGCATAAGAGAAGATATTTCTTTAATCTGACCTTATAGTCTGAGAAAGCTTCTTCTGAATCTTCTCCTAGATGAGGTCAACTGATGGTAATTAGCAAAATATAAAGTATACCAAGACTAAATGGGGAAGGGGAGATAGTGATAAGAAAACAATGTATGTTTAATCAAAAACAGTCTCTAGCAGTTGCATATGTGATGGGACATGTCATTGGCTTTGATGGCATTCAGAGATGATCTGAGATCTGTGTAACTGTGCACATAAGTTAAGCTCTCTAAATCTTTGATTTCTTAACTGATAAACAATGCCAGCAGGGGCTCTCATCTTGAAACTATTGACATCTGGACCAGATAGTTTTTCTCTGTGGGAGCCTGTCTTGTGTCTCATGAGATGTTTAGCAGCATCCTTGGCCTCTCCCTACCAGGTGCCAGTATCAGTCCCTCCTTTCCCAGCAATTGTGACAATGGAAAATGTCACTAGATATTCCCAGATGGCCCCAGGGTTGGGAGAGAGGAGGCAAGATCACTGCTAGTTGAAAAACACTGAGAGAAAGATGCCTACCTTTTAGGATTGTGAAGATTAAATGAAATAATACATGAGAAAAACCTGTGTCTTCTGAGTACCAGTGTAAAAACCTATTATCATTGAGCATCTGTTTTGATTTTAAAGAGACGGTCTAATAGATATCTTCTAATAGAGTGCCTGGACTGTTATAAATATCTAGATGGAACAAAATGTGAAGGGGTTAAATAGCATTGGATGAGGGTTAACTCTTTGGATTGTATTTTTTTTTTAAGTAGATTTATTTTATCAGGCTACTGGGATAAAAGTCATTTTGGTCTGACCAAGAATCATAGGATTTTAAGCTAGTAAGAGCTCTTTTTTTTTTTTTCCCCTAGTAAGAGCTCTTAAGGTCATCTTATAGATAGGAAAACTGAAGTCCAGAAAGAGTAACCAGGTAAGAACACTGAGGAATCATGCATGTTCAGCAAGTCAATTTGCTGAAGTGGTATCTATATACAGGGTAGATGACGATAGCCAGACCTGTGTGTTAGATAGTGGTCTGCTGGTTTCAAGCAATCTAATGAAATTACTGACCCTATGCATCTATGAGACCCTAGAGGAGGAAATGACAACCCACTCCAGTATTCTTGCCTGGAGAATCCCATGGGCAGAGGAGCCTGGTGGGCTACAGTCCATGGGGTCACAAAGAGTCAGACATGACTGAAGTGGCTTAACACATATAACACAGTATCTATGGGAACAGTATTCTTTGGTTTAGATCTTAGAAAAGGTTAGTCTTTTGAACTGTGTTGAGTGTAGTTTGAGTTATTTTGCTAGCTTCTTGAAGAGCCTGCTCTATTCCATTGATAGCTGCAAAAATTTTATTTTTTTAAATTAAAAAAAATTATTTTGTTTGTGGTTGAGCCAGGTCTTCACTGCTGCATGCAGGCTTTCTCTAGTTGTGGTGGATGGAGGCTACTCTTTGTTGTGGTGTGCAGCCTTCTCATTGCTTCTCTTGTTGTGGAGCACAGGCTTCAGTAGCTGTGGCACGTGGGTTCGGTAGTTACGGCATACAGGCTTAATTGCTTCTCAGTACGTGGAATCTTCCCAGACCAGGGACTGAACCGGTGTCCCCTGCTTTGGCAGGCGGATTCTTATCCACTGTACCATGAGGAAGTCCAGGTGCAAATATTTTAGCATCTGTGTATAAATTGCATAGTCTTGCCCTAGAGAACCTGTAGTAGAGGAGACTAGATATGGCTCATAGTTTAAGGCAGGGGGTGGTAAATAAGTGGCTGAAATAGTGTGACTTTTAGAAATTAAGAAATGAATGCAGATTCTAATGGTCAGACAGATTTCTTAAAAGAGAGGAAATATTTGAATTTTGACTTGGGGCTGGGGCTTTTCAGGATGAAGATATGTAATGAATAAAGCTATAAAAACAGCTGCACAATGGCTATTCTAAGACTAATGAATAAATGGATTCTTGTAGAAGGGGATAGAAAGGTAGGCCGGGACCATTTTCTAAAGTGCTTCTTCCTGAAGACATTCTAGTGGTTTGCTGCTGCTGCTGCTGCTAAGTCGCTTCAGTCGTGTCCGACTCTGTGCGACCCCATAGACGGCAGCCAACCAGGCTCCGCCATCCCTGGGATTCTCCAGGCAAGAACACTGGAGTGGGTTGCCATTGCCTTCTCCAATGCATGAAAGTGAAAAGTGAAAGTGAAGTCACTCAGTCGTGTCTGACTCTTAGTGACCCCATGGACTGCAGCCTACCAGGCTCCTCCGTCCATGGGATTTTCCAGGCAAGAGTACTGGAGTGGGGTGCCATTGCCTTCTCCGAGTGGTTGTCTGCAGTTTCCATTGATTTGGGTAGAGGCCAAGGGTCTTCCCTGGTGTTTCAGATGGTAAAGAATCTGTCTGCAATGCAGGAGACCCAGGTTCGATCCCTGGGTCAGGAAGATCCCTTGGGAGAAAGACGCCAAAGCTTGTTTTAGGAAGTTTAAGATTTGATGGCAACATATATGATAGAGCAAAGATTAGAGGCAAAGGGGGCTGCTAGAGACTTACTGCATCAAGATAACCAAGATAGGCATGAAATAAGAGTGAGAGGTCAGAGTAAGTGTGGAGTCATAACAAAAGATGGATTTAAAGGACTTATGGTGATTGCTGTTGTGGAGACTGAAGGAGAAAGTCAAAGACTGACCAAAACACTGACCCAGATCTCATGTACT
The DNA here is from genome assembly GCF_001704415.2 of Capra hircus. Classification (NCBI taxonomy): domain Eukaryota; kingdom Metazoa; phylum Chordata; class Mammalia; order Artiodactyla; family Bovidae; genus Capra; species Capra hircus. Next base: position 14,977,312 of record NC_030810.1, read on the forward strand.
GCTTTTCAGTGCATGTATACAGGTGAGGTGATTTTGTATTTGGAATTTGAGTGGCTATATGTGTATTAATGAATATTAGGAAAAAGATCAAACTAGTGTATCATGGTTTCATGAAAATTGTTATTTGGGATAAGGCTAAGTTGTAAAAAGTGAATTTATTTTTTAAAAGATATTAAATAATCACACAGCAAATATACAAGTGTGGCAGAAGTTTAGGACATAGTGGTTTATTCAGCACCTGCTACTGTACACCTACTACATATTGATACAGCACAGTGGGGAAAGCAGAAATGTTTTTAAGTCTGGATAGTGTAGAGAGGATGAAGTGTTTCAATTTGAGCAGATGTTTAAAGAAGAAAACTAAATCCTTCTTCTTAGAGATAACTATTATTAATATTTCGATGAGTATCTCCATACTGGCCATTCACATTTTAAAAAATGTCTAGGAGACTTTCTTCCTGCAGTTTATCCTTCAGAATACAAATTCAGTAATTAGAACAACCTGTCTCAAAAGCATTTTAAGTGAAAGGAAAAATTTAAATATATAAAAACTGTCCTTTTATAGAAGAAAACAAGTATTTCCCCAGCAAGAGCTAGGGTCATGTGAATGTCTTCCCAGTTGATAAGTATAATAGAAAGAGGACAAGATCCGTAGGTGTGAGTTTGGGTTTTACCCACTGCTTATTAGCATGATAATCTTAAGACATTTTAACTTCCTGGCATCCATCATCTCTAAAATGAAGATAATACTTCCCATCTTGCCCAGCTTGCTGTTGTAAGGATCAAATGAATCAGCATGTGAATTTTATTTTATGGAAAGGAAAGTGCTATAGAAAAGAGAAAGATACTTTTTTTTTTTCCTTATATGTAAAATTAGCATGGGAAGAAAAGAAAATCCAATTTTATCTTAAGAATCTACCACAAATAAATAAGTTTCATTTTTGCAAAAAATGACCCTTATTTAAGCTCTTGTCATTCCATATCTTTGAATATGACTCCTTGAGTTCTGAATAGCTTCCTAAACCCAGACATCAAACCAAGATACAAGAGCCTATGTTTTCTAATAGAGACCTGCTTGTTTTATAAAAGGTTTAATTCATAGTTCATATTAAGAAGCAATGAGGCTGATGATATCTGCCTTGTAGTAGTGGAGCTTAACAAACTGTAAAGTATCTAATAATACAATGTCAGGTACATAGGTCATTTAATGAATGGAAACTATTATTATTATTAAACATAGCAGCCTATTTTGCTTATTACTAAAGTAATAGATAAATTAGAAAACATGAGTAATCCAACTAACTATAAACATCTTACTATATCTGTTTCTGTTTTTTTTAAATTAAAAATCATTTTCCCTCTTATTGGGTGTATGGGTTTCCAGTTTTTTACTGTTAAAAATATTCTTGCAATGAATATTTTTGTGTTGCATCTCTTAGAATAGGTGTCTATTAATTAGTGCTTTGTTCTTCCCTCTTGATGGCCATTCCCTGAAGGTACAGGTACACGTGTCTTTTAGCCGTTTAAGAAACTAGGCTAGTTAGCTTTTTCTTTACTTTCTCTACCAAGTGTATTCTGACCTAGATTCTGATGTTTAAAAGGAAAAGAGATAGTAAATGTAAAAGCTGTCTTGCCAATCACTTTTAATCTATCCCTCTTTTTCATGCATCTACCCAGCCTCGTTTTTAAGTGGTCATTTTCCTTAAAGATGAGGAATTGGTGAAGAAATGGAAAACTGGTAGAATATCTAGATTCCAGTATTTTGCTGCCTGTGTTGCCATTAGGTTGTGTTTTTCTAAGGTGTATAAAACAAAATCAGTTCCATGTTCATCTATTTGTACTTCACTCTTTTAAGGAGCTGGAGTTTATTTCAAAACTGTTAGCCTTCACTTTTTGGAATATATATTCTCTCCTTGCTTGCTGCAGAACTAATAAGTCTCCCATAGATGAGCTTTTTTTTTAAGCCTTTTTTTATTGTTTACCTTTGTTGACATTTTATTTGCTTGATGTCTTTTAATTGATAATGATGTGTTAACATTCTCTATTATGATACATTTGTCAGATTTTCTTTGTAAATCTGATAATTTTGAATGAATATATCTGAGGCGTTAGTATTAGGAACATATAAATTTAGGATTATGTGTCCTCCAGGTAAATTGAATCTTTTATCATTCTTTTGTGACTTTCTTTAATAATCCTTTTTGCCTTTAAGTTGATGTTTTCTGGTGTTAATATTGGTTAATATTTGCTGGATGTCATCCTTTAACTTTTTAAAAATAGTATTGACGTAGAATTTACCATTGTAACCATTTTAAAGTGTACAATTTAGTGTTTTTTAAATATATTCTTAATGTGTAGCCATCACCATATCACTTTCATCCTTTTACTTTTAACCTTACCATGTATCTTTGTCCCATACATAGATATACTTTGTTGTTATGATTGCTTTTAAATCCAAACTGACACTATCTTTTTTTTGACTAGCTTTGTTTGTTCATATATATTGTGATTACTGATATATTTTGAATTATTTCTGCCATATTATTTTATGGCCTTTTTTCCCCTTTATCCTTTTCATATCCCCTCAACCCAACTCCGCCCCAAACACACCCCAAACACACCTCCTTCTGCTTTAGTTTTAGAACTGATGAAAGGTTTTTAAAAAATTATATTTGAGTTTTCATTTGGGTTTGAAGTTCATATGTGACTGTTCTTTTACGGTTGCTGTTAAAAATAAATCATGCCCACAAAGCCTAAAATCTTAAAATATACAATGTCTTCACTGCTTCCTAAACAATCTGGGAACCTTAAATAAACAGTTTGATCTAATTAGCCCTTTCATATTGTATTTTAGTTTTATCTTGTTTATTTTTCTGTTCTTTTTTCATTTTGGCCACATGCAGCATGTGTGATCTTAGCTCCCCGACCAGGGAGCAAACCCACGTCCCCTGCAGTGGAAGCATGGAGTCTTAACCACTGGATCACCAGGGAGGTCCCTCACACCTTCCTTTTAGAAATTACTTTGCTTCTTCCAGAAGTATATGCTTTAGAAATTTCTTTGGAAAATTCTGGCTTTGTTTTTATTTTGCTCTCATTCTTGATGTCAATTCAAGATTGACAACTATTTATCCTAGCACTTTAAAGATTCCATTCTGTTTTGTCCTGGTTTCCTTTGTTCCTGTTGAAAAAGTCTGCTCTGAGCTTAGTTGTCTTTTACTTATTTATTTTTTAGGGCTTCCTGGTTATTCTTAAGATTTCTCTTTGGTTTTTGTGTTGTGCAAGTATGAACTTTATCCCAGTCCTGCTTGGGATATAAGGACTATAAGGACTCATGTCTTTTCCTGAAGTTTAAAAAATTTTTTCCATTATATCTTTTTTTGTTTTATTTATTTATTTTAAAATGTATTTATTTTAATTGGAGGCTTACTTTACAATATTGTATTGGTTTTGCCATACATTGGCATGAATCCGCCACGGGTTATATCTTTGAGTGTTGCTTCTTTCCCATTCTCCCCAGTTTATCTTTCTGGAATTCCAGTTAGACGAATGTTATACCATCTCATTCTGTCTCCCACAGATGCTGACACTTAGAAATTTGTCTCTTAGAGCTCCACATTCCAGTTCATAGATTATTTCTTTAGCTATATTCAGTCTGTTCTTTGACCAGTCCATTGTGTTTTAAAGTTCTGTTTGGTTCTTTTTCAAATCAGTCATTTCTGGTGGCCTCTTTTTTCTTTCTCATGTTTTTAGTTCCCTTGTTTGTATGTGTGCTGTGCTAAGTTGCTTCAGTCGTGTCCAACTCTTTGTGACCTGGGGGACTGTAGCCTGCCAGGCTTCTCTGTCCATGGAGTTCTCCAGGCAAGAATACTGGAGTGGGTAGTCATTCCCTTCTCCAGGGAATCTTCCTGACCCAGGGATTGAACCTGCGTCTCTTACATCTTCCGCATTAGCAGGCAGGTTCTTTATCACTAGCGCCACCTGGGAAGCCCACCCTTCTTTATGTAAAACATGTTTATTTCCTATTCTGTATCTGATGGTTCCATTATCTGAAGTCTTAAGGAACTACTGCAACCCTGTATTGTTTCTGCTCACTCTTACTGTGGCTTGTTTTCTGAAGTATTTGATAATTTTTACTGTAAATTCATAATAGTTCAGTGATCTTAATCTTCAGGAATCTTGAGGGGTGTGGGTTTAGGGTACATTCCTCAATAGAGCGTTTGCATTTGCTTCTGTCAGTTGCCCCTAGTGCTACCAAGCCAGCTTGGCGTTTTCTGGTCCATGCAGATAATGTTTTTGATTTTTTTTTTTTTTTTGCCACGCATGCCGCTGGGCATGCAGAATCTTAGTTCCCCAACCAGGAATCGAATCCACGCCCCCTGCAATGAAAGTGTGGAGTCTTAACCACTGGACTACCAGGGAAGTCCCATGTTTTTAATTTCAATGAGAGACTTTTGTTTTTCTCCACTTTAGGTGAGTTTGACACAATTGGGTTATTTTGCCAGCAGTTTTTTCCTCTAGCTCGCTCTTTGACTCAGAGTATAGCCATTCATAGTTTTATACAAGGAATGTTAATTTCAACTCCTCAGCTTTGGCTTTTCCTTACTTTAAAATAAACTAAACTGTATATTTAAAAGGATATTTGTTTTACCTTATTAAGCATTTTTTAGATGTTTTTCAGAGTGTGTGTGTGTATTGGTGAGTGAATGTAGGTATGCACATGTGAGTGTGTGTGTAAGAAATTGTTCATTGTGTCTTGGCACTATTTAAATTGAACCTGGAAAGTTTATAAACAATGAGAGTTTTATTTGGCTTTGTAAACATTATATTGTGTCATTCATATGACCACCTACCATTTATGTTTATTTTAAAAGCAATACTATAACAATATACAAATGATTACATATCTGTTAACTAAAAATTGTTTATTTGATAAATGTTGAATAATTTATTTTTCTATCTATACTTGTGTGAAAGTTGAAAGCACAGGTCTCTGGCATCAGACTACTTGGCTTCAAATCCCAGGTTTTCTGTTTATTGGCTGTGTGGCCATAGGAAAATTAGCTAACTTCTCTGTACCTAGATTTTCTCATCTGTAAAGTGGTAATAAGTATACTTATTTCATATCATGATTATGATATATAAATAATACAGTATATAGCACAGAGGGTCTGGTACATAGTCAGTGTTTGGTACGTGTTAGCAACATTTGTTGTTATTTTTTTAATCTTTCCTGGCCTATTCTTCATGTGTGTTGAAAGAAAAATAGATGTATGCATGTGTGTATGTATATTTTTGTGTATATATATATATGTATTTACATATATGTATTTTTAATGTTGGTTTGAGGAGCTATGGTAAAATTAGGGAAGTAGAACGCCAATAAATTTTAACATTAAATTTAACTTTATTAAAGTAATACAAACATATTGTTTAAAAGTTAAGAGTACAAAAAGGCATATAATGAAATATAGTAGTTTCATGTTCCTCCCTTCTCTATGCCTCTCACCCCCTCAGGCTCCTCTCCTTACAGATTTCAACTCTGTTGGCTTCTTCTGACATTTATGCGTATCATTTATATATACAATATGTGTATACTATCATCTACTGACACTACCTTGCCTGTTGATCATGGTAGACGAGGATTTAGCTCTTGGCCTAACGTGTGCTCTGCTCCTGCCTTCCCCCAGTTCTTCCAGTATAGTCCAGTTGCAGTGCTTGTGTGTGTGTGTGTTTAATTTATTTAGTTTTAATTGAGGGGTAATTGCTTTACAATATTGTGTTGGTTTCTGCCATACAGCAACATGAGTCAGCTGTAGGTATACATATGTCCCCTTTCTCTTGAACCTCCCTCCCACCTCCCGCCCCATCCTGTCCCTCTAGGTTGTCACAGAGCCCCAGTTTGAGTTCCCTGAGCCATACAGCACGTTCCCACTGGCTATCTTCTTCTGTATACGGCAGTGTGCTGTGTCCACGCTACTCTCCATTCATCCCACTCTTTCCTTCCACCCCCCCATGCACCCCACCCCCCACCCCATCCATAAGTCTGTTTTCTATGTCTATCTTTCAGCCAGTATCAAAACAGTATTGAAAACATTATTGTTAAATAATATTGTACCTTTTCACTGCTGAGAATATGTTACCTTTTTTTCCCTTTTGCTTAATAATTGCTTTAAAAAAAAAAGTACTTAGTGTTCCTTTTTCTTTCTGCTAATTCTTCGCACAACTTCTGCTCTCTCTCAGTATAATTTCCTACAAGGTTAATTGCATCATTAACCTTATTAGTTTTAGTCCCCCTCATCCCTCCTACACCCTGGGAGGGAGCTCTGTTCTCTTTCTTTGGGGTATTTCTCTAAGTCCTGCTCTCCAGCTCTCATATAGACTTCCCCTGTGGTTATTCTTTATGACCCCAGCTCTTAGTTGCAGCGTGTGGGGTGGCATATGGGATCTAGTTCCCCGACCAGGGGTCAAACCCAGGCCCCCTGCTTTGGGAGCACTGAGTCTTAGCCGCAGGACCACCAGGTCACTCTTGTATTCCTTTTCCTTTTCTTTAGGTTGAAATCCATGTTGATCTACTGTGTTCTCTCAATAGTGTACGTCTTCTACAAGTTTCTGCAGGTTAAAAGGGTGCTATGGTGACTGAGAGAGTGCGGTCACGGCAGTCCTCAAGACTGTCTGTTGAGCCACATTGTGTAAATCTGAATGGGCCTCCCCCTTTTATCTGGTTTACGGGTGTCATCCTGAGCTTGCCCTTCACCGATAGAGATTCCCTTCACTTCTCTCCTTCACTGGGTCTCCTGTGTCCTGTATTCCATGACTTTTTGTTCTTAATTTACTCCTTCATTTTACTAAAGATCATCCTCCAGCGCCTTCCTGAGAAAGGTTGCATAGTAAAGTTTTTGAGTTCTTGCATCAAAATGCCTTCATTTTTCTGTCACATTTTTTTCCTGTCTCCCGATTGGGGTTTAGATTTCTAGATTGAAAATACTTTTTCTTCAGGATTGTGAAGGCACTGTTCCATCACCGTCTTGATTCCAACATTGCTGGTGAGGTGTCTGAAACCATTCACATTACTGATCCTTAGTATGTTACCTGATTTTATTCTTCTGGAAAATTGTTGAATCTTTCCTCTGTGTTCTGAAATTTCACATCCCTTGGTGTGTGCCTTTTGTTTTTTAAAACTGAAGTATAGTTGATATACAATATTATACTAGTTTCCAGCGTACAACCTTGTGAGTCTGTTTCTACCCGTTGTATGTATTTGGCCCTTTTAATTTGGAAATTGAAGTTCATTGGTTCTAGGAGACTTATTAGAATTGTTTTGTTGATGATTTTCTCCTCTCTATTTTTTCTGTTTATTCTTTTCAGAGTTCCTGTTATTTGAAGGTTGGCTTCCTTATACTGAACTTTCTTACTTTTTCTTCCATGCTTTTCCATTTGCTTATCTCTTTCTTCTATTTTCTGGGAGATACATCATCTTCCAATCATTCTATTAAGCTTTAATTTCTAAGCATTATTGTTCTCTGTCCCTTTTTATTTTTAATTTATTTTAGGGGTTTTTTTGGCTGCTCTAAGTCCTTGTTGCTGCATACACGCTTGCTCTAGTTGCGACTGGCGAGGGCTGCTCTCTAGTTGCGCTGCACAGGCTTCTCACTGCAGTGCCTTCTCTTACTGCAGAGCACACGCTTTCAAGCACAGGCTCAGTGGTCGTGGTGCACAGGCTCAGTGGTCGTGGTGCACAGGCTCAGTAGCTCTGAGATGTGTGGAATCTTCCTGTGTCCTCTGCATTGGCAGTTGGATTCTTAACCACTGGACCACCAGGGAAGTCCTGAATTTCCCATTTTTTATAGTATCTTCAGTTTTTCCATGAAAGCAGTATCTCTCTAAATTTTCTCCTTAGGTAATTTGTTTCTTCCCTATTACATTTTTTCTGTATCTGGTCTTCCATCTTGACCCTTACCTTGTACATCTTATAATATATACAGTTGTTTGTCTACTCCTTAGTAAGAGAATGGGCTTCCCTAGTGGCTCAGTTGGGAAAGAATCTGCCCGCAGTGTAGGAGACCTGGGTTCAACCCCTGGGTCGGAAAGATCCTCTGGAGAAGGAAATGGCAACCCACTCCAATACTCTTACCTGGAAAATTCCATGGACAGGAGAGCCAGGCAGGCTGCGGTCCATGGATCGCAAAGAGTCATACACGACTAGGCAACTTTGACTTTCAGTTTAGGAAGAGAGTGGGACTAAAAAGTTGGTTGGATTCTCTGGGCCTGTAGATAAGGCTTATGAACTTTGAGCTTCACTGTGGTATGTCCTAGGGGTGCTTGCAGCTGGGGAATTCCTGGTCTTTCCTGGTAGAGGGATCGGAGTTCCCAAGGAGTACTCTTCCAGTCTTTTGCCGGGAGGGCAGTGTTTTGAGAGCCAGGTGTGGGGAGAGGGCTAGCTTGGGAGAGGGAGTGCCCTGTAGTCAGTGTACCATACATGCCGTTAGGTAAGCAAATCCATGGTCTGTTGCTAGTGTACCCCAGGCCTTCAGCCATGTCGAACTTCCAGTTGAAGTGTCCTTTTCTTTGCCCTATCCAAAGTGAGCTTTCAGGCTTTTGCCAGGATGAGGGACAAGCAATTGCCTTTTGCTTGAGTGTGGAGTTGGAGAGGAATCTGTACCATTTCTCAAACAGCTCTCACCCAGTTCTTATATTTGCCACAACCTCTTTCCTGTTCCTCCCATTTCAGAAGTACCTGGGTCCTTTGAAGACACTGCAGTGTAGATCTGACTGGTTCTATATATTTTCTCCACTGCTGGCTTATGATTCAACTTTCTTGACCTGCCTAGTCCATTTTTATTTATCTGTCTGCTTTCCTGCTTCCAAAATCTTGTTACTATTGCCAGCTCTCCTGTTTTCCCTATCCTGTTTATGTCTTAAAACAAAACAAAACAAACTCTTGATTGTAGTTTTACTGGGGTTTTTGGAGGACATAAAATTAGATGCAAATGTTCCTTCTGCCATTTTAACTTGGAGGTCTCAGTTTTTAAAATGGCAATTCATGGTGTTTTTGAAGGTCACAAGTGACATGTACTTATTTGTAGATAATTTGGAAAATAGGAATAATCTGAGATAGTTAAACATCACTGTATTTCTACCATACAGAAAAAACTGTTAACATTTTGATATACTTTCAGTCTGTTTTCTGTATTTGTGTATTCTTACATATACATTGGCCTTTTTCATAATTGGAATCATACTATTTATTTTTAGTTTTGTTTCCTGCTTTCTTCACCTAATGAACCATTTTCCCATGTCAGAACATACTCTTTCAAAACATTTCTAATGGATGTATAATATAAATCTTGTTTGGCACTATCATGAGCAGTTTTGCATGTTATAACAATCTTTGAAAGCAAAATTTCCAGTGGGATTATAATATGGCTGTTACATGACTTTGTCATGATTTATTTAACTCTTGTCCTATTGATTTATATTTTTTCTAACCTAAATTAGACTCATGCAGTCAGAATATGTGTGTCTTGTTCATGATTCTATATTTGAGCTTAACCCAGTATCTAATGTGGAGTGGCTGGAGGAATGTTTTGTTCAGTGAATGAACAGTTTTACACGAAAGTCTGATTGTTTCCTTAAGTTAGACTCTAAAAAGGATTCTTACTTGGTTAAAAGGTATAAACTTTTTGAAGCTTCTTGATAGTTTATTTTCAATTTGTTCTTTGATTCAGAATAAGAAACAAGGATGTAAAAATGAAGAGGTGCTTGCTGTACTAGGCCATGAACTGGGGCACTGGAAGTTGGGACACACAGTCAAAAATATCGTTATTAGCCAGGTAAGTCTGGAGTAATTCTCTCTCTACCCCTTTTTCTTGGCCACACTGCCAGCTTCTCCAACCAGGGATCGAATCCATGCCCCCTGCAGTAGAAACACAGAGTCTTAACTACCAGACCACTAGGGAAGTCCTGACAATTCTCTTTTTATGGCAGGAGAGTCAAATAATAAGTATAGAAGGCATGAGAGTTCACATAGTAGAGAAGTGAAGACAGACTCTGTAGCCAAGCTTCACATCACAGCTTGCTGACTTACTACCTTTGTGACCTCAGGCAAGTTCCTGAGCCTCTCTCTGCTTCCATTCCCTTGTTGAATGATGATACCTCATAAGACTGAAAGAATTAAATGAGTTAATACATGTAAAGAGTTTGGAGTAGTACCTGAAATGTGGCAATTACTACATAAATATTTATTGTTATCAGTTGCTCAGCTGCAGGAGCTGTGAAGATCAAAAGGAGTGAGCCTAGATAAGTTGGGCAGTAAAATGTTTTTTAAAAAACATTTCTTCTCTTTTAAAAAAGTCATTGTATAAACATTGAAAAGAAATTGCAAAAAGTAGTAAATATAAAGAAGAAAATACTTTCTGTAACATTCCTCTTTGGGTATTTATACCGCTAAACCAACAGAATGACGATAGTTTTCAGGCTCTGAGTGAAATAGCACTCTTGTTTTTTGGACTGATTCTGAGCATGTATGGTCTCAGATGCGTCTTTAATGGTCTTTGTAGCTTTCTAAAAGGTCAGCTGGTTCTGGGTGATGGATCACTTGGGAAGGCTTGTGTACCTGCTCCTATAGGCACTCTTCTGTTGCCTTACATCTGTAGGTATAAAAATGAGTGCCTTGGCTGGAAGCTATGTTGTATGGATACATGGCAGTGAGTAAGACATTAAATAAGTCCAAATGCAAGTGTATTTAAGTACTCAGTTTAATAAGGAAAATCACTGCTCCATTCATGAAAGAAGGGGTCCAGTAGCCTACTGTGAGGGTAGTGGGCTGATCCCAGAGGTGCCTCATCAGGGCTGGAGTTGATTGCCTCTTCTAATAGATGGGGCGCTTCAGCTGGAGCCAGTGGGGAAGGTCTGCGTTGTTGATTAATCATTGACTCCGTCCCTGTCACCATGGCCCCTCTGTTCATGAGCAGTTGGCCAAGTCCTAGAGTGGCTGGGCACAGAAGCTGGCCAACATCCACAGGCATATTCTCCACCTGAGCGTTGACAGAGCCTCCCCTACTGTGGAATAGTTTCGGTGAAGATTCTTATTAGACCTAAGTATTATCATACTCTGGGCTAGTTTTGGAAGTTTTCCCACATAACTCTTTTCCACATCTGCTTGTTATCCATCCTCTAGTTTGCTCCAAGGCCCTAATCACCCAGTTAAACCAATATTTGCTCACTAATAACGAATTAGTATATATATACCCTCAACTCAGACCCTCTCTACTTCTAGAATAAAAGTAAAACTATAAAACCACCTAAGTAACTTTTTCTATGGTCACGCTAACATTGTTCTTAAAATCTCATTGTGATGTCTTGTTCTACTGATCCCACAATGAAATTAGCTTAGTAATAACTTAGAAATTTTGTATCCTTCTTTCTAGATGAATTCTTTCCTGTGTTTTTTCTTGTTTGCTGTATTAATTGGTCGAAAGGAGCTGTTTGTTGCATTTGGTTTTAATGACAGCCAGCCCACTCTGATTGGACTATTGATCATCTTCCAGTTTATTTTTTCACCTTATAATGAGGTAATGTATAATCTTTAAAATTGTCTCACATATGCTCTTGTCTGTTTCAAATCTAGAACCTTGAGAGTAGTGAAAAAAGAAACAAACAAAACTATAGTTTTAACAAGCAAGTTTAGTCCCTTGATTTACTAGCCAGTATAAGAATGTAGCAGAAAAACCCAGTCCCAAATAAAAGGTGCTTCTATATTGTTAGGGGAAAAAAAGCGGAGAATTAGACTTTAGTGGTGAAAACCTCGATGTAGCATGTACCTCAGAGACTTGGTAGATGGAAATTAACTATTGGAACACTATGTCCTAGACCACATTTCGTCAAGTGCTGGCGAAAATCTGTATGTGAGGGGACAAAACAACTGATAATTGAGTGTGTGTATGACTGGATAAGAGAGATTGTATGACAGTGTTCCTCTGGTTGCATTTCCTGACCACCTGCTTCATAACAGACTTAGCATCTGACTCCAGACCCTCTGAAGCAAAGTTGGATGTTTTATGGTAAGCAGAGTTTGAGAACCACCGCTCCATGACTGCTCAGTAGGGGAACGCCATATATGGTATAAGACATGGATTAATGAGACTGTATATGAATAAATCCAGTGATGGCAACATACTAATTGATGAGGCTTCCAGAGTAAGCCAAGAGATCAGGATTCTTGAGATATCTCCATTCAGAAGAATTCTTCCTTTGGGACAAGTTGTAGAGTTAAGGTTTTAACTTTCTCTTTAAAAGGTGGAAGTAGGGTGAAGTATAAGGCACCAGGAAAGACAAACAGGGAGGAAGAGATCATGTTTGTATAGCATTGTCCACAGAATCTACATTCATTTTCCAGAGAAGTAAGATTTATTATCATTAAACTCTAAATGTCTTAATTTTTTAACTTTGGTTGAGAATACTTATAAAGTGCTGTATGCTGATCGTTACTTCTCAAAGAGGTTATAGAACTGCTTGTAATGATATTGTGGAGAAGGAAATGGCAACCCATTCCAGTATTCTTGCTTGGAGAATCCCATGAACAGAGGAACCTGGCAGGCTGCAGTCCATGGGACATAACTTAGTGACTAAACTACCACCATAATGATATTGTCATTTCTGTCTTCAGTCACAATTCAGGAATGCCTTAAAGACACTGAGCTATGTGTATGAAATGTCCCAGAATCCTCTGCTCTTTATGTAGTCATGCTATTTATATAACTAATTTTCTTATAATCTCTTGCTGACTGTCAAGCTGATAATCCTTGCTAATGTCAGTGACCTTTCTGATATGGTCATTATTTGTTTCAAATTTTCTTCTTCAACCAACTAGAGACTGGGAAATCAGATAATCAAACTCATTAGGTAAAAGTTACTGGATTCTGACCGAGTGTATAAGTGTCCTCTGATAAGTAAGGCACCAGTAATGTTAGCCTGCTTTGGGCATCTAATTTGGCCTCTCAGTTTTTGATTTTATCTCCTTATATTTTGAGTAGTTGAGTTCACTTCAAAAAATAGCTAAGTAAATGTGGGATATTAGAGTGATTTGAAATATAATTAATTTGGAGATATTAGCAACTGTTTTAAAAACCTCAATGAGCCCAGGGTATTCATTTCAAAAAGATTAAGTATTTAACCAGAAAACCATATGTTTAATGTCCACATTTAAGAGGTCATAATAAGAAAGAGAGATTTTCTTGGGAAACGGGAAACATGCCTTATCAAGAAGGGTTTGAAAACCTACAGTGAAGCAGATGGGCGCGGGTAAGTGTCTGCTCAGGGCTTATTTGTGTCACAGTGAGGTTCAAGGGACAGCTGCCCAGGGACACTTGAAGTCAGGAGACACATAGACAGATTAGTTAATGATTATAACCCAAAAAGTGCATTCAAGATTTGGAAAGACATTTCAGGTAGGAGCCAGATATTAGCTTTGAACATGTCTAAGAAGATATCAGGAGCTCCCAGACTTTATGCTGAAGCTCTGGATCTGCTGATGGCAATATGAGGTACAGTTGAGAGACTTTAAACTTTCTTTTTGCTTTATTGCCTGATGTATTTTAAGGTAAGAAATAGACATCATGTCATCCAGCTTATAATATTAATACTTCAGTATGCAAATAAATAATTTTTCCCTCAAAAATTTCTATTTTCAAATGAAACTTGTCCCCTTCCTAGTAGTCACCCTCAGAGACTGAATATTTATTTTAATGAAGCTACCGTAGCTCAGAACACTCTAAAAAATTCTATTTTGAGGCCATCATTAGAGGCTATAGTGTGTGTGTATACATGTATATACATCTATACATGTATACTTGTATATGTATATTAGAATATTCTCAGTGAAGACGGTTGTTAACATCTAAAGGTGGATAAGTAAGCAAGATTATTTTTTTTTAATGGAAAAGAGTCTGAATATAAACCACCACATCTTACCTCTGAGAAAGATGGTGTCATGGGCTTTGGAGTCATCAAGAATGTCAGCACTACCACCTTCTAGTTGTGTGACCACAAATAAGTTGTCTCACTTCTGAGATACCCCTTCTTCATCTGTAAAACAGGAATAAGAGTCATCACCTTGTAGGATTGCTGGAGGATGTAAAATGCCGACTCAGTGCTTGGCCCATGGCAGGTCCTCAGAAGTATCTCTTCATTAAGATTGACGTGTCTTTGGATATATATCTGTTTCTGGTCTATTTGCTTAAAGAGGGAAAGGCTCAATTTCTAGTAATTCCCGCACCCTAGGGTCTCCAAAATACAAGTGAGGTTTCTTTTGGCTTGCTGTTTCTCTTGTCCTGAGCTGAACTTCCTCTGCAGTATTGGCTCATGAATGCTTTAGTGACAACAAAGGGGAAGTGGTTAAAATGCTTTTATTTCCTTTTTCAGGTTCTTTCTTTTTGCCTAACAGTCCTCAGCCGCAGATTTGAGTTTCAAGCCGATGCGTTTGCCAAGAAACTTGGGAAGGCCAAAGACTTATATTCTGCTTTAATCAAACTAAACAAAGACAACTTGGGATTCCCTGTTTCTGACTGGTTGTTTTCCATGTGGCATTATTCTCATCCTCCACTATTAGAGAGACTTCAAGCTCTGAAAAATTCAAAACAAGACTGAGTTGCCCAGGGTCTGCAGCTGAAGACATTTCTGATTATTTTCTGTCCTGGCAGCATGTTCTGGCTCTTGATGTTTTTAACTTTTTTTTTTTAAGGAAAAATGATTAAGTACAGAAAAGCGAAGCTTTAAATACATTTAATATCTCATTTCAAAAATGATTTTAATAATCCATTTCTTAAAGAAAACACTGGATGAAATTTTGAGGCTTAATGTTTTTAAAGGCATAGTTTTATCTTTAAAATCTAGTTTACCATCAACTTGTAAAATTATTTCAGAAAATACAGAACTTGTTTTATTTACATGTTTATACGGAACCTGCATATAAGGTATTTGGGGGCATATGTTTAAAAGGGAACACCACCTCTGAATTCTCTCTGTAAGGCAGAAACAGTGGTCCCGAATCACTGTGCTCATACCTAAGTTGAAACTTATTTCTACTTTTATGCTGTTATGATTTAAGCTGGCCAATCAGTGTTTTAAATAAGGAAAAAAAAAATAATTCATAAGGCTGATGTTATACAACTGAAAGTAGTTAGAAATATGTACAGAGTATTTTAAATCATTGGGTTTTCTTTTTGTTTTTTAGAAAATTTCAGTCTTTATCTTTCTTTCCACCTGGTGGGTATGATCCCCCTAGGGGTTATATAGTATTATCCCAAACATTCAGCTTTTTTCATTCATACTCTTAAGTATTCAATAAATAGTGCATCCTTTTACTTAGCAGAAATTGCCATATTGAACAGGTTTTGCTGTTAAAAGTGGGAGAATTGTGGAAAGAAGAAGAAGTGACATTTTAAAAGGCATAAGAATGAAATACTGATGATTCTCTTATGATGTTACAGGAAAAAATATAATTTTCTATCTCTTTGGACAGAAAAGTTTGTTTTTATTTTTCTAATTTTTATCAGTAAGTCATGAGTACTATTTTATTTAATCAGGCATAATTCCATTTTAGAAAATTATAGTTCTTGATAATGCAGGCAGTTTTTATTTTCAAAACAAACGTCATGAAAGATTTCCAGTTTCTGAAGCTGCATGTTTGACTCAAATCTCTGTTCACTTTCTGAATGAGACCCAACTTTGTGCCCAGAGTCCCACCCACTGGTGATGTATATACCTTCTGGGCATTTATTCCAAAGTGGGATCAACTGTGTGCGCTTGGCCTCTGGCCAGAAAGTCTTTTGCTTTTGGATGATGTCTCTACATGGAAACATAATAAAAACAAGCCTCTAGTTTAGTACCGCATTATTTATTTTCCTGAGGAACAGTCCTGTGACTTTATCCAGCATCTTTTACCTATGAGTTCATGCTGTGATAACCGCCCTTCCTTCCTTTCTTGCCTTTAAATACAGTTCTACACCAGTGAAACATTAAAAATTGCCAGTGCAGATTGATGTACTTTGTCTGTGATTTGACAAAATCTGTCTGTCATTTGTTACCTAGGATGTATGGTTATTACCCTAGAGGAGCTGAGTGCTAGTAGCAAAGAGTAGAAGGGACAGCCATCGTGCCGCGTGGTGGCAGGACCACTGCTGTGCCTCGCTCAGAGCCCTCTTCACTGCCTTCCTCCTGCTCCAGTCCAGAGCGTTACCAGTTCTTGCCGACGTCTGCTCAGAAGCGTCATTCAGAACCATCCTCCTCCATTCCCGTAACTTCTCATTGTCTTCGTCTGTTTGGTCTGCTCCAGCTGCCTCTCCGGCCTTCCTTTCATGTGGCAACAATAACTAGCTTTTTAATGCGCGATTGTTTTGACCTGGTCCCCTACAATTTATGGGAGGCCTAGGGATGGCCAGAGGCTACTACTGGTAGGTTCCTGAGGTATTGGCCAGTCAAGGGAGGGAGAAAGGCCAGCCAAGGAGCGAAGGAGGTTGCACTCTGTACGCTAATACTTGGTGGACAGAATGCAGTAGATACGGCCTCAGATAAAATGGCATGACCTCAGCGGGGTTGATTTCTGAATCTAAGGCAGAGTCCTTGCTGTGTGTATATACTGCCTTTGTCTGACTTGGTCCTATGCTGAAGTCTGAGAGCTACTAGTAAGTGATACCTCTGTTTAGGATAGGAGCTGGGATCAACTCAGTGATTTTAATACCAATGATGGTCCCAGCTTGCCCTTTGACCTGTATATCCTCATGGTCACCCCTAATCCTTTGTGTGGTGACTCCCCTCCCTGAGGTCTCCTCCTTCCACTTGGTCTTTGTCATCCGTCTTTTTTGTGTGTGTGTGCATATGTACTTCATGTAGTTTTGATTGTTTTGAGAGTTCTGCCATCGTTTGCAGAAAAGTTTTCCCATAGCAGAAAGCTTACCTTGCGGGCCTTAAGTTCTGTCTTAGAGGCCATACAAAGAAAAAGTACAGAGAACCCCTTTCCAAAAACTCCTGATTCAGGATCATGATGATGTGAGCAAGTAACTTCTGTACCAGGCTATGTACAGTCTGGTGGATGAGCAGGAACAATCCACAGTGGGATGGTATAGCCCTGTTCAGATAATATGGATAGGGAGACCTCTGCCCTTCTCTTATTATCCAGGGTGGTTTCCAGGGAGGAGGGTTTCCCAAACAATTTGAACAGATAGGAAGATACCTCCATGTGTCCTAAAACCCTGTGAAGCCAGGACTGTTCCCACCCAGTGAGGAGGATGAAGCCTGCACCTTCAGGAGAGAGCTCTCCTCTGGCTCTCTGCCTGATGACCGACCAACAGGGAAGCTTCACTTAGGCTTAGGATCCAGGGCAGGGCTCTAGAATGTAACACACCACTTACTAGGAAGACCTTGGGTAAGAAGCTGACTGAGCTTTTATGTCTCTCATCTGTTATTTAGTCAGCACATACGGTGCCCCCACAGGGTACCAAGCTCTCCTCTGGGTGCTGCAGGATGCATGAGCAAATAAACCACAGAAAGAGCCCCACCTCATGGAGTTTACATTCTAGGGTGGAGAAACGGACAATCAGAATAGAAATTCAATAGTGATACATGTCTTAGAGAAAAAGGAAGGCCTGAGGTGTTTGTGGGGTAGGAGGGAAGTTGTGGAAGTTGTCATTTTAAACAGGATGGTTGTAAAAAGGTGTCACTGAAGGTAATGTTTGAACAAAGCCCTGGAGGAAGGGAGTGAGTGATCCCTACAGGTGTTTGGGGGAAGAGCGTTCCAGGAAGAGTGAACACGAACAGCAAGTGTAAAAGCCTTGATGTGGGAGTGAGGCGGTGTTTTAGAGACACCACGAGGCCAGAGAGGCTGGGATGGGGTGTTCTAAGGAGATGAGGCAGGAGATAGTCTGAGGGGCAGACATGGAGCAGACTTAGAGGGCCCCATAGGCCACTGGAGGGACTCAGGCTTTGATTAGACTGCAGAGGGGAAGACACTGGAGGGCTTGGGGCCAGGGAGTGGCATAATCTAAGTGTTAACTGGCTACTAGGGTGAGGAGCAAAGGTACCAGCTGGGGACTAGTTGGGAAGCTCTTGCAATACTTCCAGCAAAAAAAGTAAAAATGGATGCTAGGGTAGTGGGAAGTGATGAGAAGTGGTTGGATTCTGGAAATATTTTGAAGGCTGAGCCAACAGGATTTGCTGATGCATCAGACAGAGGTACAAGAAAGAGTGGAGTAGAGAATGCCTCCAGCATATTTAGCTTGTCACAGAGAGAATGGTGTTGCCAGTAACTGAGGTGGCGAGCAGGGGGATTTTGGAGGGGCAGAGCATCTTAACATTTTCCTTGTGTGAAAATTGAGATATCTACTAGACATCTAAGGAGGGATGTTGAGTGAGCAGTCCGATAAATGAATTAAGGGGAGAGATTCAAGCTAGGGAGTTATAGGTGGAATTTAAAGCCACTGAACTGAATGAGACCACAAGAGGTATGAGAGAAAAAGATGTGCCATGTGGTCCTCTGACTCACATGCTGGGGAGACGAGAGACCCAGCAAAGGAATCTGAGTAGGACAGGGTGGTGAGCTAGAAGCCGAAGTTTAACTTTTTTAAAACAACTTTCTTCCCTTAAAAAGGAGCAAAAATATGGGATGGTAGCTGTAAGGAAACATGGGATTGAGAGAGACTCATTTTTTAACATGACAAATGGGGATAATACCTGGTTTTTGGAGCTGTCTTAAGGGTTGAACGAGATCACATTTGCAGGATGTTTAGCACAACAGATAATAAGAGCTCAATAACTGATTAATGATAATGATATTAATAATTCATCATAATTGCTATGGTATAAATAAGCACAAAAAACAGAAGTGCCTAATGCAGCTGGCAGTTGGGGTGAGGAGAGGGTTACTAGAGGACATGATTAAGTTTTCAAAGAGAAGGAATCAGGTAGACAAGGGCAAGGGGGTACAAAATTACGAGAACATGGGGTACTTGGGGGACTATGAGATGTTAGAGTGAGAAGTGAGGCTGGAGAGGAAGAGGGCCACATGTAAAGGCCTGTGTGCCATAATAAAGCAAATGAATATTATCCTGTATAATACAATCAGGCATTTAGCTGGTATGTATTAAATCCCTGCTAAATGTCATACATTGTTGTAGGCTCTGAGGGTACAGCAGGGAACAGGACAAGATCCCCTGCTTCGTGGAGCTTATATTCTTGTTGAGGAGACAAAGAACAGCACTCAAAGAATGACTGAATAAATATTTTGCTAAATAGTCACTCATTTGTGAAAAGGTGGTCAACAGGGTTGGAGATGAATTTGCAAGACAAGGTGAAGGCAGGTAGAGTTACAGATGATGCAGGTTTCACAGTCCTGGGTACTAGGTGGGTGGCAGAACTAAATACTAAGGAGGAGGAGCAGGTTAGGGGCAGGGGGTGGCCAGTTTTGGATGAGTTGAGTTTGAGGTGCTTAGCAGAAAGTTATTCAAAGGGGCAGAGGACACATTTCTCCTCATCCACTCTAATTGGTTGTAACCTTATGAACAGCATAAGAGTGGCAGCTCCAAAATCACTGCAGATGGTGACTGCAGCCATGAAAATAAAAGACGCTTACTCCTTGGAAGGAAAGTTATGACCAACCTAGATAGCATATTGAAAAGCAGAGACATTACTTTACCAACAAAGGTCCGTCTAGTCAAGGCTATGGTTTTTCCTGTAGTCATGTATGGATGTGAGAGTTGGACTATAAAGAAAGCTGAGTGTCGAAGAATTGATGCTTTGGAACTGTGGTGCTGGAGGAGTCTCCTTGGACTGCAAGGAGATCCAACCAGTCCATCCTAAAGGAGATCAGTCCTGGGTGTTCATTGGAGGGCCTAATGTTGAAGCTGAAACTCCAATACTTTTTTTTTTTAACTATTTATCATTCATTTATTATTATTATTATTATTTTTTTACTTTACAATATTGTATTGGTTTTGCCATACGTCAACATGAATCCGCCACGGGTGTACATGTGTTCCCCAGCCTGAACCCTCCTCCCACCTCCCTCCCTGTACCATCCCTCTGGGTCATCCCAGTGCACCAGCCCCAAGCATCCTGTATCCTGCATCGAACCTGGACTGGCGATTCATTTCTTATATGTTTCAATGCCATTTTCCCAAATGATCCCACCCTCTCCCTCTCCCACAGAGTCCAAAAGACTGTTCTATACATCCGTGTCTCTTTTGCTCTCTCGTGTACAGGGTTATTGTTAGGATCTTTCTAAATTCCATATACGTGTGTTAGTATACTGTATTGGTGTTTTTCTTTCTGGCTTACTTCACTCTGTATACATAGGCTCCAGTTTCATCCACCTCATTAGAACCGATTCAAATGTATTCTTTTTAATAGCTGAGTAATACTCCATTGTGTATATGTACCACAGCTTTCTTATCCGTTCATCTGCTGATGGACATCCAGGTTGCTTCCATGTCCTGGCTATTATAAACAGTGCTGTGATGAACACTGGGGTACACGTGTCTCTTTCAGTTCTGGTTTCCTCAGTGTGTATGCCCAGCAGTGGGATTGCTGGGTCATAGGGCAGTTCTATTTCCAGTGTTTTAAGGAATCTCCAGACTCTTCTCCATAGTGGCTGTACTAGTTTGCATTCCCACCAACAGTTGAAACTCCAATACTTTGGCCACCTGATGTGAAGAGCTGACTCATATGAAAAGACCCTGATGCTGGGAAAGATTGAGGGCAGGAGGAGAAGGGGACAACAGAGGATGAGATGGTTGGCTGGCATCACCAACTCAATGGACATGGGTTTAGGTAGACTCCGGGAGTTGGTGATGGACAGGGAGGCCTGGCGTGCTGTGATTCATGGGATCACAAGAGTCAGACACGACTGAGCGACTGAACTGAACTGAACTGAAGCCCACCCAGTGCCATCATATTGAGACCTACTCTTGGCGGTGGAGGGAATAACCTGGATGCTCTAGGGCAGGGGTCCTCGACCCTCAGAAGTACAGCAGGCAGTGAGCAGTGAGTGAGCAGGCAAAGCTTCATTTGTGTTTACAGCTGCTCCTCATCAGTCAGGCTTCCCTGGGGGCTCAGCTGGTAAAGAATCCGCCTGCAGTGCAGGAGACCTGGGATCGATCCCTGGGTTGGGAAGATGCCCTGGAGGAGGGCATGGCAACCCAGTCCAGTATTCTTGCCTGGAGAGTCCCCATGGACAGAAGAGCTTGGCAGGCTACAGTCCAGGCTACAGTCCATGGGATCACAAAATATCAGACACGACTGAGCGACTATAAACACAACCTCATCACTCACGTTACTGCCTGAGCTCGTCTCCCGTCAGATCAGCAGTGGTATTATATTCTCACAGGAGCATGAACCCTTCTGTGAACTGCACATGCGAAGGATCTAGATTGCTCGCTCCTTATGAGAATCATCTCAGAACCATCTCCTCTAATCCCCCCAGTCTGTGGAAAAACTGTCTTCCAAGAAACCAGTCCCTGGTGCCAGAAAGATTGGGGACTGCTGCTATGGACCATCTTAAATGCCTCAGCCACACACAAGCTGAGACCAAATCCCTTCCTGGTTTGATGATTGGTGGGGTCCTCAGCACCCTGAACATAATTATGCATTCACTTAATCACTATTTTATTGAGTACCTGGTATGTGCCAGGCACTGTTTTGCTTTTGTCTTTGAAACTCTTTTATTTTTCTCTTTACACATGATTTTTTCCCGATGTATAGAGTATGTATGCATATATGTATCTTTGGTGAAACATTTAAATTCTACTCAGCAAATTTCGATTATATAGTCTTATCAACTGTATAGTCACTTATGTTTTATAAAAGCTCCCTATCAGGCACTGTTCTATATGGTGGGGAATGGAGTGGCCTATGAGACCAGAGTTTCTGCCCTTATTTGTTATATGTTATATATTGAATAGGGACAAGTGCTAAGGAAAAACAGTAAAACCCAAGATGAATATCAATATTGGGGCAGGGATGAGAAGGTCACTTTTGAGTAAAGACCTGACCTGAGATCGTGGACTACATTTTGGCAAAGAGCTTTCCAGGTTCAGAGCATAAATAGCATGCGTGTGGCACAGCGTGTTTGAGGAGCAGCGCAGGGGCTCGAGTAGCTGGAAGGAAACAAACCAGGGTCCAAGCATGGACATGAGATCAGAGAGGCTTGTAGATCACAGTAAGGATGTGGGTTTTTCCTGAGTGAATCACCCTCCAGAAAGTATCAGAAAGGCTACCTTCCACTAGTCCCTGGGAGTCAGCCCCCTTTTGGCTCCTTCAAATGCCCGAGTCATAAGGAATGAAGTGTAACCCTTAAACCTGCTTAAGGTCTGTGAATTATGTAAATCAAATCCTCCAGTGGACCTACTCAGAGAAAGTCACAGAAAGGGACAAGAAAAGAGGCCACGACACCTCAAGGACTAGGTAGACTGGCTCTTTAAGCCCAAAGTCTCAGGCACCAGGTAAAGAGCCATGGCTTTGGAAAGAATTCTTCCCCATCAGGTATGATGACCTGGGAGCCGGCTCGGGGCCAGTCTCCACTGCCCCCTGCAGCCCTCATCTGCTTCCCCTGCATGGAACGCTTGATTCGCTCTACATTCCAAGTGTTCCCCCAGCAGCCTATGGCAGCAGCAGGGCCTTCTGAGGGGCCTGGGATGCTGTGACTCAGGATTTGCGAAAGCACTGGCGGTGAAGCCACCTCTGTGGGCCCTAGGGCTACCTAAGAGTAGCCATCTGTCCCTGGAGGGGTAAAGGAGCTGAGAAGTCACCCATGGTGTGTGTGTATGGATGCAGGGGAGGCTGTTGAGGGGAGTCCCGGCCTCTGCTGGCCAGGGGAAGAGAAGGCTGCTTCAGTACAAATGGGGACATGCAGCCAAGTTTAGGGTGAGGTGTAGGAGGGCCCAGACTTCATCAGATGCTGGGACCTCAGGCTGGAGTTCTTGTGTCTCCTGGAGGGAGCCAGCAGAACTCTTCAATAATGGAGCCAAGAGGTTGGTCACTAGCTGAATTTCAACAGCTCCCACCATCGCATGGGTCAGAGGCACCTGCCACACCCTTTCCTGCTCCTGCTGCTTAGAGTAGCCTTGCTGGCCTACACAGTTAATGAGGCTGGGAGGCCCCAGACGGTCACATCCGAGCCAGTCTCCCCTGGATGTCCTCTCAGTGAAAGTGGCGTGACTGAATGTCACTTCTGCTCTCATCATCCAGCGTCAGGTCTGTTTTTCCCATGGACCTGGTAACCCTTCGAAAGCAAGAGCCAGGTCCTCCCATCTTTGGCTGCCAGCTCCTGCCCCAAGACCAGCACATGCTGACTGCCAAAACTCACAGAGGACCTCCTGTGGGCCAGGCTCTGGCGAGACACTGGGTACTCTCTACAGGATAAATGAGGCAACCTGGGTCCTTGCCCAGCTGTACAAAGGCTGGGAAGGGATCTGCCCACAGCTAGATAGCAGGCCACCATCCTGACTCTACCTGCAGGTTTTTCCCGCAGGTGTTCCTAAAATAGGCCAGGCCACCCTCACAGTTCAGGATGTGCCCAGAGGAAAGTACCAATCTTCCACCCTCCCCCTTTCTAGAACCCCTGACCATCCTGCTCAGGTCGTGGGGGCCCACCCCTAACCTACGAGAAATTAAGCTCAGCACTCACATCTTGGCTTGTACCCAAGTTGAGGGTTTTTATTTACAGAAAGGCCTGGGTGGATCTAGGGTTTGGTGGGAAAGGGTGACGCCAGGAAGGAAAGGGAGATGGGTGTTTAAATACTCAGATGGGAGGAAGGCAGGTAGGAAGCAGAGGACTGGCTTAGGGATGGCCCCCTCTGGGCAGTCACCCAGTAAGCCTGGGGGTGAAAACGGGATCAGGAACTAGCAAAGGCCTCGGTCCACTTGCCCCAGGGACAAGATGGCCAGTGGAGGATGATGCAGATTAAGGACACGTTTGTTTTGATGACATCTGAGCAGAGCTCCAGGAATGAAGGCCACCCCATCCTCTCTGGACCGTGAACTCTCCAGTGCCACGTGCCCTGTTGGCCTCACCTTTTCATCTGATGCCCTCCCTTCCCTTCCCCCATGTTTTAGAATTTCCTTTTCCTCAGGACTCCTGGATCCCAGATGGAAGGTCCTGGAAAAGCTAGTTTCCTGGACTGAGGCATGGGGTGCATGTCCACCCAGAGGGGCCTGAGTCCTTTCCCCCCCAGGATGCCCACTGGGCTCTGTCTTGGCCTGATGCTCATGGCCCTTTGATGGATCCAGGCTCCGTGAGGCGTGCAGAGGCGTAGGCTGAGGCTCCAAGGCAGGCCGCAGGTTCACAGAAGCCTGGCAGCCCCACGGGGCCTGGCAGGCCAGGTCGACCTGCCTCTCCTGGGGCCCCTGGAGCCCCTCGATCTCCATCTTTGCCATTGATTGCCTGACCAGGCCGGCCAGGCAGTCCTATGGAAGGGAAAAGGTCAAGACATCAAGGCCTCCTCCTATCTCAGCCTTCGAATTCCTCAGTCTCCCAGGGAAACTGAAGTCAAGGACACCATAGAAAGAAGGGACTCTGCCCCAGACACAGGTTCTAAGAGAGTCATATCTCATGGTCCATTACTCCCAGTCAGTGAGTCGAGGGAATAAATGCCCCTTCCCTTCCCTCCATGAAGCAGATTTTTGTGTAACCCAGGAAGTCCTCGGAATCCCAGCTGTCCAGTTCCCAGCCAGACCTGACCCAGAGGCTCCTGGCTGCTCCAAAGGGATGCAAAAATTGGATGCGTGGGACTGAGTTGGCCTCATGTGAGCGCACGAGGGAGGCCTCCATGGAAGAGACTCAGTTGTGTTGGGTCATTAGTCTCAGGACTGAGGGACAGGACTGCTACTGGGCAGGGCCACGGTCTTACCTGGGATCCCTGGGGGCCCAGGCATCCCGGGGTGCCCACGGCCAACTTCTCCCTGATCACCTTTCTCTCCACGTTTTCCTGCAGAGAAAGAACGGAGCCTTAATTTTTCAGAATAGGAAAAATTTTTTTTCTTCTTGGCTTGCTATTTAATTTCTACTTCACACACAATAATTATTTCTATTTTGTGCTAGTTTATAATAGGAGACAGTTGGAAATGACTGCAGAACTGACTAAGTACAAGCAAGTCCAAAGGATGGAAGACTATAAAGCTGATAAAGTTCATTACAGGAAAGTGTCTGATAATGTCAACAGTAGGCATTTAGTATATACCAACTCCATGTAAATTACCTCTAAATGTAATCCTCCTGGCAACTATAAGATTGTTGCTATAAATATCTCCATTTCACAGACGATAAATCTAAGACCCAGGAATATTAATGGGTAACTTGTCCAAGAGCCACAATGAGAAAGTGAGAGAGTCTGGATTCAACACCTGCTCTGACTCAAGCTTGCCTTCCTTACTGTTTTGTTCATCTGCCTCCCCTCTTTTAGAGACATGGAGGGATATTTATGCTGCTAAGTCACTTCAGTTGTGTCTGACTCTGTGCGACCCATAGATGGCAGCCCACCAGGCTCCCCGGTCCCTGGGATTCTCCAGGCAACAACAGTGGAGTGGGTTGCCATTTCCTTCTCCAATGCATGAAAGTGAAAAGTGAAAGTGAAGTCGCTCCGTCGTGTCTGACTCTTCGTGACCCAATGGACTGCAGCCTACCAGGCTCCTCCATCCATGGGATTTTCCAGGCAAGAGTACTGGAGTGGGTTGCCATTGGAGTACCACTAAGTCAATTTAAAACAGAAACAACATCCCCCCCCCCCAAAAAAAAACCCAGGCTATAAATTAGTACATTTGTTTCTATCAATTTGCTACTGAAAAGCAAGCCCAGGAGTTATATGGAAGAGCCATGGATGAGAATGTCTATACCTCATCCTAGGAAGGGGAATGATGAAAGAGAGAAAACAGGAGGCTGAGCCATCAGCCAGCATAACTGAGACCCCAGGAGGCTGGTCTTGGCCAAATCCCCATCTCCCAGCCACCACAGAATAGCACTCACCCTTGGGCCCGGTGTTGCCAATCTGACCCATGGCTCCCACGATGCCAGGAACGCCCCGAGGGCCAGGGTGCCCATGGGGTCCCTGTTTGCCCGGGTACCCAGGAGGCCCAGGGGGTCCTGGAGGACCCATCATCCCAGTCGCACCCAGGGCCTCCCTCTTGGCACTCACAGCCATTTCTGCCAGTTGCTCTGGGGAGAGGGAGGAGACAGAGAAGTCTGTAAGGTGGGTGTGGCTCAGTAAAACTGGGAAGGCAGAGCATCCTGGCCTCTGGATGTGCAGACAGAACAGCCGGGGGTCAACCTCCCCCTTCCTCAGGCTGTTCTGCAGACATCAAAGGTCCTGAGTGGGTGAGGACATAGGTAAGGTCCCCAACCCCTTGGAGGCAGAGCTCGTGACTTTCCCACAAGGCCACATGGAGAGTCAGTCTTCTGAAGGGTGGCGATGCCCTGGAGGTGAGGAGGAGGAGTTGGTGCCCCCTCACCTTGCAGCATCTTCAGCACCACGTCCTCGATGTGCTGGTCACTAGCATCTCGGCCCTGAAAGCAGAGGAGGTCTTTCAGGAAGAAGCCCCTGGCTGCCAGGTCTGACTGCTCTGGTGCTATGACCCCTTCCTGTTCCCATTTTCTCACCCGAGGTATTTTCAGCATCTGACTGAAATCCCTCCAGCACCCACACCCATCCTCTCTGATCTCCGGTACCAGCCTCAGGGAAGGAACTCCCAGCCTTTGAGGGGATAAGCAGCAACCAACCCAAAGAGGCGCGTTCCCTAAGAGACTCCTTCCCTGGAGGCCAACTCACCGCCACGCCCTGCCTCCCGGGCTGTCCGGGCAAGCCTCGGTCTCCAACCAGTCCTCGAGGGCCCGGAGGCCCCGGGTAGCCCTGCACGCCCGGGGCTCCCGCATCTCCGCTGGGGCCGGGGTAGCCAGGTTCTCCGCGGACTCCTTGCTGCGGGGTGGGTTGGGTTCCCAGCGGGAATCAGGGCACGCACCCGCAGGGTGGGGGGTGGGGGGTTATGCAGGAGTAAGGGAAGGATGGCGTGGAGGGCAGGGAAGCCGGGGGAGTCGAGGGCCTAGTCCCCAGTGGCGCTGAGGCAACGGGGCGGGGCTGGGGGGTGGGGGCGAGGGGCGGCAGGAGCGGGGGAAGGTGGCGTCACAGCTGCAGGACTCACCTGTCCTTTGGGTCCTGGCTCGCCCGACTCGCCCTGTAGGCACAAGGAGGTGCTGTCCCGAGGCGGTGGGGTACCCAGGCCCGCCCGCTGCTCCCCTCCTCCACCCCGCGCAGCCCGCTCACCTTCTCGCCTTTCTCTCCGGGGAGGCCAGCCACCCCCGGGTCGCCCTGCAGATTGAGACAGGGTCAGGTCGCGGCGGCCCGACACCCCCGCGCCCCTATTCGGATGCGATGCGAGGGATGCCCTGGGGGTCGGGGTGAGGAGGTTTGGGGGGAAGGCGGGTTGCTGGTACTCACCACTCCACCGCGGGGCCCTGTCTTCCCTGGGGAACCCTGTTGGAATTGAGGAGTTCAGAGCCCGGTGAGCTCCCATCCAGGGCAGGCTGGGCCTGGCTCCCCAACCCAGGCTCCCAGCCACAGCCACCTCCGAAGCTCCACCTCGCTCCCCAGGGTCCCTGGGGACCGGCAAGGGGTCATTTTTCCAGGTGGATTTGAGGCACTGGAGCTCCACTGACCCCTCCCTCAGAATCTGAAGGCCTCTTCCCCTTGTATTTTTCAGTCCCAGTTAGTACCTTGTCTCCCTTGATGCCTGGCAAGCCTTGGGGCCCTGGAATTCCAGGAGGACCCTGTTCCCCTTTGGGGCCCTGAGGAGAAAAGAAACCAGAGGAATAAGTCAGACAAGGTGCCCAGATGTACTCCCAGAGCCCATCTCAGCTGCCCTGTACTTACCTGCCGACCTTGAGGGCCTGGCTGCCCCACTGGCCCCCTCTCACCGTGGTCACCCTGAAATGGAAAGTGAAGGTCACACCCCAGCCATCAGCGGGGGTAGCCTCTCCCTGCCAGATCCCAGACCCTGCATGGTCAGCGCGCCCTCTGTTCCTGCGGTCACCACCATGGAGGTCCTTGGCTCCACTTCACAGACCAGCAGACTGAGGTCCTGGCTGGGGAGGCCTCATGATGGAGCTTTGAGAGGACCCAGATTCTGGGTCAGCAGTGCCAGCTGCTGCAGAGGCCCCCAGGGAGGGACCACTGTGCCAGGCCCCTTCTGCCTTACCTTCTGCCCCATGATGCCCTGGGGACCGATTTCTCCTCGAGGCCCTGGCTCTCCCTGGGGGACAGAGAAATCCGGAGGTGAGCAGTAGCCTGGAGGATCCCTCCCTCCTTTCCACACCTGACCAACCCCTACCCACTCCTGGGGCTCAGCTAATTTACGTCATCAGGGAAGACTTCCTTCACCTTCTTTCTTTGGGTCCCTGTCCTTTTCCTTCATAAGACCCAATACATTCGGAGTCTTTAATTCAGTGTCTTTCTCACAAATCTGTAAGCTCTATGTAAATAGGAGACTGTCTATCTCAGTGTCTAGTGGGTTGCAGATATTTGGTGAATGTTTATGCAGTGAGTGATGGAGAAGGAAATGGCAACCCACTCCAGTCCTCTTGCCTGGAAAATCCCATGGACGGAGAGCGTGGTAGGCTACAGTCCATGGGGTCGCAAAGAGTCAGACACGACTGAGTGACTTCACTTTCTTTCTTTTATGCAATGAGTGAATGAGTCTGCCTGCTGGATTGTCAGCCCCAGTCATCTAGAGAGGTCATACCCCAGGACAGAAGCAGCCCTATCCTCTTTGCACTGTACATAGGGAAAGGGGGGTGGAGAGAGAGGAGAGCTTTCCTGGGTCAGCGTCAGAGTCCTGACTGGCCCCAAGGGCACTCTGAAGCTAGGGCTCCACCCCACAGTCTCACTCTGTCTCACACAGGCTAAAAGCAGAGTCCTCAGGCCTGGAGGGAGGGATGGGGAGGAAGCAAAGCAAGTAGAGCCCTTGAGTCAGAGGAGGGGGCACTTACCTCCTTCCCAGGGGGACCGGAGACTCCAGGGAAGCCCTGCCGGCCTGGCTCACCCTGCAGGAAAAGAGTTCTGAGGTCAGTCTGTGTAGCCTAGTCAGGCCCTTGGCCTTGGAGAAGCCAATGAGTTGAGAAGCGGAGCAGGTTCTTAGTCAGGGCCTCTGGATTCCACTGACTTACAGCCATGCCATCCTGTTCTCTAGCCAGGATGAGAGGTGGGAGGGAGGCAACAGGAGGGAGGTGATTAGGCCCAATGAATCTGTGTTCAAGCCCAGTCTCTGAGCCTGAGAAGGCCTGGACCTTGCAGTCTTTAAGCCACAACCCTGGTCCCTGCCCTCAGGCTCCCTTGCTCAGATGAAGCCAACTCTCTGCCCCCAGCCTGGGGTCACCTTACCTTGTCTCCAGGGCCTCCTTTTGTCCCAGGCATACCAGGCACACCCTGTAGAAGGAAGCTGATGTCAGTTTCTCCCTTGGCAGCAGGGAGCCCTGAGCATCTGCTATTTTGCCTCCCAGATTCCTCTCTCGCCTTGTGGGAGCTGAAAAGCAGAAGGCCCAGCCATGAACTTGACTGTGCCCAGCCCCGAATCCCTGCTGAGACAGGAGATAGCGACAGAAAGACCTGCTTTCCAAGGCCTGTGGTCCACGGGGAGAAGAGGAGCACATGCGAGTGCATATAAGAACATGGTCTGCACATGGATATGTTAGCAGTCCTCAAGTATCCCTGGCAGGGAAGGATGCGGGTTCCCAGAAGGTGGGGGACGGAGGTGGGCCTGAATTGTGAGAAGACTGAGAGATGGGAAGGGCATTCCAATAAGAGGAACCAGTAAGGCCTGAAGGTGTGGTGGTAGAAAAGCTAAGGCTCTGTTGAGAAGGGAGAGGGTGAAGAGGGGCAGTGGCTGACGGGTCAGATTATGGTGGTCCTTGGATGCTAAGATGAGCTGTGAGGATGAGGAGTGTAGCTATCCTGGTCATAACCGTTCCCCTGCCACTTCCTGCACCTCAGTGACTCTGCTGAATGACTGGACAGAATGACATTTTCCTGGAGGCAGTGGGGGTGGGGGGGGTGGAGGGGGTTGGGGAACAGGGAGGGTAGAGCACCATGGAAGATATTTAGCAGGGAAACGGTCAGATTCCACTTAGCCAACATGGAGGGTTGGTATAATCCAAGAGAAGGCTGGGGCAGCTGTCCAAATGATGAGGCCTAAGCCAGGCTGCAATCGGTGAGAAGGCCTGAGCTGAGCAGGGACAAGGTCCAGAGCACAAGTCCTGAGTATGTGACTTCCACCTCATCAGCCACTCACCCCACTTTGGGGAAGTGGGCCACAGAGTGCCTGGGCTCTCGGTGGAGGAGAAGCGACTTGCCCTGTGGCAGCCCCCACGGCTCCACCCTGTACTCACCGCTAGGCCCTGGTGGCCTGGGTTTCCCGGCCGCCCCGCCTGTCCCGCACTGCCCTGCGAGAGACAGAACCAGAGGCATAAATGAGAGCTCCAGCCGGGGGGTCCACGGCCCCCACCCGAGGGCAGGCAGGGAGACTGAGGCCCCGAAGCTAGAAGGAATGTGTTGGTGACACACCTGAGGCTCCAAGGCCTCCAGGCTCAGTGCAGCGGGACTCAGAGCCTCAGCTGGGAGGACCCCTGACCCTCACCCCCATCCCAGGGGCCATCCCCGCTCCTACCTTCACTCCAGGCGTGCCTGGGGTCCCGTCCTTGCCGTCAATGCCTGGGGGTCCCTGCTCAGCAGGAAAATTGAAGGGAGATTCACAATGGGGAGATGCCTGGGGTCAGGGCCCCCATCCACGTCCCTCTGTGGGGGGCAGTGTGCAGGTGGGAAGTGGGCCTGGTCAGCTTGGGAAGCCCCAGCAGCCAACTGGGGGAGTGGAATGGAAGTGGGAAGGGATTTCAGGGGATGGATGACAGTCCTTCCCTTGTGTGGGTGATAGGTGTCTCAAGACCCCTCCTACATCACCACTCTATTTACAGGTGAAAAAAAGCGAGGCACAGAAAGAGGGCATTTCCCGAGGTGACAGAGCCAGCCCACTGGCAACAGAGTTCAGTCTAGAACCCCAGGCTCCTCCTCCTCTGGGGGCTTGGAGACCCACCTGGACCCTGCCCTCTGTCTACTTACGGTTGCTCCCTTTGGGCCTGTTAGTCCCTGGAGTCCTCGAACTCCTTGGCTCCCCTGCAAAGTAGACAGAGAGCAGACCGCCTTCAGGAGGCTGAATCCCAGTCTGGCTATTCAGAGAACTGCTGAGAACAGTGACCTCTGAGTCCCAGGGTCCCCGTGGCACAGGCCATGCTGGGCAGGGGCTGGGCAGGGGCTGGTGGAGAGGGTGCTCATTGTGTGACTTTGCCCTGGACTCAGCAGGAGGGAGCAGAGGTGGGCATCAAGCAGGCTGCACAGGAGCAGCGGCAGGACAGGGGAGGAGCCAGTGTGACCCACCAAGGCCTTGAGTGACACTGATGTGAAGAAACCCAGCGACCAAAGACAATGTGGGCTTGGTTTGGGTCTTGATTTGAACAAGAACCCTGAAAAGACATTGTTGAAATCATTAGGAAAAATTGAGCACAAGCTGATCATTAGATTATGTTCAGGAATAACTGGATAATGTTGCTTGTGTGATAGTGATATTGTGGTTATGTGAGGAACCTTATCTTTAAGAGATACATTGAAAAGTGAAATGGGTAACACAACATAATGTTATTTGCTTGAAAATATCAGAGTAAAGGAAAGAAAGGGAGAAGGGGATGGATAAAGTGAGTGTGGCAAAAGATTAGTTTGGGGAGAGAGGGACATAAGGGTTCACTATATTATTCTCCCTACTTTTGCATATGTTTAAAGACTTGCATAATAATAATAATTAAAAAAACCTAACAATAACAACAAAACCCCTAACTTTACTTTCTGCTCAATTTTTCTGTAAACTCAAAATTGCTCAGAAGAAATACTCTTATTAATTTTAAAAAGGAGAGCATTAAGAGATCTGGGATCTGGGCCAAATCTCATTAGCCCCATGACTGATTTGCTGGAATTTCATTGTCTGGCCTGGTGACTGTGGGACTGGATCCTACAGCTTCTCCCTAAGCCTGAATTTGACCAGCAGTAGGTGAGGCTTGGAGGAAGGGGCTGCTGGGCTAGCTGGGCTACGGGCACAGATATTCTCCCCTCACATCAGCCACCCACATGCACAGACACACAGAATAACACATGTGCACGGGCATATACATGTGCACACACGCAGACACACGTGTGCACCTCAGTGTATCCACCTGAGGCTTGGGTGGAGCTGAGTCCACCCAGCTCTCCCCCACGGGGCCCTGACTGCAACAGGGGTGACTGAGGACTCACCACATCACCCTTCTCTCCAGCTCGGCCCGGTGGTCCCCGCGGACCTTCCTCACCCTGGCAGGAAGGACAGGCAGAGATCCAAGTTACATGGGCTCAGGGAACTCACATCCTTTGCAGCCCCAGAAGCTGCATCCAGGGGAGGAAAGCGGGGGCAAGGAAGTAGGAGCAGACTCACAGGTGACCCGGCGGCGCCAATGGAGCCCACCATGCCTTTGTACCCCTGAGGGCCCTGGGGAGAGGAGAGATTGTGGGTCAGTCCTGGCTGGACCCCAGAAGCCAGAGGGCTGGTTCCGGCAGCTCTTTCTTGCAGGACACCCCCCCAGACCCACTCACCGTCTCTCCTTTGGGTCCCGCCATGCCTGGGTAGCCCCTGACGCCCTGGGGACCCTGTCAAGACAGAATGACAGTGATGGCAACTAGAAGGGCCACGTCATGACACCTTCCCTGAACCCCAGCCCAGTCTTCTCGATGTCTCCCTAAGGCAGGCACAGAGTCCCTGTCACAGATGGTCAGTGAGACTCAGAGATGCCAGGGACTCGCCAGGGTCACTCAAAGGAACAGTGGCAGAACCAGGGCCCCACTGAGCCTTTTGGCTGACAGCAGCCTTGGTTCCAGTCCCCCAGTGTCTCACAGGCAGCCTCATCCAGAGCCTCACCAGCTGGACGCAGGCATCTCTTCCACCAGTTAGAGCCCAGAGCAAGGGAATGACTCCACTAAGGTCTCCTGAAGGGATGAGGTGGGGCGGGGAAAGTGTTCCTTACCGGTGGTCCAGGGATGCCTTGCTCTCCAGAGGCACCCACATCTCCCTTGGGACCCTAAGGGCCAGGAAAGAGAGATCAGATAGGCAGGCAGATGGAGAGACAAATATTCAGACAACCAAAGACAACATCCTCTTCTCAGCAAGAGCAGACAGGAAGGCGTCCTGGAAAGCATAGGGTCCCAGGGATGACAGATAGGGCAATGGGGGCACAGCAAGGGAAGGGGCTTGCCCAGGGACACACTGACTTAGCGCCTAGGCCTCCTGCCTCCCAGCTCAAGGCTTCATCCCCGGAGCCCCACAGGTGAAGGGAAGGGAGAAGGATGCGTGGAGGCTCCAGTAGGGCCCTCTCCACACACACTCTCCCACGGCCCTCCGCCCTCGCACTCACCGGCTTCCCCTGGCGGCCGGAATCTCCCAGAAGCCCGCGTCTGCCTGGATGCCCCTGCAGGGAAAGAGAGAGCTTAGAGTACGTCCCGTCGCCCCCTCCCCTGCTCCACCCCCCAAGACTTGGGCCAGAAGCTCACCTTCACGCCCTGCAGCCCTGGGGGCCCTTTCACGCCCGCTGGACAGTTGGTTGGACACTGGAAGAGAAATTCCGCAGGGTTCTGTGTCACTGGCCTGCCCCAGGCCAACAGAGCAGTGCTTCCCAAGACCTCTCCTCCATCCGCACCTGGCTGCACCTCTCCGCCGCAG
Organism: Capra hircus; assembly: GCF_001704415.2. NCBI lineage: Eukaryota > Metazoa > Chordata > Mammalia > Artiodactyla > Bovidae > Capra > Capra hircus. The sequence continues at coordinate 15,011,125 of NC_030810.1, forward strand.
TCTCTCCCCGTCTCCCAGGGACCCTACCTTCGGATGGGACCTGTCTCCTTGCCCGCCCCTCTCAAGATGACCCGCCCCTTCCCCGGACTAGCCCCGCCCCAGGCCCCGCCTCTCACCAGGAAATCCGCGCTGCCTTCCAGACCCTGAATGGTTCCAGGGCGGCCCTGAGAAAAGATGTATGAAGATGGAACCTGACTCGAACCCTCCTCTCCCCAGACTTGTGCCAGAGACCCTTGTCCTTCCCCAGCCACACCTTGCCATATGTGAGGTCTGAGGACACTTACCGGTTTCCCAGGGGGTCCCGGAGGCCCTGATGGTCCCTCTGGTCCAGGATCCCCCTGGAAGCAAGAAAGGCCCGAATCATACCCTTGTCCAGCCTTGGCTAGGTCACCTCTGCCCCCTGCTCCAGTTCCCCCTACTGCCCTGTCCATCCTGCCCTCAGGTCGCCTCCTGAGATCTGGGGAGATCAAAGCCTGATCTGCAGAGGATGCCCTGCCTGGTGTGCTCAGCAGGAGGGGTTTCTGCCCCAGACCTGGAGGAGATTCCTGGTGGCCAGAAGCAGGCCCAGGAACTCCTGGAGAGGTGCTCAGCTTGCACTTGAAGGCAGAGGGCAGGAGACAGGGAGCAGAGGAGTGACTGGGGCTCACCTTGGGGCCTGTGAGTCCAATCTCACCAGGGAGGCCAACAGGTCCAGGTGGTCCCTAGGAACAGAGACATCAGTGGCTAGGATGCCTCAGAGGGTTAGCCCAGCCCTGCCACAAAGATAGAAACAGGTGCCCAGAGCCCCTTTCCCCACTTCTACTTTGCAACCAGCCCCAAAGAAGCGGACAAATTAGGGCTTTAAGGACCAGAGAATTTCAGAGTCAGTGGATAGGCCCAGGGTTCTCTGACAAGTCTGCCCATTTCTGACACCATCACAGTATGCTGGCCCCTCCCCATGCTGGCCAGTCCGCTGGAAGCCCTTCTCTACCCTCCCCCTCTGAGAGTCCCAGGGACCCTGCCCCACCCCTGAGGACTTACAGGAGGTCCGGCGAAGCCAGGGCCCTGAAACAGAAGGAAAGATTAGGTTCATGGCTCCTTTTACAAATCCCCCTACCTACAAAGGGTCCCTTAAAGCCATTGCAGGTTATACTCACTGGCAGGCCGGGGGGACCTGGGAGCCCAGGCTGGCCCTGCAAAAGCAATGGGAGAGGCTCAGAGGTTGGGGTCTCCTGCATTTCTGCTCCTCTCTGCAACAGCCCCTCCTAAACTCTGGTACCTAGATTGCCCATGCTGAACCCCTAGCAGGCCACTTGCCTTGACTCCTGGGATCCCTGCAGGACCGGGCTCCCCCTTGGCTCCAGTTAGACCCTGGAGAAGAAAAAGAAGATACATCTGTGAGGGGCAAACCTGCTCCTTGACCAGTGGGAGGATAGGGTGGGTAGAGCTCTCTCTTTGTTGGGCCCAGGCTGCCTTTCGTCACACTGCATGAAGGCCTATGGGCATCAACACCTCACTTTTCTTTCTTCCAGTTCCCATACTAGCCCTTGATGATTATCCTCTTTTGAAAGATAAGAAACCAAGGCCCAATGATTTCTTAGCCCAGATCTCACATCTCCAGTCTAGGAATCTAGAAAACCTAGATAGATATGGGTCTGGATTAGCCATTTTCTTCATGTCTGCCCTTGACAACTTTTTCTGAGCCTTAGTATTCTCATCTGCAAAATGGGTTAATAATCAATGCTTGCTTCTCGGGGTGGTTATGAAAATTGATGTGTAAGGCAATATGCTTTGTAATCTTTGCAGGGTGTGGATGAGTTGGAGCAACCCTGTTGCTGCTCACAGCCCTAATGGGCACTTCTTGAGCCAGCAGGCCATTCATGGGGGGTCACTTTTTCCTCCCATCTTTTAGTGACTGACTCAAGTGTCTCCCCAACCAGATGACTTCCCAATAACCCTGTCCAGGAGCCAGTGACCTTGGAGCCTGTGTCCAGGAGCCTGTGACCTTGAGCCCATGAACTCCTGGAACTGCACGCTATCAACCAAATGATGTTCTTCTCTTGAGTAGTGCCTGGGGCTGTAAGGGGGTGGCGTGGGGAAGGGTAAAGGGGAAGAAAGGTGAGGATGCAAAAGGACAGCTCTGCCCAGAGAATTAAGTGTAATACTTGGAGGCCAGAAATGTGAGGCTAAATTCTGACTGCTGCTAAGCCCTCTGGATGCCCATCTGCCCTTGATTCAGTGCTCCTGGTGTGGGTGTGACGTCACAAGTCACATGAAGGTAAGGGGAACTCACAGCTGTAGAGTCTCCATCCTGCTCTGCACAGCAGATCAGGGAAGATGCCAGAACTGGGTTTTGGAAGTCAGGAGGTGGAGCCCTAGCCTACTCTACCTGACAGTCAGGTAGGTACTCACATCAATCCCGGGCTTCCCGTCTGGCCCATCTGTTCCCGGTTTGCCAGGCTCTCCCTTAGGTCCCTTGAAAACAGAGGTGGAGCAAATATTAGCTACAGGCAGGAGAGACCTGGAAGCATCAAAGGTCAAGGGGAAAAAGCACTCACCGGAGGGCCAGCTTTCCCAGGGGGCCCTTTGTCACCCTGCAAGATATAAGTTGTTGAGAAAGCTTACCACTGCTTGTGCTACCCCAGATGGACACACACAAGCCCTGGTTGACCTGTCCACGTGCTCCTCTCCTTTTCTGTCCTGGGTCCTCTCAAACCTCGTGTTTTTTAGGAAAATAGCTCCCTTTCCTTCAAGAAAACCATAGGTGGATTGAGACCAACCCCATGTAGGCTGGAGAGGGTGATATCAACATGCAAGTGAGTTCTAGACATGCCAGTGTTGGGATGGTGCCAGTCAAGAGATCTGTGAAAGGGTTGCCTCGGAGAGTGGTGCCTCTTGGATTTGAGCAAGTGTGAGAAGAAACTTTGGGGCTTTTAGGAAAACACGAAGAGGAGGTAAGCGAAGGGGGCAGTGGTATATTGGGATCAGGAGAATGAGATGGGGCAGGGGCAGGGACCAAGGGGGTAGCTTCAATCTGTCCCCAAGGCAGGAAGGACCTCCTTCCCCTGTGACAAAGGCTCCCTGATGGAGAACATACGTGGCCAGTGGAATCACATTCAGCCCCAGAGAGGCCTCCAGGCATTTCAGGGCCTGTGGCAGCCAGAGAGCCTGGCAGGGGCCCAGCGCCCATGGTTGGAGGGTGGGGGCACCAAGTTGAATAGAAAGCTGTGGAGATGGGTAAATATGGGGCTGACCTCCTGGGGGAGCATCCAGAATAAGGTATTTAACTCTCACCAAGGTGGGGAGAGCAGGGAACGAGCCCAGCTGCTTCTAAATCGGGAATAAAAATGTAAAGGGAAGAGACTGGAGTCTGGCCCCCACTGGACAGCGGTCTGGCCAAGCCTCCCAAACTACCCTGAGGAGGCACCCAGACTTGCCAGGGGGCAGCGCGAAGTTAAGGCCTCTCCCACCCCAAAAAGGGAGGAGGGGGCGGGGGATGAGGAATCGCTGTGAGCTGTGGCAGGCGGACCGAACAGCAGCTCCTTGTCTACCAGCAGCTATAACGGGCTCTGCCGCTCCAGGCTGCTTTGAGGTTTGTGTAGAACAAACGGGCTCCTTGTGGGGCAGGCCGGCGCTGCCTACTGGCAACTGGGGGCACTGCACCTCCAGGCACCGACCTCACCGCCGCCACCCCCTGCTTCCCCTCCCAGAGCACACAAAATTCCCTGGTCCGCAGCCTCTCACCCCCCCACCCCCCGCCCCGCCGGTCCCGGGTTAGAGACTCACGTCGATTCCGTCGGATCCAGGCACTCCCGGTGGCCCTGGGGGTCCCGGAGGCCCCGGCTCTCCTGGCGGACCTCTCTGAAAACACAAAGGGGGCAGCCATCAGACATTGCAGGGAACTGGGCGTCCAGGGGCGCACCTCCCCGCTGAGAAGCCGTAAACTCTCCTTCTCTGAGAACACACTGTGGACCTTTACATATATTATCTTATTGACTGGTTCAGAACTGTGAGCCGAAACTAACGAGCCCCAGTTTGCAGGTGAGGAAACAGGCTCCGAAAGATTCAGGGGTCAGCGACCACCCTCCGTTCGGATTCAGGCTCCGAAGGATCATAGGAGGTAAACTGTGGAGCTGGAGTTCCGTCCTAGGTTTGCCCAGCTCCTTCCACTGCACCGCGCTGCCCCTGCGCCGTCGTGGGTGGAGAATAGAAGGAGATGCTGATGACTCAAATTACGGATGGTTAAGGAAGACGGTACCTAGAGATGCTTGATCCTCAATGAACGGTTGCTTGGGTTATTTTTAGATGGACGACAGATATTGAAGATGGATAGGTACCCCCTCCCTCTCCCCCTGGTGCGGATAAAGCCCGACGGGAAAGTTGGGGAGGCGAAGAGAGATGGGGCCGTTGGGGGTCGAAATGTCTAGGGAGGGCAAGCCTGTTCTCTCCTCCTCCTGAGAGCATCCGTCTCCCAGCACCGCTCCTCCGTCCTCGGATGGATGGCGCTCTTAACGCGATCCATCCTAGACCCAGGCAGGGGTCCGGCGTTTGCCAGGTGCCCGCGCTCCCACCCCCACCCCCAGACCGAGAAGTGCCAGGTTGGCGTCCCACGGGCGAGCTGCGAACCGCCCAAGGCCCCAGACGGCGCCCCGGCCGGGCCCCTCCGCGCCCGCGTCGCGTGAGGGCCCCTGCCCCCAGCCGGCCCTCGGAAGTGAGACGCGGGCGCGCTAGCCCGGCGGAGAGCGTCAGCCGAGCGGGAGCGGCGTCTGGCTGGAGCCGGCGCCCCCTGGGAGGCGGCGGGGGCGGAGGATCCCGAGCTCCGTGAATGGGCACCATTGTCTCCCCCGCCACCTGGGCTCTCCAGGCTGCCAGGACGCGGCGCCAGCTCCTGCTCCACGCCGCTGGGCCGGGACAGCGCCGAGCATCTCCGGACAGGGTCCCTCTGGCTCCCCGGCTCGTCCACCTCTTTGCACGGTGCCGAGATCTCCACCCCCCACCCCATTTGTGCCCCTACTGAAGGAACGTGAGCCTCTGCCCCTCAGGCGAGGGGGTGTCAATGGAGGGTGGGAGTCAAGCCGAACACTCCGCCAGACCCCAGGATCCGGAACCCTGGACCCAGATCCCGCATTCCGGAGCCCGGCGCGGGAGTGGCTGCAGGACTTACGATCTGCGCCAGGGCGAGCCCCAGCACCTGCAGGAGAACCAGGAGGCTACGAGGGGCGGCCGCGGGGGCCATGGCGGGCGTCGGGCTCGAGGTGGACTGATGCGGGCACCACGCACGCACCGACGGCTGAAGCTCCTGGCGCGACGGCTCCGGCTGCTCTCGGACCCGGCGGGCAGGGCCTCCTGAATATGCGGCTGGGCGGGGCGGGGGGCCCGCGGGGTCTGTCACCTGAGAGGACCCGGGGAAGGAGGCTGGCGTTCCCGGCCCAGCTCCGCCCCGCTCTGTCCTGCCGCCAGCGCCCACCCTCCATCCTCTCGCCGGGCTTCCCGGAGGCCTCGGCCGGGTGATCCGAAGAGCGGCCAGGGTGCGGGACCGGGACCACGGCTCCGTTCCTCCATGAAGAGGAAGAGGGCCGTCCGAGTTGCCTGTCCAGCCAGATCTCCGGGACCCCAGCCCGTTTCCCCGACCCGCAGTCTGCCTCCCATAACTTGCGCCTTGTCCTCAGCCACTTCAGCCTGCGAGCCCGGGCCTGGGTGCCCTGGTCCAGGGCCCAGGCCGAGGACACCGCAGGTTCTGCCGACCTTGTAGCAGGCTTTGCCCGGCTCTCCATCCACATGGTTCCTCTCCACCTACGATCAATCAGGCCTCGTCCCTATTAAAACATACCGCAGAGGCTGAGATGTTTGGATGGCATCATCCAGTTAATGGCCGTGAGTCTGGGCAAACTCCGGGAAATAGTGAAGGACAGGGAAGCCGGGTGTGCTGTAGTCCCTGGGGTCGGTCAGCAAAGAGCTGGACAAGACTGAGCGACTAAACAACAAAGGCCCTTCCTGGATCAGCCATGCTATGAATACCCCTTCACCTTCTCCCCCGGCTTCACTGCTAACACTAGCCAATCTGTCTGCATCCCGTTTTTAAACTTCCTCATCTCCCTCTCATCTCTGTGTTTCCACCCCAGCTGGGAGACCAGTGAGGCTCTTTAGTCCTCCAGTCATGAAGCTGTTGGCACCTGGGTCTGCCTTGGCCATTCTATCTTTGAAGTCTTCACTGCCCAGGTATCCACCATTCAACCCTCCTCCTTCCGCTTACTCATCCTTCTTAAAAAGATTTTTTTTTGTTTGGCTGCTCTGAGTCTTAGTTGAAGTACTCCAGATCTTTGATCTTTGCTGGAGCATGTGAAATCTTTAGCTGAATTATGTGGAATCTAGTTCCCTGACCAGGTATTGAACCAAGGTCCCCTGAATTGGGAGCGCTGAGTCTTAGCCACTGGAACACCAGGCAAATCCCAAGCACTTCTCCTTCTATTGCCTTTTCTTCTCTGCAGCTCCCTTAAGCACCAGGGTCTGTAGGACTGACCATTCCTCTGCCTCCAGGTGATTTTCTCCGTGTTCACAGAAACAACCCACAGCTTATTTACCAGAGTTTCCAAAATCTACTTGTCAAATATAGTGGGCTTCCCTGGTGGCTCAGAGGTTAAAGCGTCTGCCTCCAATGCGGGAGACCTGGGTTCGATCCCTGGGTGGGGAAGATCCCCTGGGGAAGGAAATGGCAACCCACTCCAGTATTCTTGCCTGGAGAATCCCATGGACGGAGGAGCCTGGTAGGCTACAGTCCACGGGGTCGCAAAGAGTCAATAGCCTCTCTCCAGTCTCCTGCCTTCTCCTTCATTCACTAAGCAATGCTGGTTTAGTGCTTTGGGGTCTGACTCTGTCACTAAGTATGACCACAGGCCCTGAAACTATATGAAGTCTTTGCTGCTGTTGTTGTTTAGTTGCTAAGTTGTGTCTGACTCTTTCACAGCCCCATAAACTGTAGCCTGCCAGATTCCTCAGTTCATGGGATTCTCTAGGCAAGGATACTGGAGTGGGTTGCCATTTCCTTCTCCAGGGGATCTTTCTGACCCAGGGATCGAACTTGCGTCTCCTGCATTAGCAGGCCTATTCTTTACCACTGAGCCACTTGGTAAGTCTCAGATTGCTTTTCTTTAAAAGGAGATAATAGTAGTCCCTATCTTATAGGGTTTTGTGAAGATTGAATGAGATGATACATATGAAGTATTTAACCTAACAAGCAGCACATAGTAGGTGCTTGCTACATTTCTGCTTTCATTATGATTTATTGAGGACTCTTTGTATCAGTCCTGTTGTGTGGGGAAGACAGCCACAAGCAGGTCAGCTAAAATAGTGAAGGAGAATACTCTATGAAACCTGGGAAAGTTCAACTCCATTTGGCATGTTGGCAAAGGGCCCTGGGCTTTGAAAAGTGTCCCTGAGTTTGGGAGAAAGGGTTTGAGAGAACTGAATTGCTCTGCCCAACAGAGTGAAGGAGAATTAGGAGTTTGTAGGAAGTAAGATGAGAGGAGGAGGAAAGAGAGAGCTGGTGGGCACTGCCTGGGTGTGTGGAATTATATGTAAAGGATTTCTAAGTAACAAGATGTCCAAAGTTGTTGGTTTCATGTTGTTCATTTCTTCCTCTCTTTGTGGGCTGAACACACAAAAGTCTCTGAGGAGTAAGTACTGTTTTTTTTTCCTGTGTGTGGAAAGATGGAAAGAGGATGAACTTCATCTTTGAACAGGATACATGAGTGTATTCATTGTCTATTGCAGCATAGCAAACCATCCAAAAACTGAATGGCTTAAAACAACCCTGCTTAGCTTGGAAATTCAGGAATGGCTCTGTTGGTTGGTTTTTAACTTGAGGTCTGTTATGAGGTTGCAATTAGATGGTAGCTGGAGTTGAAGTCACCAGAAGGCTTTTTCACTCACGTGTCTGGTGTCTGTACTGGGAATCCTTCAATAGCTGGGGCTGGAATAAGTGGAATTTCTTGGGTGTCTCTGTCCTTGATCCCTTTGTGGGCTTGCCACAAGGTCTCTCCCATGTGGCAGCTTCAGTGTATCTGAACTTCTTACATAGCAGCTCAGAGATAGTGGGACAATACCAGACTAAAGCAGAACTGCCACCCAGGAGCTAGTTTTGGAAGTCACACAGAGTTAACTTCACTGCATTCTTTTGGTCCAGGCAATTACAAAGATTTGCCCAGTTTCAAGGGGAAAGAACAGGGACTCCCACCTCTTGATGGAGTGTCACTGACACATTTCAAGAGCATGGGGCCCAAGCAAGATCTTGGCCTTTGGGTGAGTACTCCTGGGTATGCTTGCCACCAGCTTTTATGTCTCAAGAGAGAGCCGCAGCCTCCCCAGGAGACCCTCCAAGACCAGCAGGAAGAAGCAGAGATACGAGAAATGCACATGCATAAAAGACCATGTGAAGACACAGTGACGAGGCAGCCATTGCAACATGAGAAGGGAGAGGTCTCAGGAGAAACCAGTCCTGCCAGCACCTTGACCTTGAATTACCAACCTCCAGAACTGTGAGAAAATAAACTTCTGTTGTTTCAGCAAAACAAACAAACAAACAAACAAAACAAAACAAAAAACAGCATGGGAGATGGAACATATATTGGTGCAGCTATTTTTGGAAAATGCAATCTACCATACTTGGGCTTATAAAATGAACCAATTCAGTGGAAGCTTAAGCTCCAAGTAGAAGCTGATCAAGAGAAATCTTAGACACAAGTCATGAACCAGAGGTTCCAGCCAATCTCATATAGCTATTAAGGAGCAGGGAATAAATGGAGAGTCATATATTGACATTCCTGGATAGGAAGACTCAATGTGGCAAAGATGTCAGCTTAGTCTATGAATTCCACACAGTCCCAATCAACATTGGAATGCAGTTTTTAAAACATAATGTTATTCATTTGTTTTTGGCTGTGCGGGCCTTTCTACAATTGCAGCGAGCTGCAGCTGCTCTTCGTGGTGGTGCAGGGGCTTCTCGTTGCTATGGCTTCTCCTGTTGCAGAGTACAGCGCGCAGGCCTCATAGCTGCCGCACGTGGCCTCAGTAGCTGCGGTTTCCAGGCTTAGTTGCTTCGTGGCAGGTGGCATCTTCTCAGATCAGGGTTCAAGACCGTGTCTCCTGCATTGACAGGTGGATTGTTTACCATTGCATCACCAGGTGAGTACTCCTGGGTATGCTTGCCACCAGCTTTTATGTCTTAAGAGAGAGCCACAGCCTCCCCAGGAGACCCTCCAAGACCAGCAGGAAGAAGCAGAATGTAGTTTTTATGAAATTTGACAAACTGATTCTAAAGAGACTCTAGGAGAGAAATGGCATGAAAATAGCCAGGAAAATTTTAAAAAGTAAATGAGAAACGTCTTTACCACCAGAGATCAAAACATATTATATAGCAAGTAGAGTTTTATCAACCCAAGGATAGAAGAAAGAGAGAGAACACATATTCACACTCATCACACTCATCTTAATCTATGATAAAGACTTATATATTTAGTTTATGATAAATGTTAAATTTAAGGTCACTGAGGAAAGGGTAGATTAGTCAAAAACTTTTGAAGTAATTGGATATATAGTCAGAAAAAAAGTCAGTTTTAGAGTAAGGAAAACTATTCTGAGCAATAGACAAAACTATGAAAAGATGTTTAAATTTGACTTCATAACACTTTTAAAGTATCTTTATATTAAACATGTTTAGATAAAATTTAAAACAAAAAAGGAAATATTCATCATGTACATTATCAAAGACTTAATATGAATAACATACAAAAGATTCTTACAAGTCAATAAAACAAGCTCTGACAAACACTTCAAAGGATTATCTAATTTGAATCTTCTACAAGTTTTTTAGAGAATGGAAAAATAAGTAACACTCTCAAGCTCATTTTAAGGGGCTAAGAAAACGTTGATATCAAAAGCAGTGATGGACCGTAACAGAAAGGAATATTGGAGGCCAATCTGTCCTATGAACACAGATGGAAAAATCCTATTTAAAATATTAGCACGTTGAGTATAGCAATCTATTAAAGGAAACATCATGACCAAGTTGGTTTTATACCGGGTTTAAAATTAGAAAACCTATTAATGTGATTCACCGCATTATTAAAGAAGCTTAAGATCATTTCAAAATGCCAAAAAAAGAAACTCAAATGTCTGCTCTTGTCTTTCCACCTGCCATAGTCATTACCTCTGCAAGAATAACCTGAAAACGGGGGCCCAGGAAGCCAGATAGTAGACCAGAAGGAAACATTGACATCACACCCTTTCACCCTCATCTCTCCCAGTGGAAGCACAGAGCCTGGACACAACATCATTAGTCATTCAGTTCAGTTCAGTTCAGTTCAGTCGCTCAGTCCTGTCCAACTCTTTGAGACCCCATGAATCGCAGCATGCCAGGCCTCCCTGTCCATCACCATCTCCCGGAGTTCACTCAAACTCACATCCATCGAGTTGGTGATGCCATCCAGCCATCTCATCCTCTGTCGTCCCCTTCTCCTGCCCCCAATCCCTCCCAGCATCAGAGTCTTTTCCAATGAGTCAACTCTTCGCATGAGGTGGCCAAAGTACTGGAGTTTCAGCTTTAGCATCATTCCTTCCAAAGAACATCCAGGACTGATCTCCTCTAGAATGGACTGGTTGGATCTCATTACAGTCCAAGGGACTCTCAAGAGTCTTCTCCAACACCACAGTTCAAAAGCATCAATTCTTCAGCGCTCAGCCTTCTTCACAGTCCAACTCACATCCATACATGACTAGACGGACCTTTGTTGGCAAAGTAATGTCTCTGCTTTTTAATATGCTGTCTAGGTTGGTCTTAAGTTTCCTTCCAAGGAGTAAGGGTCTTTTAATTTCATTAGGGAAATGCAAATCAAAACCACTAGTATTGGGGTACTACTTCACACTCACTGGTGTGGCTATAATATAAAATCAGGCAATGAAAATGTTAGCAAGGATGAGGAGAAATTGGAACCCTCATACACTGCTAAGAGGAATGTAAAATGGTACTGCCAATTTGGAAACAGCCTGGCAGTTCCTTGTTCATAAATGTCTATTATAGCATTACTCACAATGGTCAAAAAGTGGGAACAACCCCACTCTTTGTCCATCAACTAATGAACGAATAAATAAAATACAATGATATATATACATACAATTGCATATACATCTAATGTAATATTAACTGGCAATAAAAAGAAAGGAAGTATTGATACATGCTATAACATGAATGAACCTTGAAGACATCCTAAGGAAAGGAAGCCAGTCACAAAGGACCTCATATTCTATTATTTTATTTATACAAAATGTTCCTAATAGGTGAATCTGTAAAGGTGGAAAGTAGATCACTGATTGGCTAGAGCTGAGAGAAGGAAGTGGCTGAAGAGAAATGGGCTGTGACTCTTACAGGTACAGGTTTCTTTTTCTGGGATGATGAAAATATTCTAAAATTAACTGTGGTGATGATTGTACGACTTTGTGAAAATACTAGATATCGTTAAATTACGTGCTTTAAGTAGATAAGCTGTGTGAATGTGAATTCTATCTCAACAAAACTGTTATTTAAAAAGCTGATAGAACTGAGAAACAGAGATAGACAAACGCACAATTTGAGTTGAAGACTTGCACGTCCTTCTCTCAACAACTGATACAACAGCTAGAACATCAGCAAGAATCCAGAAGAACTCAACAATCTGTTCCAGAAAATAGGAGAGAACACTTTTCAGTTCACTTTAGGAAGCTACCATTGGTCTGAAAGCAAAACTATAGAGATATTACGTTATAGATAAATAACATCGTATTTTATCAGTTTCAGAGAAACATAAAACTTATCTCCCTTTATGTCCTTTTAGCCTCCCTAATTTATAATATAATTATCCTAAACGTTTTTTTGATATTAGTTCAGTTCAGTCGCTCAGTCGTATCCAATTCTTGGTGACCCCATGAACCGCAGCACACCAGGCCTCCTTGTCCATCACCAACTCCCGGAGTTTACCCAAACTCATGTCCATTGAGTTGGTGATGCCATCCAGCCATCTCATCCTCTGTCGTCCCCTTCTCCTCCCGCCCTCAATTTTCCCCAGCATCAGGGTCTTTTCAAATGAGTCATCCCTTCACATCAGGTGGCCAAAGTATTGGAGTTTCAGCTTCAACATCAGTCCTACCAATGAACACCCAGGACTGATCTCCTTTAGGATGGACTGGTTGGATCTCCTTGCAGTCCAAAGGACTCTCAACACCACAGTTCAACACCACAGTTCAAAAGCATCGGCGCTCAGCTTTCTTTATGGTACAACTCTCACATCCATACATGACTACTGGAAAAACCATAGCCTTGACTAGATGGACCTTTGTTGACAAAATAGTGTCTCTGCTTTTTAATATGCTATCTAGGTTGGTCATAACTTTCCTTCCAAGGAGTAAGCGTCTTTTAATTTCATGGCTACAGTCACCATCAGCAGTGATTTTGGAGCCAATAAATAAATAAATAAATAAAGTCAGCCACTGTTTCCACTGTTTCCCCATCTATTTCCACTGAAGTGATGGGACCAGATGCCATGATCTTAGTTTTCTGAATGTTGAGCTTTAAGCCAACCTTTTCACTCTCCTCTTTCACTTTCATCAAGAGGCTCTTTGGTTCTTCACTTTCTGTCATAAGGGTGGCATCATCTACATATCTGAGATTATTGATATTTCTCCTGGAAATCTTGATTCCAGCCTGTGCTTCTTCCAGCCTAGCGTTTCTTATGATGTCCTCTGCATATAAGTTAAATAAGCAGGGTGACAATATACAGCCTTGACGTACTCCTTTTTCTATTGGGAACCAGTCTGTTGTTACGTGTTCAGTTCTAAGTGTTGCTTCCTGACCTGCATACAAGTTTCTCAAGAGGCAGGTCAGGTGGTCTGGTATTCCCATCTCTTTCAGAATTTTCCACAGTTTATAGATTGCTGCATTTAAAAAAAGTTAAATTTAGAAGATTGTCAGCAATATTTCTTCAGAATTTTGCTATTCCTCATAATCTGTCTCTAATCTTTGTGAAACTCCAATTATACACATATTAGAGCTTTCAATAGTATGCCGTAGGTCATGAAGTTTGTGATTACTTTCCCACAATCTTTTATTTTCCTTTGTGATTCAGGTTGCTTGATTCCTGTTATTTTGTCTTATAGTTATGAATTATTTCTTTATGTCAAATCTGCTATTAATATATACAGTACATTTTTAAATTTCAGAAGTTGTATTTCTCATTTCTAGGCTTTCCACTTGGTTCTTTTTTATCGTTTCTGAACTTCCTCATTTTTAACCTAATGTAAATAATCATCCTTTCTTGTGGACTCTTAAACGTATTTTTCATGGTTATTTTAAAGTCCTTGGCTGGTAATTCCAGGATATGAGTTGCATATGGCTCTGTTCCTATTGATTTATTTTTCTATTTGACTATGAGTCACATTTTCTTGATTTTGTTGCATATGTACATATAGTGTGGAGAAGGAAATGGCAACCCACTCCAGTGTTCTTGCCTGGAGAATCCCAGGGACAGGGGAGCCTGATGGGCTGCTGTCTATGGGGTCGCACAGAGTCGGACACAACTGAAGCGACTTAGCAGCAGCAGCAGCAGTACATATGCTGAACATGAGTGATGTGTTATAGTGACTCTGAATTTTGTAATATTCCTCCAAAGAATGTCAAATATTTTTCAGCCAACAGTTAAGTTACTGGGGGATCATCTTGAATTTGTGGATGTTTAGCTTTACTCTGTTAAAATAAGTCTACTTTTGGTTTTGCTCCTAGTTCTAGGGTCTAACTCTTAGTTATAGGATATATAGCTTTTTCCTAAGGTGTGGTCCTTTTGAGATGTTAATAGAATGTCCTGGGTATTTACTAAGAATTTCTAACTTGGCATCATTTAACTCCTAACTGTCATTCTTACAGTGGGCAGTAGCTAAAATCTTTGCTCAGTTCTCTCATCCTTCATTATTGATTTCCCCGTGGGGTACTTGGAGTCTTGTTCATGCATGTGCTCTTCAAGGTTAGCCAGGGATTAGAACTCAGCATTCAAAAGGCTAAGATCATGGCATCTGGTTCCAATCACTTCATGGAAAACAGATAGGGAAACAATGAAAACAATAACACTTTTATTTTCTTGGGCTCCAAAATCACTGCAGACAGTGACTGCAGCCATGAAATTAATAGATGCTTGCTCCTTGGAAGAAAAGCTATAACAATCCTACACAGCATATTAAAAAGCAGAGACATCACTTTGCTGACAAAGTTCTGTATAGTCAAAGCTATGGTTTTTCTAATAGTCACGTATGGATATGAGAGTTTGATCTTAACACTGAGCGCCAAAGAATTGATGCTTTTGAACTGTGGTATTGGAGAAGACTCTTGAGAGTCCCTTGGACTGCAAGGAGATCAAACCAGTCAATCCTAAAGGAAATCAATCCTGAATATTCATTGGAAGGACTGATGCTGAAGCTGAAGCTCCAATACTTTGGCCACCTGATGCAAAGAGCTGACTCATTGGGAAAGACCCTGATGCTGGGAAAGATTGAAGGCAGGAGGAGAAGGGGATGACAGAGGATGAGATGGTTGGATGGCCTCATCAACTTAATGGACATGAGTTTGAGCAAGCTCTGGGAGACGGTGAAGGACATGGAGACCTGGTGTGCTGCAGTCCATGGGGTTGGAAAGAGTCGGACAAGACTAACAGACTGAACAGCAACAAAGGATTAGAGGGCAGTTTATGCACAGAGTTTTGGCCGTCTCTCCTTTTGGCTCTTTCGATTTTGGAGGTTCCTCCTCAATTTTAGACACTGTGATCATCCTGAACCTTGTCCTCTGATTTATCAAACAATAGGGTTCTGGATTTCTGCCTGATTTTTAGCTTCCCTGGGCTGTGAAGATTGGGGAATACCTTCAGCAGAAAATCCAGGTTCAGCGTAGCGCCTTTATTTTTAAATTTATTTATTTATTTTATTTTTGGTTGTGTTGGGTCTTCACTGCTGCTTGTGAGCTTTCTCCAGTTGCCAAGAGCAGGGAGTACTCTGAAGCTGCAGTGCATGGGCTTCGCATTGCAGTGGTTTCTCCTGTGAAGCGCAGGCTCTAGGTGCGCGAGCTTCAGTAGTCGCAACACGTGGGCTCAGTAGTTGTGACTTGCAGGCTGTTACTCCTCAGCAGGTAGGATCTTCCCGAACCAGGGCTCGAACCCATGTCCCCTGCATTGGCAGGCAGACTGTTATCCACTGTACCACCAGGGAAGTCCCTCCCTTATTTTAAATGCTTAACTCTTCCTTCAGTTTATGCCTGCTTCTGGTCGCTTTCCTGTTCCATAGTTCAGTTTTTATGTTAAGTATTTTGACATCCCTCCTACCAGAACTGGAACTCAGCCCAGTTTAGGAATTTAACAACTATTTAGTGAACACCTGCTTTATACTGTGTAGGTATAACTTTGAACAAGGTAGACACTTCACAGAGCTCACACCTGGGGCTGGGAGTTCAGATAAAAGGAAGCCTACTGTGTGAGGGAACCTTGGAGGAGAAACAAAATGTTGTCTCTGTACACAGATACTGTTCTGTATACTACAGAGGTTGTGCTTATTTTTAGCTGGTCCTTAAAGACTCCACCCCCAGAAACTAAGCCTCTACAACCTGGATTAGCCCAGAGAACATGAACATTGTTTTAAAAAATGTTCATTTCACTAATATTTCCCAAGGACCTACTTACTATGTGTCAGACCTGAAGTGTGAGGAATTAATTAAATGACAAAAATCATAAAAATGGTAGCTAGAAATGACTACTAAGAACAGCATTCAACATGTATATATTTGTATTGTAATAATATAATTATGTATTTATAAGAATATACAAAGCACTTGCTGTAAGACAGCCATTGCACTCGTGTGTTATGTGCGTTTGGTTAAGTCTCCAGAACTTAATCAGACCTTAATCAGAACCTATCAATGAGATAGGTCCCTTGATTACTCCCATTTCATGACAAGAAGACTGAGGCTTGGAGAGATGATCTGCCCAAAAATGCTCAGCCGGGTTTCCACAGTTTCTGCCTTATGGTGGGTACCAGGAATGTGCATTTTCTCCCTTTTCCACTGAGATCACAGTGTATGGCTGTGCAATTTGAGCTCCGCACAAAAGTGGATGACAGAGCGGGGGGTGTGGAATGAAATCCGTCCCTGCCACAAGCATGCCATTGCGTTTGCTGCTGCTCCTAGTCCTTGTGGCGCTGGTGGTGAAGAACCCGCCTGCCAACGCGGGAGACACAAGAGACGTGGGTTCAGTTCCTGGGTTGGGAAGATCCACGGGAGAAGGGCATGGCAACCACTCCAGGATTCCTGTCTGGAGAATCCCATGGACAGAGGAGCCTGGCAGGCTGCATCCTGGGGTCCCAGAGTCGGACACGACTGAGCGATTGAGCGTGAGCACAGCTCTCCTTGGAGGCAAATTCTTAAGTCTTCGTTTTGAATTAAGGCCTGGAGCACTCAAGTTTACAATCCTCAGACCTCTTATCTCTAAACTTCCCATCTCCTGATCCTTTCTCTGTATTTTTATGGGAAGGAGGTCAGGAAGAAAAGGCAGGCTCCCTTCCCCACCCATTTCTCCCTCCCTGGGAGAGCCCAACTCCTTTTCTGTTATTCAGTCGCTCAGTCTTGTCTGACTCTCTGCGACAGTCCAGTCGAGATGTGTTTCACCATCTCGAAAGCTTGCCCAAACTCATGTCCATTAAGTTGATGAGGCCATCCAACCATCTCATCCTCTGTCATCCCCTTCTCCTCCTGCCTTCAATCTTTCCCAGCATCAGGGTCTTTCTCAATGAGTCAGCTCTTTGCATCAGGTGGCCAAAGTATTGGAGCTTCAGCTTCAGCATCAGTCCTTCCAATGAATATTCAGGATTGATTTCCTTTAGGGTTAACTGGTTTGATCTCCTTGCTGCCCAATTCTTCCGCGCTCCTGGACAGCCGGAATCAGGCTTCTGGTACTCTGCCGCCACCTAGTGGTTATCGGCAGCATCACACCATGCTGAAAAAGTGGATGGAAAGCCCCTTTTTTCAGGCAGAAGAATCCTAGGGAGATGGAAAGGAGAGAGAAGATAAAACACGGTGGGAACTCAGTGAGCGAAAAGACCACGACTTTGGGGGAACTGCGACTTAGAATTTGTATTCAGCTAGACTTGGGTCGTGTGATTCTACCACAAACTGTGTGACCTTGGGCAAGTCATGTCACCTCTTTGAGCCTGTTTCCTCATTTGTAATTGGAGGAAACACTCATGCCTCTTGATGGCCATGAAGTGCTTAGCATAGTGCCCAGCAAGCTTTGGATAGTTATTTTAGGTAGAAGGAACTGTGTAAGCAAAGGCAGGGAACAGGATGAATGTTCAGAACACCAGGTAGATGACATGATCCCTCTTCCCTGCTGGAGTGGGGCTGGGGTGGGAGGGACAGGTCTTGGCCATAGCAAAGTGGGGGGAGCTGGAAGCCCCTCCTGGAATCAGCTGCGTATTCTAAGCTGAGCCCTCG
Source organism: Capra hircus (assembly GCF_001704415.2). Lineage (NCBI taxonomy): Eukaryota > Metazoa > Chordata > Mammalia > Artiodactyla > Bovidae > Capra > Capra hircus. Next base: position 15,028,649 of record NC_030810.1, read on the forward strand.
TCTTAAGCAGGTTTGCTCCCCTGAACTCTGGCAGTCCTCATATATACCTGGATAGAAAATGCCAACTGTCATACTTCCTTCTCAAGCTTCAACGAATGTCTTCCAAACTCCTGTGACCTGCCAAATCCTGGTGCTTGTTCCATATCTCCCCCTGTTTTTTCCCATATGAGTCCTTCTCAGTCTGGTATGACACTGACAAACCACAGTGCTGGATTTCCCTGAGCTATGAAGTGAAAGTCGCTCAGTGTGCAACCCCATGGACTATGTGTTTATCAGTCCATCCCCACGGCAACCCTGGACTCCATTCTCTTGCTTAAATTTGAGTTTTTTGTTTGAATTTGTCTGACTTGGACTCTTTGCCTAGGTTTGGCCCCTTGTTTGTTTCTTGTGTTCTCTTCTGGAAGCTCCAGGGCAGAGTCCATTTCCTAGCCTTTTCCACCTTCTTGTGGCTTCCCCGATTCTTTGGTTCATAACCCCTTTCCTCCATCTTCAAAGCCAGAAGAATTACCTCTCTCTGAGCATTCTTTCATAGATTCCTCTCTTCTGGTTTCTTCTTCTACTTTTTTTTCTTTAAAAAAATCACATTTTCTTGTGATTGCATTGGACCCACTGGCGTAATCTAGGGTAATCTCTCCGTCTCAAGATCCTTAACTTCATGATATCTACAAAGACTCTCTTGCCATGTAGTTGAACAGATTCACAGACTCTGGGGATTAGGATGTGGACATCTTTCAGTTCAGTTCCATTGCTCAGTCATGTCCAACTCTTTGCGACCCCATGAAACACAGCATGCCAGGCCTCCCTGTCCATCACCAACTCCCGGAGTCTACCCAAACCCATGTCAATTGAGTCGTTGATGCCATCCAACCATTTCATCCTCTGTCGTCCCCTTCTTCTCCTGCCCTCAATATTTCCCAGCATCAGGGTCTTTTCCAATGAGTCAGCTCTTCGCATCAGGTGGCCAAAGTTTCAGCTTCAACATCAGTCCTTCCAATGGACATCTTTGGAGAGCTATTATTCTACCTACCATAATCTTCTCTCTGCTCGCGAAACATTCGTGTCTGTCCTACATAAAAAATACATTCACCTATTCAAAAGTTCCTTCAAAGTCTCAGCCTTTCACATTATCAACTCAAAGTCCAAAAATCTCATCCAAATCTCTCAAGCTCGAAAGTCCCAAATCTCATCATTGAAATTATCTGTGTTAGAAATTGGATGACACTCAGTATAATCTATCCTGAGGGGAAGTTTCTCTCCATCTGTGGACTTGTGAAACTAGAAAACAAGTTTTCTGCTCCCAAAATAGAATGGTGGTGCTGGCATAAGGCACAGTTACAGATATTTGCATGCAAAAAGAGAGAAAAAGAAAAGATAAAGGAATAGCCAGTGCCAAGCAATTTCAAAATTAAGTCGGACAAACTCTGTTAGATTTCAAGGCTTAGGAATAATACTCTGAAGCTCAAGGTTCAGCCCTCTGGGCCTACAGCTTTGCCTTCTGAGTCATTTTTGCTTTTTCTTTAAAGATAGCACCTGTTTCAGACTTCCCTGGTGACTCAGACAATAAAAGCGTCTGCTTACAACTCAGGAGACCCAGGTTTGATCCCTGGGTCAGGAAGATACCCTGGAGAAGGAAATGGCAACCCACTTCAGTACTCTTCTCTTGAAAATCCCATGGACAGAGGAGCCTGGTAGGCTACAGTCCATGGGGTTGCAAAGAGTCGGACACGAATTCACTTTCACTTTCACTTTTCAGGCTAGGTTTTTAAAAAAGATTTATTATACATATATACATTTTAATATTATTTTTGTCTTTTCATTCTGTTCATGGGGTTCTCAAGGCAAGAATGCTGAAGCGGTTTGCTGTTTCCTTCTCCAGTGGACCACGTTTTGTCAAGAAAGGAGTACGACAAGGCTGTATATTGTCACCCTGCTTATTTAACTTATATGAAGAGTACATCATGCAAAATGCTGGGTTGGATGAAGCACAAGCGGAAATCAAGATTGCTGGGAGAAATATCAATAACCTCAGATATGCAGATGACACCACACTTATGGCAGAAAGTGAAGAAGAACTAAAGAGCGTCTTGATGAAAGTGAAAGAGGAGAGTGAAAAAGTTGGCTTAAAACTCAACATTCAGAAAACTAAGATCATGGCATCCGGTCCCATCACTTCACAGCAAATAGATGGGGAAACAATGGAAACAGTGAGATATTTTATTTTTTTTTGGCTTTAAAATCACTGCAGATGGTGACTGCAGCCATGAAATTAAAAGACGCTTGCTCCTTCGAAGAAAAGTTATGACCAACCTAGACAGCATATTAAAAAGCAGAGACATTATTTTACCTACATAGATCCATCTAGTCAAAGCTATGGTTTTTCCAGTGGTCATGTATGGATGTGAGAGTTGGACTGTGAAGAAGACTGAGTGCCAAAGAACTGATGCTTTTGAACTGTGGTGTTGGAGAAGACTCTTGAGATTCCCGTGGACTGCAAGGAGATCCAATCAGTCCATCCTAAAGGAAATCAGTCCTGAATATTCATTGGAAAGACTGATGCTGAAGCTGAAACTCCAATACTTTGGCCACCTGATGCAAAGAGCTGACTCTTTTGAAAAATCCTGATTCTGGGAAAGACTGAAGGTGGGAGGAGAAGGGGACAACAGAGTATGAGACGGCTGGATGGCATCACCAACTCAATGGACATGAGTTTGAGTAAGCTCCGGGAGTTGGTGATGGACAGGGAAGCCTGGCGTGCTGCAGCCCATGGGGTCTCAGAGTTGGACACGACTGAGCAACTGAACTGAACTGGATATTTATTCATTTATTATGTTTGGTTGCTGTGTGTAGGCTTTCTCTAGTTGCAGTGAGCAGAGACTACTCTTCATTGGGGAGCATGGGCTTCTAGTTGCAGTTGTGTCTCTGTGGAGCACAGCCTCAAGGTACACGGGCTTCAGTAGTTGCAGCACCAAGGTTCAGTAGTTGTGGCACATGGCCTTAGTTGCTCCACAGCGTGTGAATTCTTCCCAGACCAGACACTGAACCCAGGTGCCTTGTATTGGCAGACAGATATCCTGTGCACTGCCAGGGAAGTCCCTCAGGCTAGTTGTATCAGCCTGTTTCTTGTCTATAGAATTTTGTGAGTTGTGTGGTCTTTTACTTCATTCTCTCTGTCCCTTTCAGCCCAAGTTCCACTGTGTCTCCTGGTGTGAAATTCTCAAGAACTTTGTAGGTCTCTCATGTTCGTCCCAAGAATGCACTCCATTAGACAAGAAGATCCATAGATATTCCCTAGATAGTTTCATTTCTATTTTTGGCTTCTGTTGAGATACCTGAGGGTAATTTGTGGGTTACATACTTCATCTCCAAAAAACCTCGTGTGATTGAATACTCCAGTCTTTTAATCTTTCAGAGAAATTAATAAAAGATTGTTGAATACATCCTCAGCTTTTCCCCTCCAGGAGCTTTCCTGGCAGTGAATCTTTTCATGTTAATATCATATGCAGTTTAGATAGGCTGAGAACTCCCCAAATCAAGTCCTGGTTCTTATTTGTTGACCAGTTCTTCCCTCAGTTTACCTGTTTCCCCTCTCATTTTACCAAAAGTAACAAGAAACCAGGCCACACCCTTCCACTCTTTGCCTGGAAGTCTCCTCAGCGAAATATCTGCGTTCTGCTTTCTATAGAACTGCAGGGCACGCGATTCTAATTTGGGCGGGGGCAGCAGGGAGCTCCTGAGGATCACCCTTTCCTCCAGTTTCCAATGACATGTCCCTCATCTCCTCCGAGCGGGTGCTCTCACAGGCAGCGCCTCTAGCTCCCACATTGCTACAAGTATATTCATGTGCTTTAGGTATTCTTCAGGTTGTTTTGTTTTCTTGGCCGTGCTTTTATCTGAGTCCTCGCCGGCAGTTCACCCAGATTTCTCCTAAAGTCTGTCCAAGGTGATCCGGGGTTTCTTGTTTCATATCCCTTAGAGTTTTTCCTGCCTCTTCCCACTGTCCAACTCCAAAGTCACTTCCACTTGTTTAGATATCTGCTACAGCAGATGTTATTAGTTCTTATTGCTGTTGTAAAAAATTACCACAAACTGAGTGACCTAGAACAACAGAAGTTTGTTATGTCAAAATTCTGTGGGTCAGAAGTCCAACACTGGGCTAGGATCAAGAGGTGAGCACAGCTGCTTTCCTTTCTGGAGACTCTAGTGGAGAGTCTATTTCCTTTCCTTTTCTACCTTTTTTTTCCCTCTCTCTTTTTTAAAATTTTGGCCACACCATGTGGCATGTGAGATCCTAGTTCCCTGACCAGGGATCAAACCTGTGCTCCCTGCATTGGGAGCACAGAATCTTAACCACTGGCCTGCCTGAGAAGTCTCCTTTCCTACCTTCTAAGGGCTTCCCACATTCCTTGGCTCACATCTCTCCCTTCCATTTCTCACAGCCAGTGGTGTTACATCTTTCTTACCATTCTTCCATGGCAAAAGCTCCTCTGCCCCTCTCTTCTGCTCCTCACCCCACACTTTCACTTTTAAGAATGTTTGTGATTAAGATGAACTCATCTGCTTAATCTAGGATAGTCTCCTCATCTCAGGAGCATTAATTTAACCATGCCTGCAAAATCCCTTTGGTCACATAATGTAACATATTCATAAATTCCAGAGATTAGGATGTGAACATCTTTGGGAGGTTATTATTCTGTTTACCACCATACCCATGCAAATTTTAGCCAGCATGGCCTTCCCCAAACAAATTCAATCATGTTAGTCTCCTGCTTAAAATTCTTAACGTGAGTTTTGCCTTGGGGGCATGATGCCGAGTGAAAGAAGCCAGACTGAGACAGAAAACAATTATATGATCTCACTTATATGTGGAACCAAAAAAAGAAAAACAAAAAACTTCATGGATACAGAGAACGGATTGGTGGTGGCCAGAGGCAGGGACTGGTGATGGTGGGGTGGGTGAAATAGGCGAAGGTGGTCGAAAGGTATAAACTTCCAGTTGTGAAATAAGTAATCCTTGGAAATGTGGCGTCCAGCATGATGGCGATAGTTAATAATACTGTATTACATAAGTGAAAGTTGCTAAGAGACTAAATCTTACATGTTGTTTATCACACACACACAAAATTGAAACTATGGTGATGGATGCTAAGTAGATTTATTTTGGTGATCATTCCATAATATATATAAATATCAAAATATGCTGTATACCTGGAACTAATACGTTATACCTCAATCAAAAAACCCAAAACCAACAATGGAAAAAACCTCTTAAGTGGCTCCCTGTAGACTTTGGGGTGGACTTCCCAAGTGGTGCTAGTGGCAAAGAACCTGCCTGCAAGGCAGGAGACATGGGTTCGATCCGTGGATCAAGAAGATCCTCTGGAGGAGGCAGTGGCAACCCACTCCAGTATTCTTGGCTGGAGAATCCCATGGACAGAGGAGCCTGGCAGGCTATGGTCCTTAGGGTCACAAGGAGTCAGACATGACTGAGTGACTGAGCACGGACTTCGGATTACCGATCAGATTCCTACTGCAGCTGTTACAAAGCAGCTTTTGCGATCTGTTCGTCCCTATCTACCGGACACTCTCACCTTGCCCTCTGTCCAGCCTCAAGCACCCGACTATACGGCTTCACTGAACTGCTGCAGCTGCACAGTGCCATGACCAAGGTCACTGTTCATCGCCTTCAGCATCAGGTCCAGTCGAGCATCATCCTCTTCTGGACCTTCCCGGGGTTAGTGGTCCCCCTGCAACGCCTTCCAGCACTTTTCCCAAGGCAAGGTGTTTTATGGCATTGGAGTACCCGCGGACCTTTCAGTCTCTCCCACTAGATTGTAAGTCTGTGAGGCCAGGGGCTGTGCCTCCCCGGCTGCTGTGTCTCTGTGTGTGGTCCCGCCAGGGTCCACTGTGAAGTAGGCTCTTCCTGAGTTTGCTTTGAGAAGTAATGGACACGATTCCTTCCAGCTCACACATTCTGTTCTGTGAACTCTCACTGCAGGGTATGCTGGAGGATTTTGGCAGAGGTGTCCAAGACAGTCATCGTGCTTGTGGGAGTGATGTGAGCTTTGAATGACAGAGGCAGAAGCAGGAGTGTTGGGTGGCCAGACTGTTGCTTCTTTAATGATTGTGCTGCTGATTCCCAGCTCAGAAGGCAACACTTCCAGCCCCAACTGTCACACCCTGGGATATTCAAGGAGTTTCCTTTCTGCTGATGGAAAGGAGACTTCTCAACTCTAAAGGTTCACATTTATTTGTTTTAATTTTTTTGTGTGTAAAAAAAAACAAAATAAGAAGTAACATCCAGATTCCCACCTCTTAAAAATGCTTTCTTTCTCAAGCTCTCTCTCTCTACCCACACAGACACACACACACGTAATCTGCTTTTCTTCAACATATCATGGATTTCATTGATCAGTACATACTCTTTTTTTAATGCCTGCATCTATTGTATACAATCACGTAGTGTTAAAACCATATCCCACAAATGAAGGACTCTGTTGTGGCTTCCAATTATTGTTTATTTGCAGTTACCAATGTTCTCCAATCTGAACCTTAGGAACAATCTGCCCCCAATCAAATTCAAATCTGTTTTTGCTCAGCTTCTCCTCTTACCCTGCCTCTATCTTGCCTTCTACACAAATTTCTGTCGTTTCCCAGGTTCTTTTATTCCAGACGAGGTACAGGTAGAGAGAGGAAGTGGAAGAGGCCAGAGGAAAAGGTTGAAGCCTCGAGCCTTTGGAGGTTTGGCCAGGGAGATGCCCGGAGAATAGGGGATGAAGTGTGGCTGCGGCTTCCCTTCAACACCCTTTGGGAAATAAAGCATTGAAATGTCTTTCTGCTGGCACTTGATTATTTTATTTTATTTTTTAAATTAAAACAACCTTTTTATTTTGTATTGGGGTATAGTCGATTAACAATGTTGTGAGAGTTTCTGGTGTACAGCCAAGTACATGGTGTACATATGCGTGTCTCCATTGTCCCCCAATCTCCCCTCCCATTCAGGCTGCTGCATAACATTGAGCAGAGTTCCATGTGCTATCAAGCAGGACCTTGTCAGTTATCCGTTTTAAATATAGCAGTGTGTACATGTTCATCCCAAACTCCTAGTTACCCCTTACCCCCATTCTTCTCCCTGGCAACCATGTTTGTTTTCTAAGTCTGTGAGCCTGTTTCTGTTTTATAAGTAAGTTCATTTGTATCATTTCTTTTCAGATTGCACATATAAGAAATGTCGTATGATATTCCTCCTTCTCTGTATGATTTACTTTACTCAGTATGACAGTCTCCAGGTCCATCCATGTTGCTGCAGATGGCATTATTTCATGTTTTTTTAGCAGCTGAGTAATGTTCCATTGTATCTAAGTACCAAATCTTCTTATCCATTCTTCTGTTGATGGACATTTAGGTTAGGTTACTTCCATGTCTTGGCTGTTGTAAACAGTGTTGCAATGAACATTGAGGTGCATGTATATTTTCAGATCGTGTTTTTCTCTGGATATATGTCCAGGAGTGGGATTGCAGGGTCATATGGTAGCTCTATTTTTAGGTTTTTTAGGAACTTCCATACTGTTCTCCGTAGTGGCTGCACCAGTCTACATTCCCACCGACAGTGTAGGAGGGTCCTCTTCTCTCCACGCCCTCTCCAGCATTTATTGTTCATGGATTTTTTGATAATAGCCATTCTGGCTGGTACAGTGGATGATATCTCATTGTAGTTTTGATTTGCATTTCTCTAATAATTAGTGATGTTGAACATCTTTTCACGAGCTGGCACTTGATTTTGATGGCTGAACATTTTTTCTGATATATAGTTTATTTACAATATTGTGTTAGCTTCCGGTGCACAGTAAAGTGATTCAGTTATACACAAGTATTTCATAGGTATATATCTGTATTCTTTTTCCTAGACTCTTTTCCATTAGAGTTTGTTACAAGATATTGATATAGTCCTTGTGCTATACAGTAAATCCTAATTGTTTATCTATTTTACATTTAGTAGTGTGCATCTGTTAATCCCATAGTCCTAATCTGTCCCCTATCCCCCTTTCCCTTTAGTAATCATAAATTTGTTTCCTTGTCTGTGAGTCTGTTTCTGTTTTGTATGTAGATTCATTTGCATCATATTTAGATTCTGCCTATAAGTGATACCATATAATATTTGTCTTTGTCTGACTTCGTACGTATGATGATCTCTAGGTCCACCCATGATTGCTCAGCATCTTTGAATGTGACTCCATGTTAAGACTGGACTGCTTGGATGTGTTAGGATTACCAAACAACACTGCAGTGGATACCACTGACTGTGCTTCTTAAGGTGTTTTTGCTATTATTTCTGTAGGATCTATCACCAGAGGAGGACTCCCTTGTTCAGTAGTATGTGCATTTAAATATCACTGCAAAAAAGGTATCAAACCACTTCCCAAAAAGTTTGGAGCCCCTTTTATGCTCCCACCATGGTTTGTGAGCCTGGACACTTTTCTACACCCGCACCAACACCAGACCTTATCTATCTTTCATGTGTTTGCTCCTGTGATAGGAAAAACATGCACTAGCCAAGTAATTGCTTTTCTTTTTATTAGTAGGGAGGTTGTGCCAGACATTTCACTGACACAATTTTGATGAAGTTGACATTTTCACTCTATGTTTATGAATATGAATGTTTTAATCAGAATTGTACCCAGGATTTTATAGACCTAATAGTTTCAATTCCTCCAGAGTTCCAATGAGTTAATCAAAATTGTACCATAAATGGCAACACTAGACTTAGCAATCAGCTCTCATAAACTCTAATTCAAAAAGATACATACACCTCAATGTTCATAGCAGCACTGTTTACGATAACCAAGAAATGGAAGCAACATAAATGTCCGCTAACAGATGAATGGATAAAGTAGGTGTGGTACATATATACAATGGAATATTGTGTTGTTCAGTCACTCAGACATGTCCAACTCTTTGCAACCCCATGGATGGCAGCACGCCAGGCTCCCCTCTCCTTCACAGTATCCTGGAGTTTGCTCAAACTCATGTCCCACTGCTGCCATCCAGCCATCTCATCCTCTGTCATCCCCTTCTCCTCCTGCTTTCGTCTTTCCCAGCATCAGGGTGTTTTCCAGTGAGTTCGCCCTTGGCATCAGGTGGCCAAAGATTGGAGCTTCAGCTTTAGCATCAGTCCTTCCAGTGAATATTCAGGACTGACTTCCTTTAGGATTGACTAGTTTGATCTCCTTGCTGTCCAAGTGACTCTCAAGAATCTTCTCCAGCACCACAGTTTGAAGGCATCAGTTCTTTGGTAGTCAGCCTGTTTTATTGTCCAGCTCTCACATCTGTACATGACTACTGGAAAAACCATAACTTTGAATATACGGATCTTTGTAGACAAAGTAATGTCTTTGCTTTTGAATATGCTGTCTAAGTTTGTCATTGCTTTTCTTCCAAGGAGCAAGTGTTTTTTAATTTCACGGCTACAGTCACCATCTGCAGTGATTTTGGAGCCCCTTGTTTCCCCATCTATTTGCCATGAAGTGATGGGACCAGATGCCATGATCTTCGTTTTCTGAATGTTGAGCTTTAAGCCAACTTTTTCACTCTCCGCTTTCACTTTCATCAAGAGGCTCTTTAGTTCTCCACTTTCTGCCATTAGGGTGGTGTCATCTGCATATCTGAGGTTATTGATATTTCTCCCGGAAGTCTTGATTACAGCTTGTGCTTCATCCAGCCCAGCATTTCTCATGATGTCCTCTGCATATAAGTTAAATAGGCAGGGTGACAATATACAGCCTTGATGTACTCTTCCTATTTGGAACCAGTCTGTTGTTCCATGTCCAGTTCTAACTGTTGCTTCCTGACCTGGATACAGATTTCTCAAGAGGCAGGTCGGGTGGATCTGGTATTCCCATCTCTTTCAGAATTTCCACAGTTGATTGTGATCCACACAGTCAAAGGCTTTGGCATAGTCAATGAAGCAGAAATAGATGTTTTTCTGGAACTCTCTTGCTTTTTCCATGATCCAGCGGATGTTGGCATTTTGATCTCTGGTTCCTCTGCCTTTTCTAAAACCAGCTTGAACATCTGCAAGTTCACGGTTCATGTATTGCTGAAGCCTGGCTTGGAGAATTTTAAGCATTACTTTACTAGTGTGTGAGATGAGTGCAATCGTGCAGTAGTTTGAGCATTCTTTGGCATTGCCTTTCTTTGGGATTGGAATGAAAGCTGACCTTTTCCAGTCCTGTGGGCACTGCTGAGTTTTCCAAATTTGCTGGCATATTGAGTGCAGCACTTTCAAAGCATCATCTTTTAGGATTTGAAATAGTTCAACTGGAATTCCATCACCTCCACGAGCTTTGTTCGTAGTGATGCTTCCTAAGGCCCATTTGACTTCACATTCCAGGATGTCTGACTCTAGGTGAGTGATCACACGACTGTGATTATCTGGGTCATGAGGATCTGTTTTGTACAGTTCTTCAGTATATTCTTGTCACCTCTTCTTAATATCTTCTGCTTCTGTTAGGTTCATACCATTTCTGTCCTTTATTGAGCCCATCTTTGCATGAAATGTTCCCTTGGTATCTCTAATTTGGAAAGTCCCAGAATCATCCTTTAATCCCATGTTAGAGATGAGAATGCCAAGGCACATAGAAGTTAAGTAGGTTGCCTGCAGTCACGCAGAGAATAAGTGGAAAGCTCTTCATTATTTCTCATCCTCATGACAACACGTGCAGTGTTATTTTCTCTGCAATTCAAACACCCATTTTCCATCCCTTCTAAGATCACTCACAGGAGCACCTTTTCCAGTATGGCATCTCATAGGCACTTGTTGGAAACAGCAGAGGGTTGGTGAGTCAGATAGACAGCAAGAATTTTCTCCAACCTTTCCAGAGAGTCTAGGTTGGTGGGGTGGACAGTACTCACTACAGGTCTTCTCAGAGGATGTGTGGGTAAATTCCCCACCAGTAAGGGGGAGCAGGTGTCTGTTCATGAGATTCCTGTCTCAAGAAGTCAGGGAATAGCTGCCCAGCTGGATCCAGTACCAGAGACCAGGCCAGAGGAGCCAGAGGAGAAGTCACGAGGTCCCCTAGCCATGGCCTTTGGCAGACACCCAAACAGAACCAGCCAAACCTCAGGGCACATCAGCACTGGACATGTAGTAGTCGGATCAGACCCATCACACTGTTTTCAACAAAAGGCACAGAAGGCAATGCACAAATCTGAGATCCCTGCTTATGACACCATAAAAGCCTGGCCAGATGAGGTCCAGGAATTGGTGAGTACTTCAAGAGCAGACCAAAGTTCAACAAAGGGTGATACATCTGTTTACTCGTAAGAGACAAAACCAAGAGGAAGATTGTTTTGCTGGTGCAAAACTGGACTTGTGTGGCAATGTGCAAATCTGGGCTACTTCCTGTTTAGGCACCAGTTGTGCAATATACGTGGGTAATAGGGCCCCGCCTTGCTAGATCAAGGGAAATTCCCACCCAGCTCAAGGGTGCTGACCGTTACCTGGAGGTCTGTTGAGTTTACTGGATGAATATTTTAAGGATGTGGTACTTGAAGGGCCGAGAACCTAAAAGCCGTCTTAAACTCAGGAATTGATTGAAAAGAACCAAAAAGAACACCATTGTCAAACAGCTTAGTTCTGTGAAGAACGTTTCTGTATAATCTTCTAAAACACTTTTTACGAAGTAATTTCTCTGAGTTAAGAAAAATAAGTAATATTCTGCCCTACTATGCTGGTTCATATATACAAAAAAGATCTCCATGACCCAGATAATGATGATGGTGTGATCACTCAACCTACAGCCAGCCAGTAATAATATTCTGCCCTACTATGCTGGTTCATACGTACAAAAAAGATCTTCACAACCCAGATAATCACGATGGTGTGATCACTCACCTAGAGTCAGACATCCTGGAATGTGAAGTCAAATGGGCCTTAGGAAGCATCACTACGAACAAAGTTCGTGGACGTGATGGAATTCCAGTTGAACTATTTCAAATCCTGAAAGATGATGCTGTGAGACATGTTGCACTCAACATGCCAGCAAATTTGGAAAATTCAGCAGTGGCCACAGGACTGGAAAAGGTCAGCTTTCATTCCAATCCCAAAGAAAGGCAATGCCAAAGAATGCTCAAACTACTGCACAATTGCACTCATCTCACATGCTAGTAAAGTAATGCTTAAAATGCTCCAAGCCAGGCTTCAGCAATACATGAACCGTGAACTCCAAATGTTCAAGCTGGTTTTAGAAAAGGCAGAGGAACCAGAGATCAAAATGCCAGCATCCGCTGGATCATGGAAAAAGCAAGAGAGTTCCAGAAAAACATCTATTTCTGCTTTATTGACTATGCCAAAGCCTTTGACTGTGTGGATCACAATCAACTGTGGAAAATTCTGAAAGAGATGGGAATACCAGACCACCTGACCTACCTCTTGAGAAACCTGTATGCGGGTCAGGAAGCAACAGTTAGAACTGGACATGGAACAACAGACTGGTTCCAAACAGGAAAAGGAGTACATCAAGGCTGTATATTGTCACCCTGCTTATTTAACTTATATGCAGAGGACATCATGAGAAATGCTGGGCTGGATGAAGCACAAGCTGTAATCAAGACTTCCGGGAGAAATATCAATAACCTCAGATATGCAGATGGCACCACCCTTATGGCAGAAAGTGGAGAACTAAAGAGCCTCTTGATGAAAGTGAAAGAGGAGAGTGGAAAAGTTGGCTTAAAGCTCAACATTCAGAAAACGAAGATCATGGCATCTGGTCCCATCACTTCATGGCAAATATATGGGGAAACAGTGGAAACAGTGGCTGACTTTATTTTTCTGGGCTCCAAAATCACTGCAGATGGTGATTGCAGTCATGAAATTAAAAGATGCTTACTCCTTGGAAGGAAAGCTATGACCAACCTAGACAGCATATTCAAAAGCAGAGATATTACTTTGCCGACTAAGGTCCGTCTAGTCAAGGCTATGGATTTTCCAGTGGTCATGTATAGATGTGAGATTTGGACTGTAAAGAAAGCTAAGCACTGAAGAATTGATGCTTTTGAGCTGTGGTGTTGGAGAAGATTCTTGAGATTCCCGTGGACTGCAAGGAGATCCAACGAGTCTATCCTAAAGGAGTACAGTCCTGGGTGTTCATTGGAAGGACTGATGCTGAAGCTGAAACTCCAATACTTTGGCCACCTGATGCAAAGAGCTGACTCATTTGAAAAGATTCTGATTCTGGGAAAGATTGAGGGCAGGAGGAGAAGGGGATGACAGAGGATGAGATAGTTGGATGGCATTGACGACTCAATGAACATGGGTTTGGGTAGACTCTGGCAGTTGGTGACAGACAGGGAGGCCTGGCGTGCTGCAGTTCATGGGACTGCAAAGAGTCAGACACGACTGAGTGACTGAACTGAATTGATGCTGGTTCATTCATCATAAGTAGTGGTTGTAAGCTGCCAGAGTTAAAAGACTTCTGAAGACACAAGGGAGGGAAGAGATCTCACTGATCCTACTCTTAAAATATATATATATATATATATTTATATATAAATATAAATATAAATTTATTTATTTATTTATTTATTTGGCCACACCATGTCTTAGTTGTGCACATGGTCTTCATCGTAGCATGTGGGATCTTAGTTTCCTGACCAGGGATGGAACCCGCACCACATGCATTAGGAGCGTGGAGTCTCAGGTCACTGCACCACCACAGAAGTCCCCAGTTAATCCTACTCTTTATGGGGAATCACAGGGACAAGTCACAGGTGACAAGGTCCTTTGCACCTATTCCACTCGCCTTGGAAACATTCACTCCTGTTCCATTTTTCTGGTGACTTCTTGGTGCAAAGTGTGCCATTCTGGAGTGTCCAGTAGTGATGGATAGCAGTGGTTCTTACATTGTAGATGCTCCATCTCCTCCTCTTTCATCACGTGAAAGAGGTGATAGAGGGCAGGACTGAGAGGTTTGTGGAAAGAGGAGGAACTGTAGGGCCTAGCAGGTGTTTCTCACACACTGGAGGAATACCTATCTCTCTGGGCATCTGTTGGAGAGTGCCCACTTCAGAGATTTCACAGGAAAGGACTCTGGACAGGAAAATGGAACTCTGGTGCTAGTCTGAGCTCCGTCCTTCTCTAGTTAACCTGGGCCTAGAATCTGGTTGGAGTCTGAATTTATTCTGGTGATAAATACAAAATCTAATGACTAATTCTTTGACTCCTCAAAGAAGTGATTCTTAACCTCATTTGGGTTGTATATATCTTAGCAAAATTTAGGGCCTACTCCTCAGAAGAAGGAACACACCTGCACAGCCATGAAGTCCCTGTTCTAATTTCAGAGGATTGACAAGGTTTAAAGTCCATCTGTCGGCCCAGCTTAAGACATCCTCCAAGCTTTAATGATATCAGGAACAGTGTAGAGCTCAACCTCCTCAGCACAGCACACAAGGCCCTTTGCTCTTTCTCCAGCTTCTCCTAATGCTCATCACCTGGACCCTTTCTAACAATTCACTGTTCTCCTTTCCCACCTCTGCTCTTTTAGGAATACTCTTTTTTTTTTTTTTTCTGCCTCGACTGTCCTGCTTGATTGCCTAGAAACTAACTCTATTAAGATAGAGTTAAGCACTCCTTTTTGTGTGTTATGTGTACCAAAACAGGGCATCTTGATGGGCTGTTTGATCAATGGTATCAAAGCAGTCACTATGTCAAATCTCCATGTTAACATGTAAAACAGTGTTTCTTTCAGGCAGTGTGGTAGGACAGGATTTTCTGTCCCCTCTTTCCCCTGGGCAGGGATTCTTTCTGCATAATGAATTATGGTAAGAAACACCATGCCATAAGAAGCAGATAATATTAATAAGAATTCAATTTCTATGTCTTGTAGATTCTCCCATCTGAAGAATTTGCCAGGTTCTAAGGCTATTTTGAGGACTTCTCAGGTGGCGCTGCTGCTGCTGCTGCTGCTAAGTCTCTTTAGTCGTGTCCGACTCTGTGTGACCCCATAGAAGGCAGCCTACCAGGTTCCCCCGTCCCTGGGATTCTCCAGGCAAGAACACTGGAGTGGGTTGCCACTAGTGGCAAACAATTCTCCTGCCAATGTAGGAGATGCAAGAGATGTGGGTTCCATCTCTGGATGGGGAAGATCCCCTGGAGAAGGAAATGGCACCCCACTCCAGTATTCCTGCCTTGAAAATTCCATGGGCAGAGGAGCCTGGTGGGCTACAGTCCAGGGGACTGCAAAGAGCGGGACGTGACTGAGTGAGCACGCACACACAAAGCTATTTTTGCAGAAGAGTGACAAGGTCCGCTGCTGCTTTTCCATGATGGGGTCAGGAACGATGCTGTCTATGGCCCAGACCATCATAAACCCTGTGGCAGATGCTGTCTGCTTACTGTACGCAGCCATTCCCAGCCCTTTTCTCTACTGCTGCCTTCAAGTCTAGGGCCTAGAAAGCTATACACGGCTTCCGCATCATCTTTGTAGTTAGGGGTTGAGTCATGTAGTCTGATTCTGGCTAAGGAGTCTTAAGGGAAAGTATGCTGGAAAGTTCTGGGAAATTTTTTGCTTTCCTGATAAAAGGAATTTAAAGCATTCTTTTCCCCTCTTTCCATCTCCAAAGATAATGTGATGTTTTGAGCTGTGACAACCGTTTTGTGACCATGACCATGATGAACATGGGCAGTGGTTCTCAAACTTTTGAGTGTGCACCAGAATCACCCAGAGGGCTTCTTTTGTTTTAATTTTAAATTAATTAATTAATTTTTGGTTGTGCTGGGTCTCCATTGCTGCACGTGGGCTTTCTCTAGTTGTGGTGGCCGGGGGCTAATCTCTTCCTGAGGTGCACCGGCTTCTCACTGCAGTGACCTCTTGTTGTGGAGCACAGGCTCTAAAGCCCACGGGCTTCAGTAGTTGTGACTCACAGGTGCTATAGCACAGGTCTAGTAGTTGTGGTTTACAGGCTCAGTTTCCCCGAGGCACGTAGACTCTTCCTGGACCAGGGATTGAACCTGTGTCCCTTGCATTGGCAGGCGGATTCTTAACCACTGGCCCACCAGGGAAGTCCCAGAGGACTTCTTAAAACACAGACTGCTGGAACCTATCCCAGACCTATTTCTAGCTCTGGAATGAGCCTGGGAATTTGCGTTGTTAGTAAGTTTTCACGTGATGCTGATGCTACTGAGTTGGGGACCACCCTTGAGAACCACTGAACATGAAGGTGAAAATTCAATAGCCTGATGAGGGCAAAACAGAATGATAGAGTGTGGGTGCTGATGGCCTTGTCAGGCAGCTGAATCAGTGTAAATAATTGCTCTGCCTCTGGATTTCTTGTTCTGTGAGAAAATAAACCACTATTTGTTTAAGCCATGGTTATTTGGATTTCTTGTGACTCACATTCAAAAGCATTCTGAATTTACAGAGAGCGGAACTCTGTGCGGAGGGCAGATGGAGAGAAAAATCCAGGCAGATGCTTATCTGAGGCTAATTTAGCATGGAGTAAAAACCGCTTCAACAGGAAATGTTTTGAAACATCTCTCAGAGTTCATGGGTATTGATCGTAGAAAGACTGTGGGTTTTTAAAAATATTATGTTAACTAAAAATGTTCTTATCAAAGTAAAACATGTATAAAATTTTAAAAATCTGATTATATGAAGCTTATAATGACGAAGGAGAATGCCCCGCTCCACCCCTACCCACCCTGTTTCTACTCCTCTGAGGCAACCATTTTCAATTCTTCTTATTTCTTCTGGAATTTACAAGTTTACCTAAATGACATGCTTATACTACCATTATATACCTTTTGGGCTTTGTTTATTCATGTCCTGCTGTGGAAGATAAGCACTTAGATTTCTTTCTTTATATCCTTCCTTGTTCCACGCCACATACTTCCTGTCCAACATTTTCCCAGTGTAGTTAAATAACAATATTTTGTTCAATTAATACTCAATCTCTCTCATATTATGACTAAATATTATTGACAGTTGAGTCCTATATTCATTGATTACATTTTTCTGGCTAATTTTTCCCCTCTGGAGTCAATAATTGCTCAATTTTTATTTGTTTAATTTTCTATGAATCTATGATAAATTCATACCCTTATCCTCTGACAGAGAGAATTTCCTCTTGGTTCCAACACTTCAGCTAATCTATGAATTTCATTTTTCTTGGCCCTGGCCATTCAGTGCTGCAATCTAGGGTAGCCATTCTGTTGTATCACTGTCACCTTGGAATTTCCCTTCACCATCACCCTGGGAATAGCCTCTGTCCTCATCCTCCTAAATTTTCTCCTTTTTTGGACTTGGTGTTTTCATTTTTCTTGATTTACTCTGTCATTTTGGACAAAGTATGCATCAGTAAGCGTTCTGGGAGATGAATTAGTTAGGGTTCCAACAGGAAGCATATGGCCAACACAAAGAGGGCAATTGAGGAGAATTTAAAGAAGGAATCATTTTACAAAATGTGGGCAGGCTTAAAAGAAAAAATCAAGAGGCATGATGTACACTGGGGTTAGCAACAACTGGAAGCTCTTACCCTTAAAGCTGGAAGGGGCAAGAGAAGCAGGTGTTCCTAAAATATAGTGAGACCCACAGCCACAGGAGAGGGCTATCTCATGGGCACGCTGGCTGTCACTTAGAAATGTGGTAGTTATGTCAGCAGGGAGGGAGCAGAGAAATAAATAACTCATCGTTGTCTTCTTTTTTCAGTTTTCTGGCCGTGTTGCAATGTCATGTGGGATCTTAGTTCCCTGACCAGGGATCTAACCCATGCACCCTGCTTTGACAGCGTGGGGTCTGAACCACTGGACTGCCAGGGAATTCCTTGAATGACTCAGCTTCCACTTGCTCCTGCCCTCTTATATTCCACTCATGCCTCCAGCTGGCTGAATCCAACCAGAAGTCAATGTGCGGAGGAGCTGATACCGGGCACAGAGCCTCTTGGGGCACAACGCAGGGTGAAGGGTGGAGAGTGGATGGGGGCAGGAGGAGGCAATGGAGCACAGCATAGGAAGCAAAAGTTTTAAATTTAGTGTATCTGAAAGTGTCTTTACTCGGTGCTGCCTCTAGAGCAATAGTTTGGCTAGTACAGAATTCTGAGCTGGCAATTCTTTTTCCTTTGGGATTTTGGAGGCAATTTCCATTGTCCCCAGGCCTCCAGAGTTGTTCTTGAGAACTCTGTGCCATTCTGATTCTTGCATTCTTTTTATGTGACTTGTTTTTCCTTTTTGGAAACTTAGGATCCTCTCTTTCCCCCAGTGTCCTGCTATTTGATGGGGGTTAAATTTTTGTTGTTATACAACAGGGTCCCCAGAGTAGGCCAGGCAACGTTAGGCATACTTGCTCAATTCCTCCTAGGCCCTGAAAATGCAAGAAATAGGAATATCGGTGCCCACTCTCCTGCATCATTCCATAGCTGCAATCCAACTGCTCACATGTGATGTCTGGTCACCATTACGCACCTGTGAGCAACATAGCAAGAAGGCTGTGATGGTGAATTAGGCAGGGATTCAGGTATTGCTGGTACAGAGGGCTCTGCCTCCTCTCCCAGATTAGTAGTGGTTGATGATAGTCATGGGAAGTTTTTTTGTGAAGCTGAGAAAGAGAAGAGGCTTCCCTTGTGGCTCAGTCAGTAAAGAATCCGCCTGCCAATACAGGAGATGCAAGAGATGCGAGTTTGATCCCTGGGTCGGGAATATCCCCTAGAGAAGGAAATGGCAACCCTCTCCAGTATTCTTGCCAGGGAAATCCCATGGATAGAGAAGCCCTATAGTCCATGGGGTCACAAGTGTTGCACTCGACTTAGCAACGAAACCACCACCATCACCAAGAGAGAGAAAAGAGGTCAAGATGTTTAGTAGAGGTCAGAAGCTCAAGTTGTCTTGAGAAAAATGGTGGGTTGATACGGCATTGAAGTCTGTGCCCCTCAGACTCCTTGGGTTTCTGGACAATGGGCCTGAGCCCCTAGGTGAGAGGGAGAGGTTCAAACACCAGCTAAGCTGCCTTTAAGCAAGACCTTGTAGGACTACACATCAGCCATTTGGGCCCAGATGACAACGTGTGATGGAGTTGGAGAGGAGCCATCTCTCTGTCCTTGCAGGGGACTACAACTGATCACCTGGAATCCCAAAAAGTGCTGTGAACAGCAAGAAATAGTGCTGTTGACAGAGACATGGCTTTCTCACAGAGCATTCCATCAACAACAGAAAATTGAGGCTCTTCCTTGAGTCTCAGGCTGTGCAAATAGACAAACGGGAACTGGAGCAGCAGAAGAGGGGCACCTAGCTCAGCCTCAGAGCTCAGAGAGTTGGCCTCCAGCGCAGACATATGTTTGCAAGGCAGTGGAAGCTTTTAAATAATCACAAGTTCTCGTCACTGAGAAAAAAATTGAGAGTTGCCTGAAGAGAGCTATTGACTAGATTATGAGTTCACTTGAGACACGAAGTTCATTTACATGTGACAAAGCGTAAGAGCTGGTAATAAAATGGAAAACGTTATTATCCAGCTTTATTTTCAATCTTTATTTTATATGGAAGGCTTCCTTGTAGCTCAGTTGGTAAAGAATCTGCCTGCAATGCAGAGACCTGGGTTTGTTTCCTGGATAGGGAAGATCCCCTGGAGAAGGAAATGGCAACCCACTCCAGTATTCTTGCCTGAAGAATCCCATGGACAGAGGAGCCTGGCAGGCTACAGTCCATGGGGCCACAAGTGTCAGACACGACTTAGCAATGAAACCACCATTTTATAATGGAGTATAATTGATTTATAATGGAGTATAATTGATTTATAATGGAGTATAATTGATTTATAATGTTGCATCTGTTTCAGGTGTATAGCAAAGTGATTCAGTTTTACATATACATATTTCTATCCTGTTTCAGATTCTCTTACCATATAGGTTATTACAGAGTACTGAGTAGAGTTCCCTGTGCTATACAGTGGGTCCTGGTTGGTTATCTCAGTTTGCTTGACTAAAGTCATTTTATTGAGTATTACCTTGAATAGGTAAAGTGTCCGACTAGTGGATTAGAAGCTGCTTTATTTCAATATATGACTCAGGAGAGTTGATCTCTTAGCAAAAAGAGACACTAATGATAGTTTCCAATAACAACAGTCCCAAAATATTCACCATACCGTTTTTCTTTTTTTTTTTTTTGTAGTATTCTGGGCAGTTTACCACAGTGACTATTCTAATATAACAGTTTAAAAACAAGTTTCTATTTTGTACTTTCATTTATGTGAGTTGGGGTTTCAGAATATTCTGATATAAATACCAAGAAGAGAAGTCACCTGGAAGTTGAGTATATATGGTGTCAGGTCTCTTCAATTTATCCCAGTTTTCTGAAATCCATAGGCAACCTAACTGTATCCTGTAGCCACTGAGAGAGATTAGAAACTCTTCTCTCTGGTAGTAGCTAATGTGAAACAGTTTAATGACAAGATAACACAGTCACAGTATGGAATGGAGGGAACATTTTTGCAAGAATTGTCAAGGAAAAATTCAAGACTTCAATACAAATATATGTACTTGGGAAGAGAAGAGTTTGCTTTGGCCATATACTGAGACCCTGGAATATGCATTCACTTTCCTCTGCATTTTTTTTTTTTAACTGCACCACCTGGGATCTTAATTTCCTGACCAGGGGTCAAATCCATGCCCCCTCCAGTAGAGTTCTAACCACTGGACCACCAGGGAATTCCCTCCTGTGCTAATAATAATAATAATAACAATAGCACATGTTTGGTGTATCAATTGGGGTAGGGTACACAAAGTTCAGTGGCTTAACACAAAGAAGGCTAATTTCTTGCCCACGCTACATATCCTTTATGGGTTGGCAGAGAGCTCTCACTTATAGCTACTGGGGAATTTAGAATAATGGAACAAACACTGTTAGGGACTGAATGTTTAAGTCCATAATTCCCCAAATGCATATATTAAGATCCTGTCACCTAATGTGATTGTATTAGGAAGTTCAGCCTTTGAAAAGGGATCAGGTCATGAGGGTGGAGTCCTCATGAATGAGATTGTGCATGGATGCAAAGTCACTTTAGCCATGTCCGACTCTTTGTGGCCTATGGACTGTAGCCCTCTAGGTTCCTCTGTCCATGTGATTGATCCTCCAGGCAAGAATACTGGAGAGGGTTGCCATGCCCTCCTCCAGGGGATCTTCCCAATCCAGCGTCTCTTACGTCTCCAGCATTGGCAGACAGGTTCTTTACCACTAGCACCACCTGGAAAGCCCCATGAATGAGATTCAGTTCAGTTCAGTTCAGTCACTCAGTCGTGTCCGACTCTTTGCGACCCCATGAATTGCAGCACGCCAGGCCTCCCTGTCCATCAGTGCCCTTATAAAAAGAACCCGGAGAGCTCTATTGCCCCTTCCACCTTATGAGGACTCAGTGTTACATCCCCTGCTGTGAACCAGGAAGTGGGCTCTCACAGAAACTTTCAGCACCTTGATCTTTTACTTCCCAGTCTCCAGAGCTACGAGAAATACATTTCTGTTTATAAGCCTCCCAGTCTACAGTATTCTGTTATGGTGCTAAGACAAACGCCATCTTGAACGTTGATGGTTTCCATGTCAGAGGGAAAGAGAATCTGAGGAGTCTCAAAGCAGCGATTAAATGCTTAAAGCATGAAGGGACACATAACCTTTCTGCTCAAACTCATTGGCCACACCCAACGGTAAGAGAGCCAGGAAATAAAATCCTACCATGCGCCCAGAAGGCAGAAGGCCAAAAATATTTGGTGAAGAGCACTGATTGTCTATCACTCACTGTGTGCCAAGAGCTATTCTAAATATATTACAGGTGTTATCTCAGTTAAGCGTCACAAAAATCCTATGAAAGAGGTGTTTAATATCACTATCGTTCACATTTGGTAGATGAAACAACTGAGGCACAGAGAGGTTAAGTTACCTGGTAGAAGTCATGTAGATACTAAGTGGTAAAGCTCAGGATTCAAACCCATTCATTCTGGTCCCATAATCTGTGTGCTTAGCTACTAGACTAGACAATCTCTCTCAAGATGGGAAATTTTGAGAAGTGTTGCCATACATCATGAGAGGCACTAACGGGTTTTTAAGCAGGAGACAGTCAACCAGATTTGCCATTTAGAAAGCTCTCTCCATAGAGTCATCCTGCTTATTTAATTTATATGCAGAGTACATTAAGTGAAATGCCAGACTGGATGAATCACAAGTTGGAATCAAGACTGCTGGGAGAAATATCAACAACCTCAGATACACAGATCATACCACTCTAATGGCAGAAAGTGAAGAGGAACTAAAGAGCCTCTTGAGGGTGAAAGAGGAGAGTGAAAAAGCTGGCTTAAAACTCAACATTCAAAAAACTAAGAGCATGGCATTTGGTCCCATCACTTCATGCCAAATGGAAGGGGGAAAGTAGAAGCAGTGATAGATTTTCTTTTCTTGGGCTGCAGTCCATAGAGTCACAAAGAGTTGCACAAGTCCCATAGAGTCACAAAGAGTGGGACAAGTCATGTCCCGCTCTTTGTGACTCTATGGACTGCAGCCCAAGAAAAACTTGCCTGGAGGATCCCAGGGACGGCGGAGCCTGGTGGGCTGCCGTCACGGGGTCTCGCAGAGTTGGACACGACTGACGCAACTTAGCATCAGCAGCAGCAGTAGTGACTAAACAACAGCTACTCCAAAGAGTACAGGGAAGGATCAAATTAACTAAAATTAGACTAAGGCAAAAAGTCTATTTGCATAGTGTCGGGATGAAGATGAGTATTTGAACTAAGACACAGTGATTACAATTTACTGGGTAAGCCTGAGCCTTTCTTTCATCTATTTGAGACTCTGTTTCATCATTTTTTTGAAAAATTGTTATGTTAATATTATTACTTATCCTGTTGGGGCTTTCTCTGGATTATGATAGATAACATAAGCAAAAACTCTGACAGTACTAAGGCTGTGGGATCATAGAGATCTAGGTTAAAAATCCCAGCTCTACTACTCCCTGGATGAAGGAGTTTATTATTCTAAGTCTCAGTTTGCTCATTAGTAAAATAAGTGTTAAAGTAAGAAAATCTAAGTAAGTTAATGTAAGAAAAATGATTACAAATAGGATATAGGTTGAGAATATTAGTTTCAGAGGAAGGCTGAATTCCTTCTAGAGAAAGAACGGAGAATTTGTTTAGGAAAAATACCTTAATGAACTTATGTGTTTATGAAAATCAAATCTTTAGACGGAAAGACATTTAGACAGAGAATCAGATTGTTTTGATTAATACAGTAACAGAAAATTTTAGTTTTTTTCTGATGAAAGTTTTGCTTTGAGGGGAAAGTAATGAGATGGTGTGGTAGTTTAGTCACTAAGTTGTGTCTGACTCTTGGAACGCCATGGACTGTAGCCCACTACGCTCCTCTGTCCATGGGATTTCCTGGGTAAGAATATTAGAGTGGGTTGCCATTTCCTTCTCCAGGGAATCTCCCCAACCCAGGGACTGAAACTGTGTCTCCTGGATTGCAAGTGGATTCTTTACCGCTGAGCCATCAGGGAAGCAAAGAGATGGAGGAAAATTTGACTAGAGATAACTCTGAACATCTGGTCTTACCAGCTTCCCAAATCCACTCTTCCCATAGCAGCCAGATTGACTTCTTAAAACCAGTAACTGAATCACATTGTTCCCTCTCACCCCGCCCCAGGACAGTGCCTCATACTTAGAAGTTTCTCAGTAGCAATTTATTAGGTGATTGAAAGAATGAATGAGTGAATGAAAACATCTGCCAGATGGCAGGTGGTTCCCTAAAGAAAAGGACAGCCATTGAGAAATTCTGTACTTAAGCCACTCTGTAGTAAGGGTGGTTTTAGACAATGATGTTTAATAACCATTTTAATTGGTTATCTATTCTTGTGTTTTACTGTAATAGCCCCTCCTCTCCATCTCACCTCTCCAAATTACTTTCAGTAAAGGTCTTTTGCACAACACTGCACTATTGTGGGAGAACTGAGGAATTAAACAAGAAAGTGTTTAGGCAAAAAATGTCCAAAGATGTCAATAATCATAAGAGGAGACCTCATGAACAGAGAAACCCAGAATTCAGCAGAAGCAGGCATACCAAGTGAGAGGTGACCAGGGGGAGGTTGTGATTGATGTTCCCTTATTTTGTGTTAGGAGGTTGTTGTTATTCAGTCACGACATTGTGTCTGACTCTTTATGACCCCATGGGCTGCAGCACGCAAGCTTCCCTTTCACCATCTCCAGGAGTTTGCTGAACTCATGTCCATTGAGTTGGTGATGTCATTCAACCATCACATCCTCTGTCACCCACTTCTCCTCCTGCCCTCAATCTTACCCAGCATCAGGATCTTTTCCAATAAGTCGGATCTTCGCATCATGTGACCGAAGTATTGGAGTTTCAGCTTCAACATCAGTCCTTTCAATGAATATTCAGCGTTGATTTCCTTCAGGATTGACTGGTTTGATTTTCTCGCTGTCCAAGGGACACTTAAGTCTTATCCAGCACCACAGTTGGAAAGCATCAATTCTTCGGCTCACAGCCTTTTTTATGGTCCAACTCTCATATACATAATGACTATTGGAAAACCACAGCTTTGGACCTCTGTTAAGAGGTTTAGAAGGTAGGACTCTTCTATTTGGCTGTTGAAGGAAAGAATAAGCTTTGGAGAATTCACAACCCAAAGGTTACATAAGGATGGTAAAATTTTAACTCATAGAGAGGTTTGGGGGATAATGTTGGGATCACTCATAGAGCGCTCAGCACAGTGCCTGGCACGTAGTAAGAGCTCAGTTATTTGTTGTTTCCCTTCACTTTCCTCCACTCCCTCCACCCGCTCTCCGCCTGCTCCATTCATTCTTTTCCAAGGACATGCAGGGGGCGTGCCCAATCCTCCCTCCGCCCCATCCAAGCCCCACCCCTCGCTTCTGCCCGGATTGGTTCTTGAGAAGCGGAGCGGAGGGAAGAGCCCAGTCCGGAGCGGTGGGGGCGGGGCGCATGCGCGGGCTGGGCTGGGTGGAGGAGGAGAGGAAGAGCTGCCGGAAGTAGGCGGCCGAGCTGGTGGCAGAGCAGGCGGCAGCTGCCAGGGAAACCGAGGCGCGGGAGCCGTAGCCCGCTGACAGGCAGGCCCGGGGGTCGTCTCTGCGCCCGGCAAAAGCAGGAGGCCCGAGCGTCCCTGTTGCCTGGGCCGAGGGTCCCTGCCTGGTCCGACAGCCTCGTTGGGACGTGGGCCTTTCCCTAAGCCCGCCAGGGGGCGCCGCCCTGAGGGGGCTGCAGAGTTGGGGGGCAGGCGCGGCTGACTGGAGAAGGGGCGCTGGACTGGGCAAGGGGAGAGGGCTCCCGCGTTCTCAGGAGGTGCCCTGGGCCGGGGACCGGGAGTCCTCACCTCCGGACTGAGGCAGGGGTTTCTGGGGGCTAGGAGGGCGCGTCGCCCTCTGCCCCCGCCGGCACCCTGGCCATGACGGGCAAATCGGTGAAGGACGTGGATCGGTACCAGGCGGTCCTGGCCAACCTGCTGCTGGAGGAGGATAACAAGTTTTGTGCGGACTGCCAGTCTAAAGGTAGCGCATCCTTCCTTGCGGGCGAGGGGTCCAGCCTCCGGGCGACACGGGGGAGGCGACCTGTGTGGGGAGGGGGGAGGTCTCTAGAGCTTAGGGGGCCCCGACCGTCTAAATGGTAACGCGTGCTCCCCTCATTGAGGAGGCTGCTAGGTGTTCTGGGGCGCCGGGATTGGTGTGCGGAGAGGTTGCGAGGGCGAGTGTGTGTGGTTGAGGCTGGGGTGGGGGCGGGGGCGGGGATGGTCGGGGTTGGGGGAAGTGGCATGGTGTGTGCAGGTGAGAATGTCTACATTTCAGGGCTCTGAATGAGTTCTGCGCCGACTGTCAGTGCAGCTCGCAGCCTTCCGCTTGCAAAGCTGGGGGTGAACTGCAGCGGGGCGGGGAGGGGGTGGGGAGGAGAGGGAAGTGAGATGACGGGGAGGAAAACTGCTTAAATGGTTTTTAAAGGTGGTGAGCGTGGCTGCCTGCTATTTGGTTAGCAGTTCCTTCTGTCATTTTACAGCCTTGCTGAGATCTGACAGAGTGCTTAGCTGGCTTTCCTCTTCCAGGATGTGTGGAGGGGGGACCTGGCTTATGCAGTGACACAGTGCGGATTTCTAGACAGCCTAGCCCTGGCTTGTGGAGTGTGCTGGAGGCCTGATGTGTGTGTGGTGGCAGGAACTAGCAGATTGTGGCTGTAGTGCAGGATCGGCTTAATCAGTGCAGAGAAGGAAACAAGGGCTGCATCGAATTTGTTACTTCCATGGCGATCATCCTTCTAAAGATGAAATATGATCATGGCAGAGTCTTTGTTTTCTGTGCCCTCAAAGATTCATGATTTGGTACAGTTGCAAATTGGTGTGCTATCAAAGCTTGCTTATTAGTGAAATATTTGCACTTGAGATTGATAGATTACAAATATTTTGTTTCCTTATTTTCTTTCTGAATTCTTTGGAATATAAATTGGAGTTGGGAAAATTCCTTTTTTGGTTTGGGAGCTATTGCTAATTTACTTTTGTTCATAATGCAGTGAATTCACCTGGATTGTTTGTCCTATAGCATGTTGGGCATATAGTACACAACAAAGATTCAAGTATATTTGTCTTTATCAGTATTGAGAAAGGAATTACGTGCTTAATTGATACTTTTACTTAATTACCTTTTATTTTGCAGAAGTAAGGTTATGTAAGGAGATGGGGGAGAGAGACATTGATTTGGACCCCTGGTAGTATATTTTAGTGCCCTTTACCAATGGGTAAATGGCATGTGCCATTAGGAAAGTAGATTCCCCCGACTTCTTTCCTGAATTTTTGCAGTGGCAAGAATTCATTTTAAAAATACTGTAGAATCAGTTTATGTTGAGTAGGTTAATTTCTTATAGTTGACTCTCATGAGATCTGCTGCTAGCTCTATGGGAAGATTTGGCTTAAAATTTGGGAGTATATCTCTTTGGGTTGACTCAAATTCCCTTGTGTCCTCAGTTGACAGATCTTGAGTTACAGTGAAGCAACCCACTGAGTGAGCACTGCTCCGTTTGGGGAGTCAGATACCATTTTTATAATCGGTACCACCCCTACCCCCCACTTCCCATACCACTCTTGTATTTACTCATATTCCAACAAAACATAGCACATAGAATAGAGGTTGATTCGTCACCTCCAAATTTTCTGTTGCTCTTTATCAACAGAATTACTGGGGATCAGGTAATAAAACATTAGTCGGTTCATTCTTAATGAGAGATGGTAACTGCTGGCCTGTAAACTTTATTAACTGCTTTTGATAGTAGAATCCTGGGTCCTGAAATGATTTATTTTCACAAATTAGCTTTACATTTTGGCTTGGTGGCTTCAGTGACTTGGCCATTCTATTAAAAATGAGATGACAATGTGTCAGTCAGTCATCGTTCAGTTCAGGTCAGCAAGATATTTGTGGCCTCAGTTTTCGCAGTTTATGAGTTAGCTAGCCCCTTCTACTGTTTGAACTCCTCCCATTCATTTTCCCGCTTCTTTTTCCTGACTGTGGTTGTCGTAATGGTCATGTGGACAAATGTCAGATCGTGGAAGGAAGAGACACTTGAATCCGTAGATTAAGTTATCTCTTAGCTCTGGTAAAAAACACATTTAGTGGGAGGAGGAATTTTAAAGCCACAGGCTAAAATGAGGTTTGTACTTGGGTTTTTATCTGTAAGTCTCATATCCTTTCTTACTTGGAAAATTGAGAGCCTGATTGTGTAGGACCTGGTGAGTGATTGCTTACTGATCCGTTAACATAAAATCAGATGATGTAACCCTGAACTGCAGACCTATGAACAGGTATTTTTGTAATGTTTCAAAATAACTCTGGCAGTAATTCTTAAAAAAAAATTCTTATCCTGATTTAAGAATGATATTATAAGATACGTAATTTGAATATCAGAATAGAGAATAAACATGTGTTCTCTTTGTGTAGTATAAGTTTTGTTGGTTCTGGGTTTTTTGTTTTTGTTTTTAACTCTCTTGAGCATAAGACTCACAAGTTACCTCTAAGGCATTGAAATAATTTATGTGGGAATGGAGGCCACTTTGGTACTACCTTTAAAACAAATGCTTCAACTTGCTTTAGGCTGAAAGATGTTTCGTCACCCAAAGCCTTTAACTTACTGTGACCTTTAGGGTAAAATTTTGGGCTGACTGAAGTTGTGGTAGAAAAGAGAACAAACATACTGAAAATTTCAGATATGTTTAACTCCACCTTGTTGAGGCCAGGTCCCATTTTTGGAGGTTTAGTCTGTAGCTCTGCAGTTCCATATTTTGTCTGTATGCCTGGAATAACTCCTAATCAGCCTCTTCAGGGAGTGGTTTAGACTGGACACTATCCTGCTGCTGCTACTGCTGCTAAGTCGCGTTAGTCATGTCCGACTCTGTGTGACCCCATAGATGGTAGCCCACCTGGCTCCGCTGTCCCTGGGATTCTCCAGGCAAGAACAGCTGGAGTGGGTTGCCATTTCCTTCTCCAGTGCATGAAAGTGAAAAGCGAAAGTGAAGTTGCTCAGTCGTGTCTGACTCTTAGTGACCCCATGGACTGCAGCCCACCAGGCTCCTCCGTCCATGGGATTTTCCGGGCAGGAGTACTAGAGTGGGGTGCCATTGCCTTCTTCGGACACTATCCTATTTACCATGAAAGGATCTACCTTTCTGATGTCCTGAATACTTATGTCCATTGTTGGGATGTTCCTTTCTCAGTATCAAGGTTCGTGAGAAAAATGAGAGTTGTTTAATGAGCAAAGAATTAGAACGGAAGAAATTTGATGGTCTTGAGGAATATTTACTTTCAACTGTGAAATACCACATAGAATTCTGGAGTCTGACAAAAAGTTTGTAATATCTTTTTACTGCTCTGTTCTTCTCCTACACTCCATCTCGGAAATGTTTCACTTCAAATCACCTGGCCACTGCCTTTGTTCCAACTCCTAGTACGTGTTCTTAAATTCAGATTTCCTTTTTGAAAAACCACTTTTATGTGGTTCAAAATTCAAAAAGTTCAAAAGGGAATATATTCAGTGAAAAGTTGTTTTCCTGTCCCTGATCCCTTAACCAGCTTTTCCCAGTGCTTCTGGAGGTAATTTATTATGTGACTTTTAAGAGATGATACATACATAGACAATTACATTTAAATATATTCCTTTTCAGTGCTTTTATGCAAATAATAGCATGTTACCCAAAGTCCATGGCACCCTGCGTTCTTTTTCTTCTTTAATATTTACTTATTTGTTTTTTTTTGGCTGTGTCAGGTCTTAGTTGCAGCTCACGGGATCTTTCATTGTGGTGCTTGGGCTGAGTAGTTGCAGTGGGTCCAGTAGTTGGAGCATGCAGGTTTCGTTGCCCTGCAGCATACGGCATCTTTGTTCCCTGACCAGGGATTGAACCTGCATCCCTGCAGTAGCGGCAGATTTTTAATCTCTGGACCATCAGGGAAGTCCCAACCTTTCACTTTTTCAATCAAGTGTACAACATGAAGGGCATGGAGATTCCCTCTCCATGCACAGTAAGGAGTGTCCCCATTCTCTCAGGGTATAAAGTTGAAAGATATGCATGATTTGGAAACATTTGCTCTCATTGAAGTCATCTTAGACAGTGTCCTAGCCCCCGTCCATAGCACCTGTAAGCTCACCTTTCAGGTTCAAAGAATCAGAGCTGTAAACTTTTAAAAATATGTATTTATTTATTTTTGACCTCTTCAGATCTTAGTTGCCCCCAAGGCATGTGGGATCTTAGTTCTCCAACCAGGGATCAAACCCACATCCCCTGCACTGGAAGACAGATTCTTCCAATGGAAGGACTTCCGATGGAAGGACCAGCAAGGAAGTCCCAGGGCTGTAGGCTTCTGTTGGAAAGTAAAAGTCACGTCTGACTCTCTGTGACCCCGTAGACTGTGCCGTCCATGGAATTCTCCAGGCCAGAATACTGGAGTGGGTAGCCTTTCCCTTCTCCAGGGGAATCTTCCCAACCCAGGGATTGAACCTAGGTCTCCCGCGCATTCCGGGTGGATTCTTTACCAGCTGAGCCACAAGGGAAACCCAAGAATACTGGAGTGGGTAGCCTATCCTTTCTCCAGGAGATCTTCCTAACTCAGGAATCGAACTGAGGTCTCCTGCAGTGCAGGCAGATTCTTTATCAACTGACCTATCAGGGAAGCCCTTTGATGTTGGAACATCCAATTAAACTCTATTATTCTGCTTATTTTAGCTTTGGGACCTTTAGCACACCACCTAACTTTCTCAGTTTCACTTTCCTCATTTGAAAAATAAAAATGCCTTGTAAACTAAAGTGTTACACACATGTAAGCACTATTTATCATTACTATTGCTGAACTCATTTATTTCATCTTAATTTTATTCATTCATTCCACTTTCAGACTTTATTCCCTTAAATACCCTAGTTACTGGAAGCCACAGTTAGAATGACTCACTGAATAACTCACTGAATAGAAAACTCACCTAGTTTTTAAGCCAAAACCATTTCCTATATTTGATTCTAACTCTGGTAGATTCATCTCTAGTTTTGCTTTACCTTTTTTTTTTCTGTCAATAGCTAAATCATTGCTTGCTGAATATCATTCCTTAGAACATGAACATTGCTATCATTTTTAAATTATTTTAGTTGTATCTGTGGCACCTTTTAAGAGATTTTTTTCTTAACTGCCGCAGACCTGGACAGTAGAAGGTATTTTCCTTCCATCTCTAGTTAGACACCCTTCTCCAGCCAAGATCAAATAACTCTCAGTCCTTTTACAGCTCATGCACCTTAACTCTGACCATTGTAGTTAGGCTGACAGAGTTTTACTGACAGTAATTAAAGTCCCTGTTAGGTTGTCATTTATTTTATTTTATTTATTTATTTGGTTGCATAGGGTCTTGGTTGAGGCACACCAGATCTTGGCTGTAGTTCACAGGCTTAGGTGCTATGCGGCATGTGGGATCTTAGTTCCCTGACAAGGGATTGAACCTGCATCCCCTGCACTGCAAGGCAGATTCTTAACCGCTGGACCACCAGGGAAGTCCCTAGGTTGTCTTTTAATATCAACTTATTCAACCTGTTCCCTGGGAGACATTTTCCTATTAGTTCTCTCCGTCCTTTAAATTTCATCTGGCAGCAGTGGGATAGAAAGTACAAAATGCCTTGTCTTCTGAGGGTGCAATCCCACACTGCATGTATTCATTCAGGAAATGCTCTTAAGCACCTGCTTTGTGTCAGACACTACCAAGACATGTAGATTAAAAGATAGGGCCTTTGGTCTCAGGGATTTTATAGTCTAATGGGCAAGCAGATGTGTAAACAGATAAATGATGCAATGTAGTAATTATCACTGTAGCATTGTGTACAGGGAGAAATGAAAGCGTTGAAGAAAGCAAGCAAGTCTGCTTAGGAAGTCATGGCTCAGAGAGACAAGAAGGCTATGTCTTAAATGAGAAGCACGATTCTGTCAGGTGAATTTAGGGGACTTTGCATTCCAAGCCGAGGAAGAAGAACGTGCAAAGCCTCCCAAGACGTGCTGTGATGTGTGTGTGAGATTCTTTAGTATATTCTCATTACATGTTGGGGATTGACAAGGGCTAAGGTAGGCAGAGACACGTCAGATTAGCTCTGCAGTTGACTTGCTGTGTGGCACTGAAATTATGAATATGCATTAGACTCTCTGTTATGTAAGAAACCCACAGTACTGGAAGTCCACCTGCTACTCAAATGGAGTTGTAAATATAGCAAACCTGAAATGTTTTCTGATTGCTGAGTAGTAAGGAAGGTCAGAGTATTGTGCCCACTAGATCTCCCGTCATGAGTACATTCATTTATCTTAAAGAAGCCTAGTGGGATGCCAGCCGCAGATGTCATGCTGTTTCTGGAGTTGATGACTTTGGATTTTTGAAGCTGAGCATGCTTTCACACTCAAGCAGTCTAAGAGTATTTTATGCAAGTCCTTGGTTGTTCAGTGCTTGTGTGTGTGTTCAGCTGTGTCTGACTCTTTGAGACCCCATGGACTGTAGCCCTCCAGGCTCCTCTGCCCATGGAATTTTCCAGGCAAGAATACTGGAGTGGGTTACCTTTTGCTTCTCCAGGGGATCTTCGCAACCCAGGGATCGAACCTTTATCTCTTGTGTCTCCTGTATTTGGCAGGCGGATTCTTTACCATGAGCGCCACTTGGGAAGCTGGATGTGTAAACAACAGGCAGCTGCAGCCACATCTCTCAGTATACCTTTCAGCAAATCTATTGCTTTTAAATAAATCAGAAAACAACCTTTCTGCATTTTTCCTCTGATATCGTGGTATGTAGGTGGCAGCTTTCTTGGGCAGAGTTGTCTGTATAACTCTTCACCACATGAGTCATTGTCTGTTTCTGTTCAGGCTAAAAATTCCGTCTTGGAAATAATGTCATGCAGTTGGAGACCACAACACTTGACTCGTTATGTGCATTGTGGCTGGCTTTGTATGTGATACTGGAAGCTACCTGCGCCATAGGGAGGAGATAAAGTGACATTAAATGGACTCAAGCTCAATTCCTCCAAGTGATAGCTCCTGTGAAAAAGATACCCGGCAAGAATCTGCATCAAACACTCATGTGTTTTTCATTTAAGCATACAGTGCTTAACTTTTATTATTGTGTCTGCCTAAATCCTTATCACAGTTATATTTTTGTTTGAGCAATTTGCCAGTTTAAGTAGATCCTAACTTTGAAGGAGTTTTATACTGGCCCCTGGAATGTGACAGTTCAGCATACCACACTGAAAAGGTAGGAACCAAGTCTATGCAGAGTAGAACCCCTTAAAGTTAATTCACTTTTACCAAATTCCTCTATTTTTAAAGAAATATTCCTCTCATAGTTAACTTCTTAAAATTGTAATTTGCCGCAGTTCACTAGAAAGTAAGCTGCATGAGGGCAGGAGTTTTGTGCCTGTTTTGTTCAATATACTATTCCCAGCACCTAGTATGGTCGGGCACAGGTCAGGCTCTCAGTAAATATTTGCTTGAATGATACAAATCCTTTGTTTCTTATTAAAAGAAATCCTTTATAACTTTTCTGAATATTTGTGTAATTCTTAGGAAATCTAAGTTTTTAAAATATATTTAAAAGTCAGGGACCCTTCAGAGAAACAGAAAGCACTATAGGAGATATAAGCAGAGGGAATTTAATATGGACTAGGTTCCATAGGTGATAAAAGGGCCGAGAAGGTCAGTGGGCTGGTGAGACAACCCAGAGATTGGCAACACCTGGGACCTCCTATGCCCTAAGGAAATTAGAAGGTGCTGATGCCAGCAAAGGCCAGAAGCCTGAACCATCTGCAGTGACCAAGACGAGTGGAAAGAAGAGCTGTCTGGTGGCAGGTGGAGTTCGGACCAAGTAAGACAGAGAGTGTTACCCCAGCTTCCCCCCTTCTCCCGCCTCTTTTCCTTATCAGTTCCTCCCATTGATGGAACTTACCAAGAAATTAGTTGGCAGGGAAGCCTGGGAGATGTAGTTCCCCGTGATAGTGTGGAGGAAGGGGAGGATCCAAATTGAGACAGGCAAAGGCACTTGAATCCCCAAGATGCGGTTCTTTCTGCTTGTAAGAGAACAGTTGAGTTATTTTGGACAAAGGATAAGAAGGGTGTTCAGGCCAGTGCTTCTAAAGGAGCTTAACTGTTGCCAAAACAATAATTAGTCCTGGGAAGTAATGTAACAACTCAGTCATTGCCTGTTTAATTAGGATGCATGACTTCTGTGGAATCTGTATTTGACTTTCCCTCTCTGCCAGGAGCAGTTTATCGTTTGGTTGCTTGGAAAATAAGTTCCCACCCTGACTCTGGGAAGCTTTAGGCATAATGTGTATACACTGAGCTTGTCCCATCCACAACTAAAAACTCGGTCGGTAGCACTTAAGATACGCAAAGAGTTTTGAGGATTGCAGCCTTAAAACATGGTACGGATTAGACTTTTCTGATTGTTAAGCTGGAGCCAATTTTCCTTGCGTTGGGTATCTCTCTAAATAGTTTGATTGGTTTGTCTCTTCCCCTGCCTCAACAAGCTTAGATCAGTTAGCACTGGGGGAGAGTGGCGAGATCACCTCTGTGTTGCTGTTGCTCAGCCACCTAGCCGTGTCCGACTCTGCCGCCTCACGGACTGAAGTCTGCCAGGCCTCTGTGTTCCTCAGCGTCTCCCGAAGTTTGCCGAAGTTCGCTGCTGTCTTCTATACTGGACCTGAAAAATATTCTGTCTTGTTCAGAAGGGTGCTGCTGTTCCTTGTAAAGACAAGGCTTCTCAGGTTATTGCTGCCAGTTTCCTTCTTGATGATGAGCTGTTTAATGAGTTATGTGATACAAGTTGAGCACTTTGTAGAAGTGCTTTTTTTGTCAATCGGGTCGCCTGCCTTTGGGCGCCTGCCACATTATTGGAATTGGTGGAACTAGGCCAGCAAGGTTTTTTCAGTGGAGTGTGAGTATGTTTGCTTTTAGGTGGTTATTTTCCTGCAGAAGCTATGGATAAGGACCTCTCATTGAGTAAAGTTACCAGTGGTAAAAACTGCATAGGTTTCATTGTTTTTCTCTTCTTTTCCAAAACTTAGTTTCCTCATAGCAGGTATTACTATAATTCACACATGTGATTGAAGTGTAATTTGGTATTATAAAAAGCATATCTCTTCCCAGAGTACCAGTTCTTCCCAGCCAGTCCCTTTCACCTTAAGAGGTACACCTATGTGTTTTTGAAGCCTCATGTTTAATAATTACAATATTTCACTACTGTATTTGACTCTTCCATTTTCCAAACTTTCTCCTTTCCTACCCCACTCTTCTGGATCCTGTATTTCCCCCACAGGCTTTGTGGATGCTGGTCCATTGATGGCTGAACTGCAGGTTTCTTCCCCGTGGAAAACCCCAGAGATGAGCCAAATCTGCCTTCAGCTGTGGCCACCCATCAGCGTAAGGTCACCCTGGTGGTCGTCTTCAGTTTGTGCATCACTGCCCTGAGCCTCCATGTGCCCTCTTGTGTGGCTGGAACCTGCCCTGGGGTCCCACCTCTGCAGCCTGTTGCTGGGATTTAATTGTTGCTGCTCATTTTCAAATAATGTTAAGTAGCTTTCTGACCATTTTTGTTGACCATAGCCCTCTTTTTCCCATTTGTATATTTCCTATGGGTGTTCTGGTTTGCTTTTTAAATAGCTGTTGGATATGGTTTATTTAGAAAGTACTGGATTTCATAAGTCTACTTGGAAAATGCTTTGTTTATCCTTACTTAATTTCAAGTCAAAACTTTCAAAAAGAACTGTCTTAATCAGAAGCAATGAGAACCGGATCCCTCAGGCTTCAGGTCATTTCTCCTCACCCAAGGAACAAACGTGTAACCTTTTCCATTTTATGATGTACTGAAAATAATAGAGCAAATACAGGAGGAGGAGAGACCTACCAGCTGATAAGCCTGTCCCCGCATAGAGATGTGTGGAAATAGAGTACTTTTTCTTTCCCTCTATTGCAAACAGCCACACTGTCTTTCATGGCAGTTGCTGGTGATGGGAAGTCCATAAATATCCCCATGCCTCTGTCACAGAGCTTACATCTTGAGATGTGGGTTTACATGCTAATCCTGCAGTGTTATTTCCTGAATGCACACACAGTGAATTTTAAATTCTTCCTCTTTTCTTATCTTAGTGGAAGTCCCCTCTGTGTGTGTGTGTGTGTGTGTGTGTGTGTGTAAATTTAGAAATGAGTTCTCTACTGTTTCAAGTCTTGAGTATAAATCCTCTTTTCTTATCTTAGTGGAAGTCCCCTCTGTGTGTGTGTGTGTGTGTGTGTGTAAATTTAGAAATGAGTTCTCTACTGTTTCAAGTCTTGAGTTTAAAATTGTCTTAATATTATTTAGATGGTTTTTGTTCTAGTGCCTTCAAAAAGTAATTACCTACAGAGTTTTCCATCCTGTGCTGTTGATGAAGGGGGCATTGGTGTCTCTTCATGTTGACACTTTACCACTTGGGTTATAACTGACCCAAGGCCTCTGATGAGAAAGAGGAAGGAAACTCCCTATTCTAATCATGATGCTTGTGTTCAAAATAGCTGGAAACAATGGACTTAATGGAGACCATTTGAAATGTGACAGCCGATTTGAAAAAGAAAGAATGAAAAGACTCAGCCTCTTCTGCTGTGTCTAAACCGTTTTTATTGCGAGAATAGCTTTAAGGGACTGGGAACTTTGTCTCGCCCAAGGTAGGTGTCAGGAGATGAGTTAGAGGAACCGTTTCAGACTGAGGGGAATTTTGAGGTCTTTCTGGTGGTGTGAGTGTTGTGTTAACATTCCTAGCTCTCCTGTGAGAGAAAGGAAGCATCATTAAATACAGCATTGGAATCAGGAAGATTCCAGCTCAGCTCCCCTGAGCCTTCTGACTTGGTTTTGAGCCTTGTCTATGAACAGGCATCTGACACAAGTGACTCAAATTAAGGATTGATAGGAACAGATTCCCAGGCCAGTTGTGCTTATTAGGTGAACATCATTAAATGCTATTTCTCTAAAAAAGAAAAACTGTATCTTCTTCTCATTATGAAAGTTATTCATATTTGTGATGGAAATCATTGGAAAGTATGAAAAAGTATAGTAATGTAGAAGATATTTCATATAATCCTTATCACCTATTTATACTTAAGCTTATTCTACTGTAATATAATTTGATATCATTATTGTTTTGCTTAATATTATCATAAGCATTTTTCCTGACATTAAAAACGTTTAAATGCCTTTATTGTACTCCACTGTTTGAATATATCATTACTTAATTCTTGCCCAGTTGTTGGACATTTGGGTCTTAAATTTTCAGGATTATAAAATTTTTTATAATGAGACAGTGTGAATTTTGGTGTTGCTGTTGGACTGATGGGTTATCTATGCGTTCAGAGTTGAGTAGTGATGTGTGCCTTCTAATTTTAAGGAGTTGTCAGAGGGTTTTCCGGTTGAGCCCCTGTGGAGACGGCCTTGCTGTGGGGGCTGTTGTTTTGAACTGCCTCATTGTAGTGGACATATGAGACGGGAGCAGAGAGCTGGGGAGAATCCAGGCTTAACCATAAGGAACAGATTTACAGGACATGATCATAGCAAGATGGGCCAAGTTATATTTTTATATCTGACGTGCACTTTGCACATTTATATACTTGATATGTGGAACTGTTCTGTCGAGCCATTGATCAGCATCTTATGTTGTTCATACAGGCCTCCTTCACTTAAACTCAGTCCAATGGGAAGAAGGATTAGAAGCCCTACTGTGGTGGAAAGGGGATAACAGCCACTGGTTTTTGCTTTTGTTTTACAAGGCTTTCTTTTGACTGTGGGTTCCATAAGGACAGGGACCATGTTCCATGTTTCCCTGTTACCTGATGCTCAGCATCTGCTGCTAGTGTCTGTGCTTCTGGAAACATTGTTTTTGGAGTATAATCTGCAACATTGTGTTAGTTTCAGATGTACCGCAAAATGATTGAGGTACACACGCAGACACTCACACATACGTGTGTGTGTATACACATTCTTTTTCATTATAGGTTATTAAAAGATATTAAATATAGTTCCCTGTGCTAGACAGTAGGTCCTTGTTGTATATCTATCTTATCTATAGTAGTGTGTATATCTTAATTCCAGACTCCTAATTTATCTTCCTACCCACAAAAATTTTGGTTTTGGGTTGAATTACTTTACATTTGTCCCCAGGATCATCTTTTTCTCATCTCTTTCCAATCCGCACTCTCGACTGGGTTGGGTGCAGGATGATGTCGTTTGGTGAATGGGGTAGAGCGTGTTCTGTGGGCATCGTGAACACTATCCTAGTCATGCATGTTCAGGTCATACTCTTTTTCCTGTTTTATTTTTTGAAAGTCACCTTTATCCTCTCAACTCAGATATTTGAAGCTCTGTGACATTGCAGGAAGCCCAGCAGGTGAATTTCCTGGTTGCTTTGTGATCATTGCTTTTGTGTGCCATTTCTTCTGTGTGCTCCTGGCATCTGTGCCACGTTGAAAGCTGGAGCCAGTCACAAAGCTAGCACTCTGTCCTTTCCATAGGAGGTTTTAGTGTGACACGTCACTGGGCGGGGGAGTGTAGCGGGGCGTATGAAACAGGAGGCTGAAACAGTAGCCCTTCAGCCTTTCTTGTGGGATGGGAGTAAATATTTAGACGCTGTTCTCAGGTGCTGTAGAAATTAATCATAACCTTGCCGCACTTTTAGAAGCTCTCTTTGTCCCTGCTGGAACAGGTTTGTCTAATTCGAAGAACCTTGCTTTGGCTCTTTTGAAGCTGTGTTTTTCCTTGAGACCTGCCCTGGGTTCCCCTGTGTAAAGTTCCCTTTGCAGGAACTTTCTATCCACACAGCTGGCATCTTGCCCCATCCCCTTCTGACCTGTACCTCATTATACCCAATTGTGAAACACCTGGCTTGTGAAACCTTGTAGTGAATGTCTTCTTCTGAAAGGGTAGATCTCCACCTTTGCTCTGCTCCCTTAAGGCAGGGCTGTTTCAATGACTAATATTCTGTGTGTCACTGAACTAACTGGCTGTACTTTGATCCCAGGATTCATTTCTGTTCTGCTGTTTGTTTAGGAATGAAAGTCCTCTAGCTTTTGCATGCGGTTGTGATGCGTTTAAACTGGCACTGATTTTCCATCTGCTGGGAAAGCGGCACACCGGTGTGAAAGGGAGAAGTTCACGTCTGTGGTCTTGTGCACGAGTCCATCTGCTGACTCGGAAGGTTTTGTGTAAAGCCTCTCTCTGCCTGTGTGAAAAGCATGAGCTTCCCTTTAAACAACTGAAAAATGAGTTTTGCCTGGCTGCTTGTTCTTCACTCTCCTCCACTTCTGGGCTTCCTCTGAGGAGGAAGACTGTGGGTGAGAAGGGGTGGGAGATGAACCTTCACACACAAGCTCAGGCATTGGGCTTTCCGGGAGCAGAGAGTAAAAAGTATGTGGTAAGAGATGTGAGAGTTGGACTGTGAAGAAAGCTGAGCACTGAAGAATTGATGCTTTTGAACTGTGGTGTTGGAGAAGACTCTCGAGAGTCCCTTGGACTGCAAGGAGATCCAACCAGTGCATTCTGAAGGAGATCAGCCCTGGGATTTCTTTGGAAGGAATGATGCTAAAGCTGAAACTCCAGTACTTTGGCCGCCTCATGAGAAGAGTTGACTCATTGGAAAAGACTCTGATGCTGGGAGGGATTGGGGCAGGAGGAGAAGGGGACGACCGAGGATGAGATGGCTGGATGGCATCACTGACTCGATGGACTTGAGTTTGAGTGAACTCCGGGAGATGGTGATGGACAGGGAGGCCTGGCGTGCTGCGATTCATGGGGTCGCAAAGAGTCGGACACGACTGAGTGACTGAACTGAAGAGAAAAGAGCACTTGAAGAACAGGACATCAATACAGTGACTGTTACTGAGCACTGTCTGTGCATGGCGCATTTCAGGTGGAGAAGGATGATTCTGACTCTGCCCAGCTGGTGGTCTCTTCTGTGAACTTGGGTGAATGACTTGACCTCTCTGGGTCTTAGATTCTCCAGCTGTGCTTGGACTAGATAATCCTTAAAAGTTCTTTCCAGCTTTGAAATTCTGTATCCCAGTGTTTATCTCCTTGTTATGGAGCAAGAGAGGCAGCTTTTCCACAGGATTGGTATATTCTTATATCTCGCATGCTCCATCCTAAATGGCGTAAAATAAAGATGGCTTCTCTAGGGCAGGACTTTTCAACCTGAGCACTATTCATGTTTGGATACTTTGTTAAGAGGTTGTCCTGTGTAGGAGTTTAGGCAGAACCCCTGGCCTCACCTGTTAGATTCCAGTCCCACTTTCTGCCAGTTGTGACAACTAAAAATGTCCCCAGACCCTGACATTGCCACTTGGGGGGAAGTTACTTCATTTGAGAAGTGCTGCTGTGGAGGAAGAGGAGTGGAATGGAGGATGAAGAGCTATCTCATTGGTCAAGAGCTCTATCACCCCTCTTTAGTCGCTTATTCTAAAGCTATGCCTCCCCCAAATGGGCAGGCTCACTTTGCATCTTCAGGATTTTTTTCAGGATATGAATAGATACTGGTTGCTGCAAAGAGGAAGTTAAAGCTTTAACCGGAAGTAACCTAAAGAACGAAATGTCCCCAGAGGGTGAAGACAATAACTTTTGGTGAATCAAGTTAATGTCCATTTCCTGAAGTGAGGTCATGAGCAATAGGAAATTAGCTTAATTATAATGTCAAGTTTTGAAATATCAGGTCCACCTGGCC
Source organism: Capra hircus (assembly GCF_001704415.2). Lineage (NCBI taxonomy): Eukaryota > Metazoa > Chordata > Mammalia > Artiodactyla > Bovidae > Capra > Capra hircus. The sequence goes on from NC_030810.1 coordinate 15,068,905, forward strand.
TTGAAATAATTGCCCAGCTGTCAGCTCAGTGATCCATCTCTATGTGTGTCCTCCCCCCAGCCTGATGAAAGCCATTGAGATAGTGGCTGAAATGTGCTAGCTTTCTTACAAGATCTGGGTTTTATCCTTATTACTTTTCCTACAAAATGTTGGTTTTATTTTATTCTTTTAAAATATTTTAAATTTCTTAACCATTTTTTGAGGTACAATTTACAACATTGTGTAGTTTTAGATCCACAGCAAAGTGATTGTTATACTTGTATATATATGTGTGTGTGTGATTCTTTTCCATTATAGATCATTAAAGATACTGAATATAGTTCCTTGTGCTATACAGTAGGTTCTTGTTTATCTTATTTAGAGTAGTGTGTATTTGTTAATCCTGGGGCTTTCCAGGTGGCTCAGTGATAAAGAATCTGCCTGTTAAGCAGGAGATGCAGGTTCAATCCTTGTGTCAGGAAGATCCCCTAAAGCAGGAAATGGCAATCCACTACAATATTCTTGCCTAGGAAATCCCCTGGACAGAGGAGCCTGGCGGGCTACAGTCCATGGGGTCACAGAAGAGTCAGACACAACTGAGCGGCTGAGCATACACTTTATATTTGTCCCCAGGGCCGTCTTTTTCTCATCCCTTTTCAGTCCACAGTCTTGACTAGGCTGGGTGCAGAATGATGCTGTTTGCTGGTCGGGGTGGAGCGCGCTCTGTGAGCATCCTTGCTGGGATGTTCTGGGATCCCAGAGCCGTGACACTTGAGCCTGTGTCAGGCTCTGTCCCTCAGTCCTGGCAGGCTCTGAGTTCCATTCCAGCTGAGCCTCTGTGGGAGTAATTGGCCACATGGAGCCTTCAAGCCAAACAATTGTTTGTACTGAGATAGTCTCACTGTTTAGCTCCTAATGAAATAATCTCCTTCCTGCCCCCAATGAAAGCAGCTCTTTTTTATTTCCTCCCTCCCCTTTTCAGAGAAGCCTTGCCTCAGCTACCACTCTTCTAGCTTATTCATAAATGCTTTAAGCAGGGTCTTTGTGTAGAGGAAATTAGCTAGAGCCAAAATATCCCGGCTAACCAGGGTACAAGGAACATTAAGGATACCCTTCTTCCTAATTTTCTGTGTAGGATATTTAAATCACCTTTGTGTGGTTCAGTAATAAGGGATTCAAACCTCAGGTCCACATAGGAGAAATACTCATACTAGGTTTTTTAAAAATATGCCAACTTAGGCAGTTGTTACCTAAAGGAGCTGACAAAATAAAAACATATAAAACCCAGCAACAGAAAAACTGTAGATGAGGGCCATAGGAGTTCTGAGAGAGCCAGAATAGGAAGGAAAAAAGCCTTGCTGGAGAAAGTGGATGGAGCAAGATTTTCACAAAATGATGTTTTGCAAGTAATAGCTCACATAGAGTTGTTGGGAGGTATATTAAGTTCATCCAGAAAGTGTAAGTAATCCAGTTTTCCTTACTTGTCAAAACTGAGAACCTCCAAAACGTAAATCCAGGAAAGAGAATCCGCAGGTAGAGATGAAAAGGTGTCCAAGCGACCCCAGCGTGTCCTGCTTCTCTTTCCGTTGTTGTATGCTTCTCCTGGATTATTAATGCTCTCAGCACACTGCTGCCTCTGCTCTAAAGCTCTGGCTGGTACATACACACAGATTATTTCCTTTGATTCTTTGCTCTTAGCCCTGTTAGCACCATTCAGAACTCTGAGTACAAAGAGGGAGCAAAACTGAGAACTTACCACAAAATATATGAAACTGAAAAACAGTCACTGTTTGAAAGTTTAATTGCTGATCCTGCCTCGACTTGTTCCCAGTCCATGTTCAGCTTCATAATCCTGAAGTTGCTCACCTTAGTTTATAAACAGTGTAGATTCTTAAATATCTTGCTTGATTTTTTTTTCCCTCAACATCAGGCCCTCCTCCATGGGAAAGGTGCTATTTAAGGACCCACCACCAGGAATTTTCTCTCTAGAGAACTCAACCCAGAGGATAAAGCCAAACTAGCCTTTTTGTGTTGCTGCTGCTCACTTAAGGCTCTTTTACTCATTTCTTAGAGGATAGAGAAATCCAGGCCTCTTCCTAAGGTTACCGGCATAGTCAGAGACCTGATCCTGCAGGCGGATCTCAAGATTCTCCAGAAAGAGAGGGTCTTCCCACTTGGAGGCCCAGCACTGTGTACCCACAACTTTCCTACTGGCTTCTTGTGGGAGCATTTATTTAAAAAGAACTATGAACATACTGTTTTTGTTTTTTTAAGAAGGTAAAAGTTTTATTTTGTTGGCATAAAATTTGAAAAAAATTTAAACAGCAAAGCATATGCTAAACAAAATAACAGGTTAAAGAGAAATTTAAAAATCAAGAAACAAAAAAAAGTTGCAAAATGAGTTCTCCTAATCTATGCATTTATGGCTAACCCAATAAAAATAGTATTGCTTTTAAGGTTAAAGCATCTGCCTCCAATGCGGGAGACCTGGGTTCGATCCCTGCGTCGGGAAGATCCCCTGGAGAAGGAAATGGCAACCCACTCCAGTATTCTTGCCTGGAGAATCCCATGGACGGAGGAGCCTCGTAGGCTACAGTCCACGGGGTCGCAAAGAGTCGGACACGACTGAGCGACTTCACCTTCACCTTAGCTGGGGATGTTGTTTTGTTTTTACATTCTTTTAAAAACCAATCAAAATTTTTTTGTGACAAATTTTGTTACTTTTATAGGTTTTTAATAACAGCTTATTGCACTACTTGTATTGTTTCAAATGCCTCCACCCAGTCATATCAAGCTTCAATTAATGAACTAAGTGAGGGTCTTTTATTGCAGCCAAAGTACAACAGTTATACTATCTAATTCTAGAGAGTGCAATAAAGTAGGACTACTATGTTCTTAAGCATTACACTGGGCTTCCCAAGTGGCTTAGTCGTTAAGAATCTGCTTGCCAGTGCAGGGGATGCTGATTTGACCCCTGGGTGGAGATGATCCTTTGGAGAAGGAAATACCAACCCATTCCAGTATTCTTGCCTGGGAAATCCTATGGACAGAGGAGCCTGGCAGACTATAGTCCATAGGGTCACAAAGAGTCACACATGACTTAGCAACTAACAACAACAAGCATTATATTAAATCCTATCTTAGAAATTATCATAAGAGCAAATGTAGCATCAATTGAATAACAGCCATTAAGTAAAAAGAGAGAAAACAAGGTGACTTTTGAAGAGAGGAAGCATAGACAGATGTCCTGCTGTGGTTGTGGATATTGAGGACGTGGCTGCTGTGGGATTAAAGCCAGACCTGACCCTGGGTCCCTCAGCCCTTGAGCTTTAACTCCTCCTTGCCTGGGAACCTGATGAAAGAGAGGGCTGCCCTGACCTCTCTGGCCTCTGCTTGCTGATTAGCAAGGCAGAGGAGTCCTGGGTCGGGGGTGGGGTGGGGTGCAAGGTTGGGGGGAAGCTAGAGTTTAACTTCTGCTTTGGCCCGTTTGTGTCTCCACTTCTTTTCTTAGCTCATTGAGCTTTCTCTCAGTCAACGGAGATGCCAGCCAACTTTGTTGAGGATTTTTTTTCTCATGGGACATGATCCATCTTTGATAGAAGGAAGTGTTTCTTTCCAATTCTCTCTCGAGGTCTTTGGCCAGCTTTCTGTAGGAGTTACGCTTCTGGTGTACACTGCTGCTGTTTTCGTACACTTTAGGAAGTTTCTTCTTTTTAAGTTTTTGTGGTTTAAAAAAATTTTTTTGAAAATTTGTTTACTTTTGGCTGTGCTGGGTCTTCACTGCTGCGTGTGGGCTCGTCGCAGCAAGCAGGGGCTACTCTCCAGCTGCGCATGGGCTTCTCACTGAGGCGGCTTCTCTTATTTTGGAGCGCGGGCTCTAGGGTACTGGCCTTAGAAGTTGTGGTACACAGGGTTAGTTGGCTCCCTGGCATGTGGGATCTTCGCAGACCAGGGATCGAACCCGTGTCCCCGGCTGGCATTGGCAGGCTGATTCTTAACCGCTGGACTGCCAGGGCAGTCCAGTTTCTTCTTGATTTCTAAGCAGTAAATTCCCTGCTTGATTACCTTTGAGCGAAGTTTCATTATATATTCTTGCTGTGGTTCAGTCAGTATTTCAAGTTTCAGCAGAAGCTTTTGAATTTCACTTTCAAGTTATGAATATTCAAATTGCAGAGAGGCTCGTTCAGTTTGGAAATTTCTCATTTGACTTATAAGCTCTTTTTCATTTGATTGTCTTCACACAATTTAAAAAATGTTCCTTGCTTTTCTCCTTCAAACCTTTTTAAGGAAATATTTAAGTAACAGCATAATGAGTCTCTTTGAATTGACTTCTGACTCATAGTCTAGGTGGTCTCCATTTTCTGATCCATTTCTTTTCTTTTTCAACTTTTTATTTTATACTGGGGTATAGCCAATTAACAATGTTGTGATAGTTTCAGGTGAGCAGTGAAGGGACTCAGTCATACGTATACACATCTCCATTCTCTCCCAAACTCCCCTCCCATTCAGGTTGCCACATGACACTGAGCAGAGTTCCATGTGCTCTAAGTAGGTCCTTGTTGGTTATCCATTTTAAATATAGGATCCATTCTTATTGTGTAATTCCAAATTACTGTCATCCATAAAATCTCTAAAGAGAGCAGGGAAATTTATCCTATTTGTCACAGATTTTTAGCTGGCTCTTTTTATCATTTACAACCTATTTCATCCATGTATTTGAGTTTTCAAGCCTTTTTTCCCTTCTGTTCCCACACTCTTTGCCTCCATCATGCAGCTTGTTGGGAAAACAATCCTAGGTTTTTCTAGAATGAGTGTTTTCAACCATGCCATCCATTCTTTCCCTCTGAAGTTATGCATTCTTCTGAGATGCTTTTAGGATGTTTTTGCACCAGTCACTAGGGTTTGGAGAGATTTTGATGTATCTTTGAGTGGCCATGTGTCCTTGAAAGCAAGCCACCATTACTCTGTGTAATGAAAGTTTAGGGGGCTCACGTTTAGTTCTTTTTAGAGAAAATCTGTGTCCTCAAGTAAAGAGGTGGACCTGTTTAGATTTTTATTACATTTCGCCATACTCAGTGTTTGTAGTAGCAGAGGACTGGGCTCCAGGGAGGGAAGCATCAACTTGTGTGAGGGTCTTCATCCCGGCAGAAGATGTTTTGGCCAGCTTTTTCCCTCTCCTTAGAATATATCAGCTCTCTACTATGAAAACAACCATAGCATCACATACCGGAACCTCCCAGGGGAACCCCAGGAGACTCGGGCTTTGTCTCAAGTTTTCAGAGAGCACCACTAGCAGTACTGCACAGCTGCTGCTCCAGGACTGGCTGGAAAGAGACCTCTGTGGCGGTTGAAGACCTTCTGGGCAGAATCAGGGACTTACCTTGTCCAGGAAGGAGTCCCACAGTCTGCCTCAAATCAGAAAAAGGTGTCTGTGGGTAGGAGTTACCCTCTCAAATTTTTCTGTGTGCTGGAACTTAGCAACTGGCAGCTTTACACAGTTTTAGGGGAAGTGATGTCTTTGTTGGTGTATAGAAGAGAGAAAAGGAGTAAAAGGCCCAAATCATGGAAGAATTTAAGCCACATTTAGAAGTTTGGAGTTCAGTTAACAGTGGGGGTATAAGTTACATGTCTTTGAATGGGGCAGTGACATCATTAGAACGTACCTTGGCAGAATGTCCTTTTCAAAGCCAAACAAACAACAAAGTTCCAACTTGGACCTGGTGCTTTCCCTTCTGAAGTATTCTGGGAAGTAGAGTTGAGTAATAATGGTACAGGCTGGTTGATTTGGGAGTTTGGAAGTTCTTTAGTACTAGAAATATCACCTGAATGTACGTTACCATCCACTGAGTGTATGTTACCATCCACTAAGCCACAGTAAATCCCTGCCGTCTAATAATAAAATAAGGCAAATAAGCTAAATTTGCTGAAAGTTAACTGCCCTTCCTTCGGTCTTTTCACAGTAGTTTAATGAGTTTCAGAGATGCAGTTACTACCTTTTAGGCCATAGCTTTGTGGCTAACATGAGATGTGTGCAAGTATGTTACTGGACTAGTTCTCAGCAAGGACTGGTTTTCCTAGGCTTTAAGGAAGATAGATAGCCAGTGTGTGAAGAAGCTGAGAAAGTTGCCGCACCCCGCTGTAGACAGGTGCCTTGCTTTAGCTCTGGCCCTTTGACTGCTGTATTGTTTTAGACTTATTCCTCTCTGTAGGCTCTTTTTCGGTTATATTTAACTTTCTGTATCGCCACCCCGCCTCCAGAGCAAAGTCAAGGCCGTTGTTTTGTCTCTAAGCAAGCTCTGCTTAACAACAAGAGAAAGATGAAGAATGTCTTCTCCTTTTTTCTCCCCGCTAGTCCCCAGTCTGCTTCCCTGCTGACTTCCTAGTGTTGCAAGCTTTAATGTCTTTAGAGAAGGACCATTTTAAGTCAGCTACTGAAACGGGTTGAGATGTAGATTGGCTGCTTTTTTCATCAGTGATTGCTCAGCAGTGTTCTGCTTCACTCACCTCCTTTTCCTGGTTACCTGGTAGGAGGATAGTGTTGCTTTGCTTCATTTCCACGGATGGCATAGCAGTTTGTTTGCGTCGTCTGTCCTGTCGTTGACCTCCTGGATTAAGTTGGTTCAACTGGCTTGTATTTTGGTTGAGTGTAGAATAGCTCCTCTCTCTAGAATCTCCAAACCTCTGTCTTTATCTTATATTTATTGTTATTTTACATAAATATGGGAGGAGTATAAAAGCAGCACCAGGAGGTTAAAAATGGTAAGAAGGCAGATTAATGGAACTCAGTATAAAGAAGACCTCACTAATATTCAGTGCCATCCAGCAGTAAAATGGCCTTCCATTCTGGGAGGAACCAGATGGAAGGATCTCAGTAACTAATGAGAAGTTTAGACTCAGTGACTTTTTGTTCCCTTTTTCAAAAAATTATTTATTTATTTATTTGGCTGTTCTGGGCATACTTGTTGCATGTGAGATCTAGTTCCCTAACCAGAAATCAAACCCCGCACCCACCCCCACCCCCACCCCGGTTGGGAGCACAGTCTTAGCCAGTGGACCACCAGGGAAGTCCCTAGACCAAATGACTTCTAATGTTCTTTCCACCTCTGATTTTCTCATTTTTCAATTCCTTGGTATAGTATTTTCCTTTATTCTCTAATCAGTCTCAGAAATCTTTCAATTTGTTTTGTTTCAAACATTTAAAAAGCGTAACTTCTTTTTTCAAAAACATGAATGTGGACAGTGTCTCTTTTTGACAGAAGGAAACGACATTTTTGCAAGATGGACCAGGTGGAAAGGGACTGACTTCTCTTGCAGAACAATCTGAGAGCAGAGGTTGATTGAGTAAGCTCTTGTTTTGGCCTCATGGTTCCTTAAAATGTTTTTGCTTACAGAAGTTCAAAGTAACTGTTTATTGTTATTTTGGCATAGGGAACTAGGTAAATTCTCTTTTGGGTAGATGGAAATAGGCTGGTAAACATACCTCCTAGTAGCCCTATGTAATTTCTCCAAGATGCCACTGGTGTTTATGTGTATTCTTCTTTGTAGTAAATCAGGGGTTGAAGGGATATAATGAATGGAACTGAGATAACTAGCATTCAGTTCAGTTCAGTTGCTCAATTGTGTCTGACTCTTTCTGACCCCATGAACCGCAGCACGCCAGGCCTCCCTGTCCATCACCAACTCCCGGACTCCACCCAAACCCATGTCCATCGAGTCGGTGATGCCATCCAACCATCTCATCCTCTGTCGTCCCCTTCTCCTCCTGCCCTCAATCTTTCCCAGCATCAGGGTCTTTTCAAATGAGTCAGCTCTTCACATCAGGGGGCCAAAGTACTGCAGTTTCAGCTTCAACATCAGCCCTTCCAATGAACACCCAGGACTGATCTCCTTTAGGATGGACTGGTTGGATCTCCTTGCAGTCCAAGGGACTCTGAAGAGTCTTCTCCAACACCACAGTTCAAAAGCATCAATTCTTCAGTGCTCAGCTTTCTTTATAGTCCAATTCTCACATCCATACATGACCACTGGAAAAACCATAGCCTTGATTAGACAGACCTTTGTTGACAAAGTAATGTCTCTGCTTTTCAATATGCTGTCTAGGTTGGTCATAACTTTCCTTCCAAGGAGTAAGCATCTTTTAATTTCATGGCTGCAGTCACCATCTGCAGTGATTTTGGAGCCCAGAAAAATAAAGTCAGCCACTGTTTTCACTGTTTACCCATGTATTTGCTGTGGAGTGATGGGATCGGATGCCATGATCTTCGTTTTCTGAATGTTGAGCTTTAAGCCAACTTTTTCACTCTCCTCTTTCACTTTCATCAAGAGGCTCTTTAGTTCTTCACTTTCTACCATAAGGGTGGTGTCATCTGCATATCTGAAGTTATTGATAATTCTCCTGGCAATCTTGATTACAGCTTGTGCTTCATCCAGCCCAGCGTTTCTTATGATGTCCTCTGCATATAAGTTAAATAAGCAGGGTGACAATATACAGCCTTGACGTACTCTTTTTCCTGTTTGGAACCAGTCTGTTGTTCCATGTCCAGTTCTAACTGTTGCTTCCTGACCTGCATACAGATTTCTCAAGAGGTAGGTCAGGTGGTCTGGTACTCCCATCTTTTACAGAATTTTCCACAGTTAATGGTGATCCACACAGTCAAAGGCTTTGGCATAGTCAATAAAGCAGAAATAGATGTTTTTCTGGAACTCTCTTGCTTTTTCGATGATCCAGCGGATGTTGGCAATTTGATCTCTGGTTCCTCTGCCTTTTCTAAAACCAGCTTGAACATCAGGAAGTTCACGGTTCACGTATTGCTGAAGCCTGGCTTGGAGAATTTTGAGCATTACTTTACTAGCATGTGAGATGAGTGCAATTGTGGGGTATTTTGAGCATTCTTTGGCATTGCCTTTCTTTGGGATTGGAATTGTTCTTAAGACAAATATGGCCTCTTCTTTGCTTTGACTCCAGTTTCACGTTGCAGTTAATGACAGGCCAAGTCCAAGAGAAATTGAGCTCTATTTTTCAGACCAGAACATGTTGATGGAGCTTCTTTCTTATGTGTCTATCACATTTCAATGTCAGTCATAGGTTTCATGAATTGAATTTGATCTCATATTTTTAGATTCATCAAGACATCTTTGTATGTTAGCTCACATTACACTTTCAGAACCACTGAATTTCCAACAGGAAAGGATCAGCCAGTAGAACTGTAGTAGCTGGAGGACCTTTATAGTTCATGGTTTACCCTATGCACTGCACAGGAATCATTTCTCTGCCTCCCTGAGAGTTGATCATCCAGCCTCTTCTTGAACACTTACTCTTATTGGTATCCCACTATTTCCGGATATGCTCCATTTGCTTTCACACAACCTTAATTATGCGTTAGGAAATTCTTCCCCAGAGTGTGCCAGAATCAACTTCTACTCATTGGTACTGGTGCTGCCTTTGGAGCCCCATCGAAGTAACCTAATCCCTTTCCTGTGTAATATCTTGGCCTTGCAGGTGTTTGAAAACTTCTCCCTTCATTTTGCAAAACAGGAAAAAATGGTATGCTTTTTATCTTGCTAATTGGTGACTTCATTTACCAAAGGAAGTACATTTTGCATGTACTGCTTGCAAGCACTGTGCTCGATGTTTGGGATAAACAATGATGAGATGAGGTCGTTGCCTTCCAGAGCTGATAGTCTATTTAGGGCAAGAGAGTCTTATAAGCAACTAACTGTAATAAGATATTCAGTTTGGGAAGAGCAAAGCAGGCAGCCATAACGAAGGTCAAGGTTTATTCCCTTGATGGCCTCGCAGAAAGAGGGGCCATTGGACTCGACTTTGGAGTTTGTCCGGCAGGGAATAAGGGAGACAGCCATTCCAGGCAGGAACTAGGTGTAGTCAGAGAGAAGCATGCGTGAGTCATGACATATTTCAGAATGATGACTTGCGCATCCTGCATGAAGCGCAGGCTCTGAAAGGGCTTTACTGTCATGCTAAGGTGTTTCAGCGTATCCTGCAGACACTAAGGAGTCATGCATGGCTGCGTTATTTTGCTTTTAAAATACCTCTACTGTTTTTTCTCATTGCAAAAGTAATACAAGTTCCTTGCAAATAAGTCAGAGAATATATAAAAAAATAGGAAAACAAATATTTCACAACTCCTCTACCCAGAAATATTAAATAGCTTCTAGTATTTTACATATATTCTTGTAGAGATTTTCTTCTGTACATACATATACATTTATTCACATCCTTAAAAATGGTTTGATTTGTTCTGTGTATACTGTTTAAAATCAGATTTTATCACTCCAGTGTTCTGTTCTTGCCTGGGAAATCGCATGGACAGAGTAGCCTGGCAGGCTATAGTCCATGGCATCACAAAGACTCAGACACAACTTAGCAGCTGAACAACAACACACAATCAGGCAGATTGTGATTTGGGGAAATAGTTCTTAATGGAAATGTGGCATAAAATGGAAAGTGAAGTGACCTAGCAATATGGAATATAGAATTTGGTAAGAAATTATAATTTGTGTATAGAATAATAGCTGCAAATATTCAAACAATAAAGTCCATGGCTAAGGGAAAAAGAAAATCGAATTTTATATAATTAATATAACTTGTATATGTTTCTGTATTAAATAAAGAACTACAAATTTTGCCCCTAATTTTATAGTGATATCATAGTTCTTTTATGTAATCTGTTGATATTTTTTGTTAGAACATGACTATTTTGAAAACATTCTTAATGTATTTCTTTCTGTGTTTGACTTGTTGTTTCCCTGATGAATTCTTACAAGGGGGAAAAGGAGGGAAGGAGGGTTCAAAGGATTTTCTTACTTCTGATTAATTTTTAAACAAATTTTGCCTCCCTGCTCTGTGCTAGCAACTGCTATGTGCTGGGAATGTGACAGTGAACGGCACAGATCTGTCTGCTTTTGTGGCGCTTATAATTCAGTGGAGAAGACATGTTTAGCAATCACACCGATAAATATGTGATAAAGTATGGTACAACTGAGAAAAAAACAAGGGGAAGTGAAAGTCTCTAACCTTTAAAAAGTCCTTATTTCTATAGATATACACCAAAGTATATATAGATATATATAGATGGTATGATATATCTATATATCATATCATATCTATATATCATAGATGGTATGATATTTGGGGTTTGCTTCAAAATATTCCAGGGTTGGGACTTGAGTATGTGGAAGTATAGCTAAAATTAAATTGGCCAGGGGTTGATAATTGCTGAAGCTGCTGGTTATTTACACTCAGCTTGTTTGAAATTTTCCATAATGAAATGTAAAAGCCAGAAGAGAAGATGGAAATGAGAATATCATCTGGTTTAACTTGAGGGACTGAGGAAAAGCTCTTTTGAGGAGGAAACTTTTCAGCTGAGACCTTAATGATATATGGGCGTTGACCAGGCTATGAGGAATGGATGGTGCTTTGGGAAAGAGCTTTTTAGGTAGTGGGAGTGACTTGCACAAAGGCCAGAAGCCCTAAGTAAGGAACATGTTGGTGTTTTGAGGAAATGAAAGAAGGCTGGTGTGACTGGAGCTGAAAAGCTGGGCCAGATCATGTAAGTCCTTGGAGACATGTTACGGATTTTTTACTTTGATCCAAACACCCTAGAAAGCTTTTAAGCAACTGAGTAACAGGGTCACATTTGCTTCTTTAAGAGCTCAATCTGGCATATGGGAAAAGAATCTAAAAAATAGTAGGTATATGTGTATATATATAACAGATTCATTTTACTCTATACCTGAACTGTGGTGTTGGAGAAGACTCTTGAGAGTCCCTTGGACTGCAAGGATATCCAGCCAGTCCATCCTAAAGGAGATCAGTCCTGGGTGTTCATTGGAAGGGCTGATGTTGAAGCTGAAACTCCAGTACTTTGGCCCCCTGATGTGAAGAGCTGACTCATTTGAAAAGACCCTGATGCTGGGAAAGATTGAGGGCAGGAGGAGAAGGGGACAACAGAGGATGAGATGGTTGGATGGCATCACCGACTTGATGGACATGGATTTGGGTAGACTCCGGGAGTTGGTGATGGACAGGGAGGCCTGACGTGCTGCGGTTCATGAGGTCGAAAAGAGTCAGACACGACTGAGTGACTGAACTGAACTGAACTGAAACTAACACAACATTGTAAATAACCACATTAAAAATAAAAAGAGTTCAAGCTGGCTGTTTCACAGAGAATGGTTTTTGGTTTGGTTTGGAGGAGAGAGGAATGTGAAAGTAGAGAGACATTCATTAGGAGGTTATTGCGCTAGTCCAAGCGATCCGGTGGGTTTGAATTAGAGAAACAGTGTTGCACGTGGAGAGGAGACACGCCGATTTGAGAGAGGTTTGGTCTTGGTGATGCTGCAGAGATGGTGGTGGAAGGAGAGAGGTATAAATGAGGTATGAATTTTTGGCTGCTGCATTTGATTGAATGGAGGTGAGATGGGGGTGAATGGATCAAGATGGAGAAGAATGGAGACAGAAGGTTTTGTGGCAAGAGACTGAGAGTTCAGTTTGGAATAGACTATTCAGAAAACTTGCACCAATTTACATTTTCACCTCTATGTTTACGACTATGTGAAAAGTTTATATTTGGGGCCTGATTTGTGTAGCTTTGTGTTTAGACAGATTATTCTTGTGGGAGACTGGAGACCAATTGGTTGTTAGTCCATGAGCTCTTTGAATTAGGGAATCTCATCTTCACTGTCTCTGCCTTTGTATTCCTGGTACCTAGCAGGCAGAGTACTTGGCACATAAAAGGTACTCAGTGAAAAAGGAAAGTCACTTAGTCATGTCCAACTCTTTGCAACCCCATGGACTGTAGCCTGCCAGGCTCTTCTGCACATGGAATTCTCCAGGTAAGAATACTGGAGTGAGTAGCAGTACCCTTCTCCAGGGGATCTGCTCAACCCAGGGATCAAAGCCAGGTTTCCCACATTGCAGGCGGATTCTTTACCATCTACTCAATAAATAATATTAAAAGAATAAATGCTTAACACAACATTGTAAATCAATGATTTTTCAATAGAAACATTTTAAAAGCTCCAACAAGAAAAAAAATCTTATGCCCATTAAAAAAGAGAGAATGAATGCTTATGGGTGAGATAGGAGAAGGTCTAGGTAGAAATGGATAGTTTCTGGGAAAGTTTCCAAGGTAGATTCAACAGGGCTTGAATGGAAGAGGGAAGAGTTTCTCTCCCTTCCTGGACGCTTCCTGTTGAAGAGCTATTCAACAGCTCCAAGGTGCTGGCAGGTCTAATTATGGGTAACCATCGATTTAGCAATTTTTTTTTTTTCACCTCAACATTGATTTTTTGGAACTCTACAAGTTAGAGATTCATGAGCTATAATTATTATAATAGTGACTTCAAGCTATCTGTAAGTCTAGTTCTCTTCTCTCTGCTGATTTCTCAAGCCCAGACAGAACACTTCTGGGCCCAGCAGCTCTTGTGATGAGGGAAATTTTAGCAGCAAGAAAAATTTGCAGCCAAGTATCAGTATTTAACTCAGTTATGCAGAAGGCATCCAGTAGTTGAATGTAAATTGGATTTACTTATATGCTTTCCATTTTACAAATGGAGAAATAAACACTCGAGATACTTGTTAGAAGGTGTGAAAATAGTTAGGGTAAGCCCAGATTTCCCTGATACTGGGCTGGGACTTATTAGAGCCAATTTCTTGACAGATTAGCCAAATCCAAATACTTTCTTTATTTTTACTGATCTCTTATTGCAGAGTGGTTATTTGTTAATTTTAATATTGCTTAATGCTTCCTGAGCCCGCTCATAGGCCCCTGTTGAATATGTTCACTTAACCATGACTTTGTGCTAATCACTACCCAGTTTATGTCACTATCTATCCTCTTTGCTTTCAAAACAGTTCAGAATATTGCCTCTCAGAGTCTCTTTTCAACTTCAAAATGGCATCTTTTGTATATTTTCTCCTTGGTGGCCATGACCAGTGTGTATGGAACAATTGGATTATCTTTGCCTATAATGCCATGTTCCAGTAGGTTGGCCTTGTAGCAGCAATACAGGGTACTGTGTAATCCAGACACGTCAAATAGCTGTCAGGTTCTCGTCTTCCTTCGTGTGTGTAGTGGAGGCATGTGTGGACACAAAGGCAGAGTGGAAGTGTATAACAGAGAAGGGGAACAGGTGGGGGTTTAGGAAATACATTTCAAGGAATATTTGGGGGGAGACTTAGAAAACTGCCTAAAATTTCTTGTTTTCTAGAAGACTTTGAAATTGTATCGAGGGTAAATTTCTTCTTTCTGCTGTTCAGTCAGTTGATTCTGGTTCTGACGTTTTAGGACTGGAACTCACATTCCTGTCTAACAGGAGCATTCTGTGGTCTTGCATAGTGTTGGTATAGACATATGAATGCGTTAACATGCTGTTATCAATGAAAGTAGATGAATGGGAAGTGGGTTCCAGAAATCTCACTCTATACCATGTTCTTATATGTAGCTCTCTTTTGTTAGTATCCCTCCATAGTCTCAGCATGTAAGGTGAATATTACTGTACACATTTTGAAGATGAGGAAACTGAGGCCTAGGAGGTTTCAGTATCTCTCCGAAGGTCGCGCAGCTAATTGTTATTGAAGCTGACCTTCAAACTTCAGTTTTTTCCTGGCTGCAAAGATTATACTTGAAATAACAACACCGTTTCCCCATATTTTCAGCCATATAAGTAACTGTCTCTCTTGTCTTTTCCTTTTCTCTAATTTCGGAATCCTGTATGGAGGATGAAGTTACAGCTTAATAAATCCAGCACCATAAAACTAAAGGAAGCTGAGTGTCTGAGATGGAACCGCCCATATTTCACTGGGAAAAGGTCGTAGGAGGGATGTGGGAGTGGGGCAAAGGAGGCTTTCCTTTGACTTGTCGTGAAAATATTATTGCCTGTGTTTCTATATGGAGGCCTTGTTAGCAGCTTCAGAATATCAGGATTTAGTCCTGTATTGCTCAGAGACCTTATACTCTGGAATGGGATCTGGAGAAATTCCCCAGTTGTGACAGTGGCTTTGATGTTTGGGAATCACCTTCTCTAGACTTAGGGTCAGAAAGCAAATAGTGTAACACTCCACAGCTAACTTTTAATTCGTGTTTTTGGCTTCTGATTTTGTTAGCAAACAGGTGCAATTTAACTATCTTATCATGAGTTCTAGAATCTAGAGCAAAGGGAAAATGGTAAAGAGACATGAACTATTGACTTTTGGTCCCACTTTTAATCATGTATAATTTCGATTTATCTTGAGTTCCTTATAAAAACTATAACCCCAAATAGACCCACAGCACCTTAAGGAATCTCATTTCCATCTATTTAGGTTTTCCATTTTGTGTTTATGTAACTCACCACCATTGAAAGAAGTGTGTGGATCATTTGTGTGCTTGTTAGTTACGTGGCAGATCTACTGTGCAAATCTGGGGATTTGAAGGGACTGAAGGTCTTTTTAGAAGATAAACCTGAGTGTATCAAGATTATTATAGCAGGAAGAGGGTATTGCAATAAAATTTCAGGCAGAGAACGCCACCTGGTGGTTATAAGGAGAACTTGAGCCTTCTGTATTTTCATTTTTTAACCGTAATATCTGATATCTTTATCTAGAAATTACCTTATTTATAATAGCTGCCGATTCAAATTTCTAAAAATAATTTCTTCCATATAACTCTAGCATTCCTCCATTGAAACTTCTGTCAAGGAATCTAGAAAAATGGTACTGAAGAATTTATTTACAGGGCAGCAGTGGAGAAACAGAATTAGAGAATAGACTTATGGACATAGGGAGAGGGGAGGAGAGGCTGAAATGTATGGAGAGAGTAACATGGAAACTTACATCACCATATGTGAAATAGATAGCCAACGAGAATTTGCTCTATGGCTCAGGACACTCAAACAGGGGCTCTGTATCAACCTAGAGGGATGGGATGGGGCGGGAGATTGTAGGGAGGTTCAAAAGAGAGGGAATATATGTAGACCTATGGCTGATTCATGTTGAGGTTTGACAGAAAACAACAAAATTCTGTAAAGCAATTATCCTTCAGTAAAAAGATAAAAAAAAAAAAAACTTCTGTCAAAACCCTCAGACTAACCACACCATTGTCTGTGTCCAGCAGAACCAAAACCTCGTGTCCTTTTTTGTTCCAAATGCGGGTCCTGTTTATCTCTGTAGAAACCCAGTTAGTGTCTTTTCACTTCTTTTTCACAACCTCTAGCTCTTGACATCATGCTTCTTTTATGTGGTGAATTTCTGCCTACTGGAGTAGTGGCAAAAGAAATATTAGTGATTTTTCAGTAAATCTTTGGCAGATGTCATATAAAAGTAAGTTGCTTTTACCCTGTATAAAAATTATGAACAGGAGTTTGAAATTTTTCCAGAGTGGTTATTAGGGTGAGCAAAGTTGGCAGGGGATGGGAGATTATGTAACATCTTATATTAAAATACATGTCTGAGATTTTTTTTTTTTTTTTTGCTATAAGCATCCTTATTATACGGCAATTTTAAATCTAGATAATGCTGTAGGTGGGTAAAGTAGGGACATTAGCCCTAGGGGAAAGGATCCTATTAAGTGAATCTGGATGCATATTTTATAGTCCTGGTGGGGAGGGGAGGATAAACAGAGTTTTAAATTTCAGGCTTACTGCAAGCTGGCATGGTATGTCTGTATCTTTTTCCCTAGTAGGAAAACTGAATCCAGGTCTCACCACCATTAAAAAGTTTCTTGAGAGAGGGCTGTTCATGAAATATATTAAATAGAATGTGACATGACCTGCCACTGTTCTCCTGGGATTTTTAAAAACATAAGTAACAATATTATAATATTTGCAGTTCAACCTTTATGAGACTCTAAAAAAGCTATTGTTCCATACACAGATGCCCACATTATATATTTCTATGAAATGTCCAGAATTGGCAAATCTATAGAAAGAAAATGTAGATTTGTGGTTGCCAGGGGCTGGGATCAGGGGAATTTTAGAGGAAATGGGAAGTGCCTGCTACTAGGCTTGAGAATTCTTCTTGGGGAGGATGAAGACATTCTGGAATTAGATAGTGACGATGATACATAACTGTGTGAATATACTAAAGACCACCATATTGTACACTTAAGAACTTTAAAATTTTTTTTAAAAAAAGCTCATTTTTGGAAAAATTAACAAAACAATGACCCAAAAAAGGTGATTGTGGAATTCCCTGGCAGTCCAGTGGTTAGGACTCAGAGCTTTCCCTGCTAGGCCTGGGGTTCAGTCCCTGTTCAAGGAACTAAAATCCTGCAAGCCTCACAGCGCAGCCAAAAAGATAAAAACAAAATTTTTAAAAATTTAAAAGGTGATCGTGGTAACAATTCTCTCACTGATGTTCTAGCTGAAATGTTAACTGATAACCTAAATAATTCTGGTTTGGGTTGTGAATGTTGTTTTAATTTTTACTTTATTGCCCCCTGATCCTGCCCTCCACAGGGCCACGATGGGCCTCCTGGAACATTGGCGTGTTCATCTGCATTCGATGTGCTGGAATCCACAGGAATCTCGGGGTGCACATATCCAGGGTAAAATCAGTTAACCTTGACCAGTGGACTCAAGAACAGATCCAGGTACTTGCACAACCCAGGAGTGAGTCAGCTGCTCCCATACTTCATGTGAAAGTAGTTCCAGATGAATTTCAGTCAAACTGGGCACAAAGGTGAAGGTAGAGGGAAGTTTAAGTATTCAACACTAACGCCACAATAAAAAATTTTTATCTTTGTATTTAAGATACAAGTTATTCCACTTATATTTTACCTCCTTCAAAACACAAATACTCTATGGACTAGGACCCCATGGATCCATGAAGACATGAAGGAGGATCTTTGTATTATTTTCTAAGGCCCTTATCATTTTCAGATCTAATGTTTGTAATTTTAGATACTCACTTAAAAAAGAAGTCCAACACGTACACTTTTAATGTTTTTTATTGCAGAAATGCATATATGAATCCTGCTTGCTGTTAGGTTGGTGGGCTGACTGTGAGACACTTAAGTTAGTGAGTCCAGCCTGGCTGGAGAGCTTCAGGTTGATATGGCTTCCCTGTTTTCTGTTCTCTTCCTGCATTGAAACTTCTTAAAGTAATTTACAAATATATATATATATATATATATATATATATATATATATAAAATTTGTTTTCGGGAAATCTCCTGGCTCCGAAGAAAACCAGTTGCTAAAGTTGATATTGTAAGTAAGAGGTTATTCTTGACAGAAAATGGCTTTAGAAGTTACTTTAGGTTATCTTTATAGATTCACTGAAGGACTAAAAGATTAGTTATATTTTTCAGTTATATTTGAAGATGTTTAAAAATCTTGGAATTTATCTCTCACAAATGTTAAGGAGTCTTTCAAAAGCCTAATGAGAAACATATTTGTTGGTAATACAGTGGATAGGTTAATTGCTACTATAAACTCAGAATTGTAGTTGTTCGTAATTACTGCCTGCCTGATTAGGCACTGATTATTGCCTGCCAAGTAGACATTTGGATTGGCAGCTCTATGTCTTGGACTTTCAAATGGGATCTTAAATTACTATTGAATCAAATATATCTTGTTAGACAAATCTTTCAATAAAAGGAGACAGAGTGGCAGGAAAGACAGCTGTGGAAGGAAATGGTTGGGAGCAGAGCCGAGAGAATCATGGATTATAAATCAGAATACACAGGTTTAAATCTCGGTTCTGCCACTCCCTAGGTTGGCTCTTCAATTGCAAAATGATGCAGTTGGATAAGAAGTTTTTCCGTTCTTTCCTAATGTGACATTCCTTGTTTCCACATCTTTTTGATTGCAGTGCATGCAAGAGATGGGGAATGGAAAGGCAAACCGACTTTATGAAGCCTACCTGCCTGAGACCTTTCGGCGACCTCAAATAGACCAGTATCCTTTTTGGAGCAGCTTCAAAGGCTGAATGGTTTTATTGGTGGTGGTGGTGTTGGTAGTGTCTTGGGAGAGTTACAGAAGACTCAGGACCCATGATCTGACTGGGCCATCTTTATATGTGGATGAGTTGAAGTCTGTCTGGCTTTTCCTCTTTCCTGCAACCAAGACATATAGAAAGCCCACGTATATACTCTCTAATGTCAGAATGGTGGTGTCACACAGGGGCGACTCATCCAGAAATTAAGACTGCTGTGGTTCACTGTGAATTCTTCCATAGAGTGACATCTCCAATAGTCTTTGAATCTCTGAAACTATTGTTTGATAAAAAGAATAGTTTATTGTGCTATGTTGATTCAGCAAAACTGCCACTGATTTTTAATGCCTTTTTATGCCCTACCTGAAAGAATTAACTTGTTGACCAGTTAATCCACAACTTTCTTCCCCCAGCCCCTCGAATGGAGATGGCACTCAGCTCATAAAACCAAACTCCCTGAAGGCAGTGCTTCTCAAAACATGGCTTGTAGACCATCTTGTTAGAGTTTGATTTTGGTGGGTACAAGGAGAACCTACTAAATGTAGATTTGGAGCCCTGCAGAGGACCCCAGATCAGAATCTGGCAGTGGGGCACGGGAGTCCCGTATATTTTTTTTTAAGGGGCACTCAGATGTCTGTTTCAGTCCTGTTGACTTAAGGACTTTAAAGTAGATAACTGACTGCTTTACCTGTATTCTATCAGTAGAACAGCCACAGGCTTCACTGCTGTCGAAATGAAGAGGGACCCCATTTCTGCTGTAGGAAATGGTGATTCCCTGCAGCAGCCACGAAGGAGGCATTTTAAGGTTTGGGTTAGGGATAGGCCAGAAGAGACAGGAGCCACGTGGGGAAACCAGGCAGAAGGAAGAGGGGGAACAATGCTCACGGGATACAAATGGACTTTTTATGGTCATTCTGTGAGAAAGACTTGCTTGCTTTATCCTTAATAAGCTTCTTGCAGTGCGGTCGAGGGATTTATTCGAGATAAATATGAGAAGAAGAAATACATGGACCGAAGTCTGGACATCAACGCCTTTAGGGTTGGTTGTAAATCTTTCAAGTTTTGTTCATAATAAACAATTTGCTTATTAATCAGGCCTGGGGAGAATCTGAAGAACAGCTACCAAAATACTCTAAGAACATAAAAACAAAAAAGTAGAATAAAGCAAGCTATTGAATCAAGACCCTGAGATATCATGGAGCAAACTTTTGCCTCAGGGATGGACCCTGAGTCCAATCAGTTAATTCTTTACCGTGATCCGAATTTAGATGTCAGTGATTCCCATTTCCAAATTATTTCTTTATATGGATATGTTGGGCATACTAGATCAAATAGAATAGTGTGTGTGTGCATACGTACGTGTGTGTGCATTTTTTTTTCTGTAAATGAAGTCACCAAAATTGATGTAATTATATCAGCAGAGTTTCCTTAAATTTGACCAGCATATATTTCCATTGTGTCAGTTGACTGACTGCCAATGGAACGCTTGTTCTTGAGAGGAGTTTTAGGAGACTCCCAGTTGCCAAATACACTTTGCATCCTAGGCATGTGGTTAGAATCTGAAATACAGTGTACAAGAGGAATACAACATGGTTTCTGGAAGAAGGAAATATGCCTGACTAATGACAGCTAGAGGGGAACCTATAAATATGACTAACTTAAACCTTCAAAAAGCCTTTGACAAGACTAATAAATTTTCTTTGAAATAATCGACTGTTTCTCTAGCTAAGGAAATATGGAGAATATGGGATTCTCCAGTTCTAGCAAAAGACCTATCTACCTAGCATCTGTCCTCTCTCTGTTGTTTATTTTGATGGAAGATGTGCTAGCCAGTGAGATCATTACATTTACACAGGGCTCTAAGCCCTTCCAGATAAAGTCAAACTAATTGGAATTAGCTCGAGACCGATCTTTTGATCTTGTATGAAAAGGGGCACTAACCGGTCGTTGATTTCAACGTGGGCAAGTAAGTGCAGGGTAATACATGTAGTTAGGTAACGATAATTCCTTCTCAGCTTTGTATGAAGGACTCTTACGTCACAGTCATCCAGAAAAGGGATGTGTCGTAACTCTTCCAAGAAAGACTTAACCCAGCGTACATTTATGGCTTGGATGGCATCATCTAGAAGAGTTTGAAACCAAAAGAAACAGACCTTTCCTTTCCTTTGTAGAAAACTGTAGTCTGTCTGCTTAGCTCTGTTCATTGCACAAGAACATATGAAATCAGATGAGGTCAAACAAAAGGTACCTGAGGTAATTCAGAAGGTAGGAGAAGAGGAAAGAGTTGCTGTATGGAAATAGATGGTATTCATTCATAATTATGTTTCTGCTGTACCATACCCATGAAAGCAGCCTGTTTTACTCACTAAATGTTTTCAGTTAGAAAGGAAATGTTTCCTGTGTGCCAAAGAGCTATTTCAAAACCTTTTATTTGATGTATGTAGACTTTTAAAAAATATCTTTGTGAAGATTTATATGCCAAGAATTAATATTTGCTGAGTGAAGGCATTTAATATCAAATCTAAAAGAAACTGGCTTTGTTGAAGAGTATTCTTCTTGAATAGACAGATAAGATGTTTTGAATTTCGAGAAATAAAGTGTTCTGTATTCAAGTATTACACTATGTATGCAACAAGCATCGCTGGGTGTGTTCTTCGTGATTATGATATCACTGTACAGATAATATGGAAGTTAAAGTGGAAAATCCATGCCTGCTCTTCCCTTCGTAATGACTGTCACCCGTGTGTTTCCCCCATTCTTCCCTGTGTAGTTACTTTTTGAAGGCATAATTGTGCCATGGTTGGATAGAATGCCTCCTGCTTTCCTTTAACTCAGCACATCGTGTTTTTACCTGTCACCTGTTTACTTGTTACTTTTCACAACTTGTAATCGTTGCCTCTTGTTCAGTGAGCAGCTAGATCACAGTTTATTTCACTCTTCCCCTCTGTGGCATAAAGGTTCCGTTTCTCTTCAGATACGTTACTCTGGAATGAACTTCCTGGCATATGTCACTTTCTCCATGCTTTGGATTATTTTTCTTAAGGTATATTACAAGATACAATGTTCTCTTGGTCAAAGGGTTTCAGTATTTGTCTCTTCATACGTTTGCCAATATATTTTTTAGAAGTTGTACTGTTCTATACTGTCTTCTCAGCATTGGATGAGTAGAGTAGTTTTACTCCATTCCTACCAATATTAGATAGTACTATTAAGATTTTTTTCTCCTCCCCAAAATGTTTTTTTTTTTTTTGGCCATGCCTCGTGGCTTGAAATCTCATTTCTCCAACCAGAGGTCAAACCTGGACTCTCAGCACTGAATGTTCAGAGTCCTAACCACTGGACTGCCAGGGAATTCCGCCCAAAAGTGCATTTTAAATTTCACTTTTTGATCATGATCAGGGCCGACCGTTTTTCATGTGTATTTGTTGTTCAGTTGCTAAGTGGTGTCCAACTCTTTGTGACCCCATGGACTGCAGCATGCCAGGCCTCCCTGTCCTTCACCCTCTCCCGGAGTTCACCCAGGTTCATGTCCATTGAATTGGTGATGCCATCCAACCATCTCATCCTCTGCCACCCACTTCTCCTTTTGCCTTCAGTCTTTCCCAGCATCAGGGTCTTTTCCAATGAGTTGGCTGTTCGTGTCAGGCGGCCAAAGTATTGGAGCTTGAGCTCCAGCTGTCCTGCATTTTACAAATAAGATTCGTGAGGGCAGGAGAAGGGGGTGACAGAGGATGAGATGGTTGGATGGCATCATTGACTCAATTGGCATGAGTTTGAGCAAACTGTGGGAGATAATGAAGGACAGGATAGCCTGACATGCTGCAGTCCTTGGGGTCACAGAGTCAGACACAACTGAGTAACTAAACAACAGAACCCTCTGGCTAGAAGAGGCAGATGGGGGACTTCAAACTTTATCCATTGTATTTATACAATATCCTTTAATATATAGCAAATTACATTTATGTTCTGTTATTCTTTTGATCCAGGTGATATTCTTTTGATCGCAGCTCTTCTCACTCACATTTTATATATAAGGAAACACTTCATCTTTGGCTCATATTTGTAAGGGAGAGAACCTTTGATTGAAGGCTGTATGTCAAGTAAGATGAACATTTTTCACTGCCGTACCAAGATGAGCAAGTTAAACTTGGGTCCAAAAGGGACAGCAAACTGGTGAAATGTTTTAACCTCTATGGATAACCCGGTCTGCACACTTAACAGTCATACATGGATTAGACAGAACAAGGAGGGAGATACTTAAGAAATTTGAAAGATGCCTCTTTACAGCCTTGAGGCCAGGGTGGAAGAGGCTAGCGCTCATGCCCCACACAGGACCCTCCCACAGTCTGTCAGGCTCCTGCATCAGATTCAGTAGGGATTTGTGTGTCCTTTTGAGACATTTAGGATTCTAATTTGTTGAACTGTTAGTCACCATGGGGTCTGTTCTTTGTCTTGTTTTTTTTAATCATCATAGAAAGAAAAAGATAACAAGTGGAAAAGAGGGAGTGAACCAGCTCCAGAGAAAAAAATGGAACCTGTTGTTTTTGAGAAAGTGAAAATGGTAAGTGGGGGCAGTGTGTGTGCTGTGTGGATGGCTCAGGGTTTGCTGACGTGTGTGGAGGGGAGGGCAGTGGAGGAGAGGAGAGGAGAGGGGAGGGGTGGGGAGGGGGAGGGCTCATTGAGAGCACGTTGCACCATTGCACCTGGGACTAAAGGGCGCCACATTCGGATTAGATCACCCGCTGCTATTTCTGCTGCTTTCCCATTGCCTTGTTGCTGCCCAATCTGCTCTGTCACACTGCCTTTGAGGTCCAGATGGGAGCTTGGGAACGGCACCTGTCCCATCTGAGCAAGAGGCACGTTTCATGGCAGAATGCCAAGGCTCCGTGACACCTTCTGAGCAGATGCTACGTTAGTTCTCTCCTTAGGCCTTCTGTACCTGGTTTTCCTGTTGCTGTTAAGAACAGTCCTGAAGCCAGGCCGTAGTAATTCATTTTAAACCATCCCTTCTTGTGTTCTCGCTCTGTCATAATGAAGTAGGCACCCTTCTTCCCACTGGACACCTGATGGCCGTGGTAGTAGATACTCTAAGATGGGACTTCCCAGGTGGCGCTAGTGGTAAAGAACCTGCCTGCCATTGCAGGAGGTGTAAGAGACACGGGTTCGATCCCTGGGTCACGACTCTTAACATGTTTGGAATCTTGGGAAAGAAGACTTTTTACTGTTTTCCTTCGAGGGTCTTTTAGCATCATTCTGAATCGTATTGTCTGCAGAACACAGTCCGTAGTGATATTGGCAGAGCGAATTAGGTAACCTATAAAATGAGTTCCCTTTTGGTATTAAAGGTTTTCTAATCACTGGGAGAAGTGTTGGCCATTACCTTTTGTACCATCAGACACCTGCCTTTATTCTTTGCTTCTCCTGGGACCAAAAACCGCTGCTTCTGTTGGATACCCTGGTCTGTGGTTGTCTTGGTTTCGGAAAGATCTCTCTCTTTAGAAAGCCAGATAAGTGCAGATGACAGCTTTGTTTTTCACTTTAGGTTTGATTTCTGCACTTTGTCTTCTGATTTGTTTTTTTTTTTTTCACGTAACACTTCCTGAGTTCTGTTCCTTTGGTAACTCTCTTTGAATAACAACATCCATGCCACAAGAATTCCTGTGGCTTTACAGTTGGAGAGGGGAATAGAGGCTTCAAAAACACCTGCTTATTTCTTTCTGTAACATATTTTAACCCTAGCCACAGAAAAAAGAAGATCCACAGCTGCCTCGGAAAACCTCCCCGAAATCCAAAGCTCCTGCGGTGGATCTCTTGGGCCTTGGTAAGAGCTAGACTTTTCCACTCCTGTAATCTCAGCAATGTTGATGAATTCTCTGTGATCCTGGGGAGATAGGTAGAGATGGGGTTGTTCGGTTGGTGGCTTCATCACTAAGGTTGTTCCCTCCTGTTCTTCCTGCTCTTTTACATCTGAGCAGTTGTTCTAAAAGGTGCTGACAGTCTTTAGGGAGACAGTGCTGCACTAGAGGAGTGGTCAGACCCAGTACTGGTTGCGCATGGCCTTGGAAGCCAGAGTCCCAGCTCTGCCACTCTCTATCTTTGTATTTTGGGGAGCTTGCTCAACCTCTCAACATAACTTTCCTCCTATAGTGAGGATGATAAGTCTACATCAGAGATGTTGTTGGAAGGACTAAATGAGATAATGCCTGTAAAGCTCTTAGCTCCTTGCCCACACACACGGAGCATTCAGTAAGTGTTTGGAAGTTTCACTAGACCAGCACCTGTGAGCCTTGCCCCCAGCCCTCTAGTTTTCCAGGTGCATCCTGCTTCTGAGACGGCCCCTTACCTTGTGGTCATTTTCCTCCAAACTTTTGAAACCCTGAGCTAGTGGTTCTGCCCCTTTCAGAAATAGAGCCTTTTCTTACTTTTCATAGTACTGATGGCTGTACTTTGTTTCAGTCCATTCCTGCTGAGTATTGGCTACTTCAGCTTCTCATGTCTGTACTTTTCATTTCTCTCTGAGAATAAATCCTGCACAGCTTTGCCCCTCAAATAGCCAGAAGGGAGCCAGGCATCTCCCTTGCAATGGTGCTAATGTAGCCTTCAAGCCCAAGTTCCTCCTGTCCTCTGCTGAGCTACAGGCTTTTCCAGTGTGTTCTCGGGAATCTTGTGAGATGCCTCCTCATCCAAGCTGTATGGTTCCAGAGCCTAGATTTCAGGGTCTGTGATTGGAGCATGTGGGGCTTCTCTACTTTGTGTCTGGAAGAGAAGAAAGGAATGGGCTTAATAAGCAGGGCTACATTTTAACTTTGGCCTCTCTTTCCAGATGCTCCTGTATCCTGCTCCATTACAAATGGTAAGGCCAGTAATACCCTGGAGAAGGATTTAGATCTTCTGGCCTCTGTTTCATCTCCCTCTTCTTCGGTTTCCAGAAAGGTGAGTCTTATGGGTGACTCAGGAGGAAAGAGCATTCTGTAAAGGGTGCTTTTGATAACTTAATCCTGGAGTCAAGTCATGCATTCTTGGTGAAATTGACTTTGGTTTTCTTGATTCTTCCCTTAACCCTGTCATCTCTGTTACAGCCTATTCATTCCATTTTGTCTCTTGCCCCAAAAGATTGGGCCCTTTATGTGAACTTCTGTTGAAGATGTGTCAGTTTGTAAAGGCTAATCCTATAAGTCAGCTCCTCAGCCTGAGTTATTGCCAGAGAGTTTGTAAATAGGAAAGGCTTAAGACCGTCAGTGACTCCCATTTGTGGAATGCCTGCTGTGTACACCAGGCAGTGCTGGGTGATTTTGTGTATCATTTTGTATATTTCCCTTATGATTTGAAATATTCACCACAATCCTGCAAGATGGGTCTTCCAAATGAGGAAAGAGTTCAGAAAAGTTACATGACTAGCCTCTCGTTACACAACCAGTAAACAGTGGTACTGGGATCTTAGTTCTCTCTGGCTGCATCGTTTGTAGGTCATTTTAATTTGTTAGTTTTTCACCAAATCACATCATTTTGCTAAAGAGCAAAGAATTGTACCAGAGCTTAACTATCAGGTGTTTCCAGATGTTTTTATGGTAAAAGTTTCAGGAAGCTACTAACTCGAGCCACGTTTTCTCATGGCAAATATTAGAAGCACCTGAGAGATGAGGGAGGTCCTTTACAGAGAACCCCAAGAGGACCATTCCAATTCCTCCCTGCCCTTTGTCCTAAGGTTGTAGGTTCCATGCCAACCCCAGGGAGTGCTGGCTCAGTTCCGGAAAACCTGAACCTGTTTCCAGAGCCAGGGAGCAAATCAGAAGAAACAAGCAAGAAGCAGCTGTCTAAAGACTCCATCCTGTCACTGTATGGATCCCAGACGCCTCAGATGCCCACCCAAGGTAGAGTTCACAGGGGTCATGGCAGTGTGCCAGGTAGAAACGGGAGGCCTTCCATGCAGGAATTATTTGTTGTGCCAGGGGCAGTTTCTCTGGAGGCCCTGACATCATACTCCAAACAAGCCTGAGCATGACATTTCTTGTGAAGCCACTGAGTATCAGGAGATCGATATTAATGTAACTCAGAGCCATGCTCTGTGGGGTCTGGCCTCTGTGAAGCCTGACTCGGGGTCTGGATCTGGACCCTAAAGGGGAAGTGCCTGGGTCTGCAGCCCGCTAGAAGCCAGAGGATCTGTCTGAGGAGTCTTAGCTGGAAGGGGCAGCCAGCGAGCGTTGGATTGGCCTTGTGTGCATTCCTCTTTCACGAATCTGTGTGTCTGTTCTCTCGGCAGCAGTGTTCATGGCTCCTGCTCAGATGGCGTATCCCGCTGCCTACCCCAGCTTCCCTGGGGTTGCACCTGCTAATAGCCTAATGGGGAGCATGATGCCCCCACCAGTAGGCATGGTAGCTCAGCCAGGAGCTTCTGGAATGGTTGCCCCAATGGCCATGCCTGCAGGCTATATGGGGGGCATGCAGGCCTCCATGATGGGTGTGCCAAACGGAATGATGACCACCCAGCAGGCTGGCTACATGGCAGGCATGGCAGCTATGCCCCAGACTATGTATGGGGTTCAGCCAGCTCAGCAGCTGCAGTGGAACCTAACTCAGGTAAGCTGCTCCATTTCACTCAGGACAAGAGTTCTGAGCCTTCCTCAAGGCCGTCTCACTTAGTGTCTGTCCCTTATCCTTTGAATCCTTATAGTGTAAATGAGATATCGCCAGAGACATTCTTGAATTTGCTTCATTTATTTATTTGTTTTAACAGAAGGTCTATCTAACCTTAGACTTTCTGAGGTATTTTGGGTTCCTGTAGAATAAGGGTAATTGCCTGATTCTAAAACTCTCTACATATTCATCAAAACAAAACAGCTTGTCCAGATAAACAAGAGGTGCCAATAAAAGCACCCATAAGTAGTGACTTTTGCACCTAATAGAATACCACAAACCTCAAATTACACGGTTATAACACTGAAATCCAGGGCTTCCCTGGTGGCTCAGTGGTAAAGAATTCGCCTGCCAAGGCAAGAGACACAGATGGAATCCCTGGTCCAGGAAGATCCCACATCCCGAGGAGCAGCTGAGCCCACATGCCACAACTGTTGAGCCTGAGCTCTGAAGCCCAGGAACTGCAGCTACTGAGCCTGAGTGCCACAAGTACTGAGGCCTGTGCACTCTGGAGTCTGTGTTCCGCAACAAGAGAAGCCTCAGCAGTGGGAAGCCTGCACGCTGCAACTGGAGTAGTGCCTGCTCACGACTAGAGAAGAGCCCTCACAGCACCAGAGACCCAGCATAGCCGACAATAAACAGCTTTTTAAAAACACCGAAATCAAGCAGAGCCAGCACCACAGAGAGGCCATGTGAAAAGAGGAGAAGGAGCAGGGGGCTAGAGGTGACGGGGCATAGATAAAACACCCCCAAGAAAGAGAAAGCCCTGCCCTGATGAGAGACGTGCTGAGAAGTGTTCTGAGACCTGGTGCAGTATAACTCTGGTTACTTGGAGAATCGAAAGCAAAGGACTTGAAATAGATAGGACTATAGGGGGTAGCTTTGGCAGAGCATTGTTTCTAGGAGAGATGAGGATGACTTAGAATGAGAGGGTGCCCTTAGGAGACCTTTGGTGAAGAAGTAAAAATTGAGAATGACAAAATCAGATCTACTATCCTCCTCTCCACCAAGTAGTCATTTCACTTTACTAACAGAAGAGGGTGCTCTTGAACTAAGAAATTTAATAAGTCTCCCCAGATCCTTTCATCTGTGTGTGTTATTGCTGATTCAGAAAAATAAGGCGCTACAAAGAATCCGCCTGCCAGTGCAGGAGATGCAAGAGATGAGGGGATTATCCCTGGGTGGAGAAGATCCCCTGGAGGAGGAAATGGCAACCTACTCCAGTATTCTTGCTGGGAAAATTCCATGGACAGGGGAGCCTGAGGGGCTGCAGTTCATGGGATCACAAAGAGCCAGACTCGATTGAACAGGCATACACACAAAAAATTAACAGAAAGTAGCAAGTGACATTTATGCAAAACCATTATGAGAAGAAACTAAAAAAATGAAGTCTAAACATTTTGAGGAATGAAAATTCTTTCTCCAAAACCAGTCACGAAATAGAAGAAAACTGTTACGCAATCCTGAACTAAATGTCCTCTAACAAACACTTGCAGGTAAGACAAAACAGCTTGAATCAAAAAGTGAGAAACTTAGAACCCAAATGGACAAATACCTGGAAGTTGTGAAATGAAAGTTTCCTGAACTCAGGAAACAAATTGAGAAACAACACAATTATCTTAAAAATAGACTGAATTACAAGTTAGTCAGAGGAGAATAGATTCAACTGAAAATATATTTGGCATAGAGGAAAGGCGTGAAATAGCTCAGAGAAAGGAAACTAAATATAGAGAGCACTAAAAAGAAACAGAAAGAAAGACCTTAGGCAAAGAAGGTCTAACATAAATATGTGTGTTTGGCGACCCCCAGAGGTGGCACTAGTGCTAAGGAGCCTGTGCCAATGCAGGGCCTCTCATGCCCGGGAAGGTCCCCGGGGGATGGCGTGGCAGCCCACTCCAGTGTTCTCGCCTGAAGACCCCCATGGACAGAGGAGCCTGGCGGACTACCATCCACAGGGCCACTAAGAGTCGGACACGACTGAAGACACTTAGCACACACACAAAGAAGAAAGATAAAATAGTGGAACAGGATTAATATATTTAAAACTTAACATGAGAATGTTTCCTAGAAACAAAGGACTTGAATATAACTTGAAAGAAACTACTGTGTGTGTATCTGGAAGAACTGACTCAGAATGGTCACCTCGAACATATCCCAGTAAACTTTTAGGCTTTGTATGATAAGAAAAAAATCCATGAGTCCATATTTTTTAAAAAATGGGTGTGGGATAGAGGGAGAGAAAGCCTTCTTTGCAGAAGAATGACAACTAATAATTATAGAAAGAACAGGGTATTCACATGTTTGCAAAGAAATACCCTTCAGATTACTTATTAATTACAATGAAAGAACATATGATGGATACAAC
The DNA here is from genome assembly GCF_001704415.2 of Capra hircus. Lineage (NCBI taxonomy): Eukaryota > Metazoa > Chordata > Mammalia > Artiodactyla > Bovidae > Capra > Capra hircus. The sequence goes on from NC_030810.1 coordinate 15,098,820, forward strand.
CTTAGATAAGTGATCAAACGTAAAATTATCAACAGTGGGGCACATTAGCATTATGCATTTCTTGATATCTTATACTAAGAAGGATATAATATCACTTACATAAAATTTTGGGGGCCTTCCCTGGCGGTCCAGTGGTTAAAATTTCACTTTCCAATGCAAGGCGTGTGGGTTTGATCCCTAGTCGGGGAAGCTAAGATTTCACATGCCTCACAGCCAAAAAACCAAAACATAAAAGCAGTATTGTAACAAATTCAATAGACTTTAAAAGTAGTCCACATCAAAAAATATATATATTAGAATTTTTGCCAAAAATATTTAACTTGGATCCAATCGTAAGAATACATGAGATAAATCTAAATTAAAGGATTTTCTCTAAAATAACTGGCCTAGACTCTTCAAATGGTGTTAGGAAAAAATGGTGGGGAAACTCCTTTAGGTTAAAGGAGGCTAAAGAGATGAAAAATGAAATGTAATATATATTAGAATATAGTATTAATGTGAAACATCTTGAGCATGTTCATTGTATTGTGATTCTAGCAAAGTCTTCATTCATATGAGACCTAAGAGTCCGACTTTGTGCGGCCCCATGGACTGTAGCCCGCCAGGCTCCTCTGTCCATGGGATTTCCTAGGCAAGGATATTGGAGTGGATTGCCATTTCCTTGTCCAGGGGATCTTCGTCTCCTGCATTGACAGGCTGGTTTTTTACCACTCTCACCACCTGGGAAGCTTCTTATGAGATGCCTCCTGACTTATTAAGAGGTGAAACGTCACAATATCTGCAATTTTCAATGTCTATCAAAGATTTTTCAAAGCTGATACATATGTATATATCAAAGATAAAATAAAGCAAAAGTGTTACCAATTGTTGAATTTAAGGAAAGATATATGGGTCTCATTACCCTAATCTTTCAACCTTTCTGTAAATTTGAAATTTGCTTTAAAAGTTGGTGGAAGAAAAAAAAGTTAGCCTTTCTCCTAAAGGAAAAGATCTTATACAGAAAATGTACCAGGCTTGGGAAATTTAAGGCATTTTTCTTTGATAAATAGTTTCGTCTGTTCACTGCCAGGAGCCAGTCTTTTAATCAGATTCCTAAAGGGGCTTCAACCCCACCCAGGCCTGATGCCACCAACCCTTTCCTCCCAGCAACTTCCTTTCTCATACAGTGAAGACATGTTGGTCTTTTTTTTTTTTTTTTTGCCTGCCTTTGCTCTTTCTGAAAGTCCAGTTTCCTTTTCATTGTCTTCTTTCTACTCGAGGAGCATGCACAGCACTTCCCCTGACACTCCTTGCTGGAGGAAAGACAGGAGTTCTGGCTGGCTGGGGGCTTCTCTTTATACTCTCAGGGTTGGCTCCAGCCGGTTCACAATAGGCTCCTTTTCAGAATGAGAGTGGAAGGGAAACAGAATAACCTCCTGTGCCGCTTTTATGTCAGCTCACTCCAGAATTCCCCCTTCCCCTCCCTGAGCATTAGTCTCCGACAGCACCTCCCTTCTGCAGAGGCCTCCATCATTGAGGTCTGGTGTCCCCGGAATGATCTGTGCAGGTTCAGGGCAGTTCTGCTCATGACAGAGCTCCCCTTTGTCTCACTCTCCTCTCCCCACAGGCGGAAGGACTTCTTCCCGCCCTTTGCTCTAATTGGCCCCGTGCCCACAGCCTGTCTGAAAGCCTCCTCTCTCCCTTTCAGATGACCCAGCAGATGGCCGGGATGAACTTCTGTGGCACCAACGGCATGCTGAGCTATGGACAGTCCATGAACGGCGGGACCGGACAGGCAGCAAATCAGACGCTCAGCCCTCAGATGTGGAAATAGGCACAGCACACCTGGATGACTACCACTCTCCCCGTCGCCCCCTCTCCATGTGTTTCCTCTTTCCACATCCCCCTCTCCTACTTCTCTGGTTTAGACGTCGGTCACTTAGGACTTGGCATCCTGCCTAGCCCAACCGCATCCCAAACCTGCAGACCTCTCTGTTGCTTTCTGTCGTACCTGTCCCCCAGCTGTCCTGATTCCCTCCCCAGCCTCAGCCCGGGTTCTCTCCTGGCAGCCGCACCTTAGGAACTGTTGGCAGAAGGCACTTAGACTGCAGGATAGATGTGCACACCTTTGAGCACCTTTCCCACAAGCTGAAACTTCCTGTCAGACTCAGAAAGGTCTGTAGGGGTTGTATTTTAGGCAAAGAGGGGAGAGATTAGAGGTCCTTCTGTATGTGTTGATGAGTTATTGGGTTAACCAAAAGGACGTTTTGGCCAACCCAGTATTTCCATAGGTTTAAATTTTGGGGGTGAGAAAGGGGGCATCATGCTCCCCTGATTTATGGAAATTAAGGAAGTACTAAAATCGAATTAAATGCTCCTGAGTCTTAGAGCAGTTTGGCCCCAGCCCTGGGGCGAGGATGAGCAAAATATGACTCTACTTCATGCTGAATTGTTTGCTGGATCTGAGACTTCAGGACTTGCTGCTTCGGTCAGCCTTTCTTAGCACCAAAGACTCTTCAAAGGTCCCACACAAAGACACACACCCTGTTCCCTGACTTCATTCGGTAGGATCTGCCTTTGTGGCTGGAGGACCAGCCCCTCCGGTGGGAATGCAGAGCTTAATGTGTGTACTGCTTGTGTGTGTGCGTGGATTCCACCTCCCACTCTTTCCCCGACTGTGCTGAGTGTTTCTGTTTTTTAGTTTTAGGTTTACAACAGAGAGGAGTTAATTTATCAACAGCCCAAAACTGTTGCCAGTTTTTCTTTAGTTAAAAAAAAATTTACCATCTCATTGGTAGCTCCCTTCCTCCTTTCCCCTCTCCGACCTGCCAGTTGCTGTTTCATATTGGTATGTCCAGGCTGCCCTGCGCCCCCATCTGTCCAGGTGTATGAGGCAGGGTGCCTGGGCAGCCTTCCTCTCAGTCATCGTTCGCCCCACTTGAAAACTAAAACAAGAAAACGTTGCTTAAAAGATTTCACCTGTGGGAACCACAACTCCTGGTTGCCTTTCTCCTGTGTATGTGCAAATTCCTTAATAAATGTTGCAGGGAAGCACCGCTCACTCGCTCTCACTGTGTGTCACTCGTGGAGGAGGGTGAGTTCTGCCAAGCTCTTCTGCTTTCCAGGGGCAATTCCCTCACTTTCTGCATTTTAAAACATGATTACATTTAGAATGGATAAACAAGGTCCTACTATAGCATAGGAAACTATAGCCAGTCTTCTGGGATAAACCAGAATGGAAAAGAATATTTAGAAAAGAATGTAAATATATATATATGTGTGTGTGTGTGTGTGTGTAACTGAGTCACTTTTCTGTACAGCAGAGATTGGCACAACATTGTAAATCAACTGTATTTTAATTAAAAACAGCGTAGGGAGCATACCCAAGGGCCAGGTCAAGATTCAGGCAGTCAGAAAGGTGGCTTTTTTCCAGTGGCATCTAGAGTTGTGAGGGAGTGGACTCTGGATGTCCACACCAGCTGGAGTCCCGGACCATCGGAACTCATCGGAACTAGAAGTACCCCCCACAATAGAAAAACTGAGACCCCGCCCCTTCTCCTTCCTTCGAGTACACCTTTTGAATACTTCCGGGTGTGAGAGGATAGCACAATGGCTCAGAAAGCTCTGAGCCAGGCTGCCAGTGTTCATATCCCTTCTTGCTCTGTGACCTGGCTATTAAAGCCCTGTGTATCAGTGTAAAGCTGATACTAAACCCCTGTGTATCAGTGTAAAATGGGGCTTGTGTAAAATGAAGCGATTCCTGTGGTATGTTTAGCACACAGGGTACTTTGCCCTCAAATATTAGCAAATGCTACGTGCCAGGCCTATGTCAATTCATTCAACAAGTGTTTAAAGAAAGCTTTCAATATGCCCAGCACTATCTTAGGCTCTGGAATAAAACAGTGAATCAAAACTCCCTGATCTCATAGGATAGTGTGGTAGGAGAGATGGACAATAAACAAGTAAATGAATGATTTGATTTCAGGTGGTAATAATACAAGGTAAGACAAGATTAGGGGAGAGGGTGGGTGTGGGACCATTTGGGTGGAGCAGTCAGAAGGAGGCTACATTTCAACTGAGACCTGAAACAGGAGGCAGTTGTGTGGAGATCTGTAAAAAGAGCAGAGCAAAGGTTGACGTCTGCGTTGAAAATGGTTTGGTGGAGGTATTGGTTTGAGAATCATCAGGGTGTGTAAAGCCACGAGACTGGGTGAAGTCGTCTAAGGAGAAAGCATGAAGAGAAGAGGACTGAGCCTTAAGGTCCATCAGCTTTTAGAATTTGAAGAGAGAAGAAAAAACATTTTGAAGAGGAAAAAATGAATCATAGTCCTTGCTCTTAAGACGCTCACAGAATCATGGGGCAACGGACTTAGAATCTCTTAGACATGCTTTACGGGAGCTAGGAAGGTTGGGGAAAACTTCCTAAGGACAGAGCACTTGAGCTGAGTCCCGGGGGCAAGTTAGGAGTTAACCAGCGAGTGGTGTGGAGGTGGGGAGAATAGTCCAGGCAGACTGTACCATGTGATCAAAGAGACCTGCAAGAGCACAGAACATTCCAAGAAGCACAGGCAGTTCCATGTTCCTAAGGTCTGATATTAGTCCAGGTGTCATGAGAGGTGGGACCTGGCTGGCCTTGGATCAGATCACGGGGGGCTTCCTACAGCCCAGGAATGAGTTTAGCCTAAACTGTGGTAAACAGTGGAGTGACACGGTCAGATCTGAGATTCAGGCAGCTCACTCTTGCCTTGCTGACAACGTGTTTGAGAAACAAGACCAGATCTAGGGGACCAGGGCTGAACAAGGGCCAAGTTATTAGGAGGTGGGAAAAATGAAGCCACTCAGAACAGCATCTCATGAGGCACGTGAGGTGCTAACAGGTGCAGCATAAAAACCTGAAATCAGCTTGGGAAAGATTGCGTGTCATGTCAGCTCTTGCACATCTAGAATATAAATATCCAAGTAGAAAGGGCTCTGAAAATTTCCGTGGTAAAGACTTTTTTTTAAAAAAATTAGTTGATTATATTTTTTAAAGCAGTTTTAGGTTCACAACGAAATTGATCAGAAAGTTTAGAGTTCCCATACACCTCTGTCCCTCACTTAGCCTCCTCCACTTCTGACATTCTGCACCAGAGGAGTACATTTGTTACAATGAATCCATAGCAATAGATCACAACATCCAAAATCCATAATTTACATCAAGTTTCATTTTGGTGTTTTGTAATCTGTGGGTCTTAGCAAAGGTACAATGACATGTAGTCATCATTATAGTATACAGAGTGGTTTCACATCTTGAAAATCCTCCGTGCTCTGCCTCTCCATCCCTTGCTCCCCCGTAACTCCTGGAAGCTACTGATTTTTTTCTTCCCCACTGTCTCCATAGTTTGGGCTTTTCCAGAATGTCATATACCTAGAGTCATACAGTTTGTGGCCTTTTTCAGATTGACTGCTTTCACTTAGTAATATGCACTTTTGTCTTTTCATGGCTTAATATCTCATTTCTTTTTAGTGCTGGATAATATTTCAGTGTCTGAATGTACATAATTTATTTTAATCTATTCACTTACTGAAGGACGTCTTGATTGCTTCCAAGTTTCGGCAATTATAAATAAAGTTGCTGTAAACATCTGTGTGCAGGTTTTTGTGTAGACGTAATTTCTAATTCCTTTGAGTAATTACCAAGGAACATGGTTGTTGAATCATATGAGCATATATAAGTGTATATTTAGTTTTGTAAGAAACTGTCAGGTGTCTTCCAAAGTAGCTGAACCATTTGCACTCCTACCAGAGATGAGTGAGTTCCTATTGCTCTACATCCTTGCCAGCATTTGGTGGTGTCAGTGTTTTGGGATTTAGGCCATTCTAATAGGGAGGGATTGGGGGCAGGAGGAGAAGGGGATGACAGAGGATGAGATGGCTGGATGGCATCGCTGACTTGATGGACATGAGTCTGAGTGAACTCCGGGAGTTGGTGATGGACAGGGAGGCCTGGCGTGCTGCGATTCATGGGGTCGTAAAGAGTCGGACACGACTGAGCGACTGGACTGAACTGAATAGGTGTGTAGTGGTAACTCACTGCTGTTTTAATTTATAATTACCTAATAGGTAATGTTGAATATCTTCATATGTTTGTTTGCTATCTGTATACCTTGATTAGATTAAAATTGAGAACTGTTTGTCAAAAGATTCAATCAAGAGAGAAGAAAAGTTTATCTCAGAGGAAGGGAAAATACCTTTCTTTCTGGCTGTACTGGGTCTTCGTTGCTGCGAACAGGCTTTCTCTAGCTGCAGTGAGCTTGGGCTTCTCACCACGGTGGGTTTTCGTTGCGGAGCACAGGCTCTACAGCACGCTAGCTTTGGCTCAGCAGTTGTGGTGCGTGGGCTTAATTGTCCCAAGGCATGTGGAATCCGCCCAGACCAGGGATAGGACCCATGTTCCCTGCATTGGTAGGTGGATTCTTAACCACTACCTCTAGGGAAGTCTCCTGGGGCATATTATAAATAGATAGAGCTAAACATTATATTAGGGTATTCCCAGGTGGCTCAATTGTAAAGAATCCACCTGCCAATGCAGGAGACACAGGAGACGTGGATTCAATCCCTGGGTCTGTAAGATCCCCTGGAGGAGGAAATGGCAACCCACTCCAGCATTCTTGCCTGGAAAATTCCATGGACAGAGGAGCCTGGGGGGCTATAGTCCATGGGGTCTCAAAGAGTCAGACACGACTTAGCGACTAAACGCATAGGGATGCATACACACCTTACATTGGCCACTCCTAAAAACTAGGATGGCAGAAATTCCTATGTATAATGTAGAGAAAGGATTCCAAAACTCAGGGAATTCTGGGACGAATTACCAAACGTGTCATTCCTTTTCCCAACCTAATAAAACACTGAAGGCATTCCCTTTACCCAATGGCTTGAGACATACTTTGTTATAGAAGTACTAGACTCATTAAAACATGACGTAGTGGGTGTTCCCTATAGGCCAAGAATACTAGTGAAGTGTACTTCCTATTTTCAGTGGATTGGGCATTTCCAATAATAGCCTTTAACAGTGGCCCACCTGCAATTTATGATAATCAGAATGGATACCAAGATCTTTGGAGATGATTAATTAATTGAAGCTAGGGACCCAGACAAATGGCAGCTCACTAAAGCCCCACTTGATCTGTATAGCCAGATTTTCTCAGGGTTTGGAGACAGATGTCAATAAGATAGAAATATAGCCTTATATTCTGTTGCTAGACCTAAGTTCACAGCCTATTGAATAATAGAGAGACAGGTATTCTTGAGGATGGAGCTTGTAAAAGCCCTATTAATGTGTAATATCTTCTGGCTTTCCCCCAAGGGACCCACTACCACTTTACCTGGGTAAATACACTAGGGAAACTACACAAACACTCGGGCAACAGTTAGACATTAACTTAACTATCGCTACGTCCTATGCATAGTATTTTTGGACATGTGTCAGAGTGGAAGCATATGGTGATCAGGTAATGATGGCATTTTGACCTAAGTCAGCCTCACCATAGGCCAAGTGGAACCTTAAACCCCTCCTGTAGCAGTTCCTCCAAGTTTCTGAGTGTCTAGTTGGAAAAAGATGCCCTTAGCAACTGATAGATTTCTTACATTGACTTGCTGACCTGCGAAGTAAGGACTGTTGAAGAAATGGTGAACTCTTCCCTACTGAAATAACAAACCAATAACAGTATTACATCTCTGGGGGAGATTTACGAGACCACAGGTCCATTTAACTCGAAGTCTAGCTGGTGCAAAAGATGGATGGGTTTGGGAGAATGACAGTAAATTATGGTAAATTTCTCTGGATTAATACCTCCAAACTGGGTTATCCTCATTACAGGCGCTATTCTGGAAGGCATCTCCTTTTTGAATTTAATCAGGATAATGCTTGACGTGTGACATAGGTCTCTTAACATTATACTTTGGGAGAAGTAATCTATCCTGATAAATGAAAATATCAGACACAATCTGCTTCCATGTGATAGAACAGCAGTGTGTTTACTACCCAATCTGAGGAATGTGCCAACTCTTAGATCTATGCAGTAGTTCAGTGTGTAGAGGCTTTGGTTCTCTCTCCATAGGAGATTGTATTTTCCAAAGATGGCCTCACCAGCATACACCCCATCCCACATGTTCATCTTATCATGTGACATTGGCCTTCTTCCATGGAAGAGGTCTATTTTCTCTTCCTTTGAACATGAATAGATCTTTATAACTGCCTTAACCAACAGAATATGGCAGATACGGCCTCACTTCCTGGGCTAAGGTTATGCAAGGGCTGTATGGCTTCTTTCTGGTTCTCTCTCTCTCTCTCAGGACTCTTGCCCTTCATACCAAGCCAATATATTTTAAGAAAGCTCAGGCCACATGGAGAAGTCACGTGTGGGTTTCTGGTCAACAGCTCTGGCCAGGCCTACGTGACAGTAAATAACCTTCAGATGATCCCAGTTCTTTGCCTTTGCATCTTCCAGTTAGGCTCCCAACATCATGGTGCTGCTCTGTGCCCTGTCTGAATTTCTGACTTAGAGAAACTGTGAGAGACAATAAAAGATTACTGTTGTTTTAAGCAGGAACTAATAGGCAATCTGTCATATAAACCAATCTGTAAGGAATCCTGCCACATCAGTGAATTATCTGAGGCATGTTGGGCTGATCCTTTTAAAGGAAGGAACAAGTTGTTTTTTGTCTGCTGTATTAAAAAAAGAAGTACCGCATGAGATGAGTCCCTTTGGATTTGTGAAGCACATACACCACAGTCAGATGTGTTGACCCAGCTGATTTAGGGGGTGATGTGAAAAGCTGCCTATTTCAAGTAGAGCTCAGAACAACAGATGTTTCTCTTATTCAGGCTACAGGCACTTCCCTCAGCTCTTGCAATTTGGTAGATTAGTAGTAGACCAGAATACTGTATGGACCCTCTTACAAGCCCTAAGTAAAGAACCAATAATGGGACTTCCATAGTGGTCCAGTGGCTAAGATTCTGCATGCCCAAAGCAGGGGCCTGGATTCGATCCCTGGTCAGGGAACTAGATCCCACATACTGCAACTAAGAGTTCACGTGCTGCAACTAAAGATACTGCATGCTGTAACAAAGACCTGGTGCAGCCACATAAATAAATATTAGAAATAAAAAAGAACCACCAAGGAGGCAATTACGGTTTTCAAAACTGAGCTCTCTTTGTCAAGCAGCTCTTCCTACTTGGCCTTGGTGTGGATTGAATGCCAGATCAGGAGATCCCAGGTGTCATGGGCTTCCCTGGTGGCTCAAACGGTAAAGAATCTGCCTGCAGCGTGGGAGACCTGGGTTTGATTCCTGGGTTGGGAAGATCTCCTGGAGGAGGGCATGGCAACCCACTCCAGTATTCTTGCCTGGAGAATCCCCATGGACAGAGGAGCCTGGCGGGCTACAGTCCATGGGGCCTCAAAGAGTCGGTCACAACTCAGCGATTAAACACACACAGCACATGGGATCAGAGCTGCCATAACTGAACCGAGTAATGGTCTGCCTGCATATCCTTGGGAAACCTTCAACGTCAGCATCTTTAGATCTTTTCCTCTTTGGCTGAGTGAAGCCACTGGAGAAGTTTTTCAAATTTGCTGCCCAGAGAGTATAGCCCTGGGTAGAAGCATTCTGGAAAGAAGAGTGGGAGTCTCAAGTTCAGTGTGTAAATGTCCACATAGCCTTGCCCTGTTCCCAGTATTTCCAGCATAGTGCCCACCCCTCAACTCTGCCTGCTGTTCTTCAGTTCAGAGACCCCTCTGTTTTATCTTTTCCTTAAACGACTCCTCCAGTCTCCTGCAGAGATGGTCAAAGGACAGTCACCTGACTGGAGTAGTGTAGAGACACTGAGAATCTGCTTCTAACAGATTCACAACCAATATTCTATGGTTAGCATTGCCTGAACTCCCCATTTTCAGAGGGACCCCTAGACAAGCAGTTTGTTTGCTTTTGGGGATTCTGGAATGTAATTAGGTTGCTTCTTGGCTTTCCCACTGCTCACTAAGGATTCAGCCTTTCAGGACTCATAAGGCTGAAAACACTCATCCATTCATCGTTCAGTTGCCAGAATTTTGTTTTTCTCCTCTCTATTCAATGTATCCTTGGGCTTATGCCTTTGGTTTTAAGTCCTTTTTTCTGCAGTTATGATGGGATTTTTTTTTTTAATGGTATGATGGGATTTTTGTGAGGGAGTGGAGCTAAATACATGTGTTCCATCTGCTCCCTTTAACTAGGACTTAAGACCATATGACAAGGACTAAGAAGGCAGAAAGGGCAGGGGATGAGATCCTTCTTTTGGAAAGGGGTGTCGTTTTCCCAGGGAAGAGAGTTATGGACTGACAGCTTCAAGGAAAAGGACACTTGTAGGATTAGGGTTGTGACTACAGTCCCTGTGAAGTTCAAAGTGCTAAGTACTTTCTTTTTAAGAGAGGTCAAGTTAATTACGATCGTAATTCTGAATTTCCATGACTCTCCTATAAAAGTTATCATAAAACTGTTCAGTCTGGTTTAGGAATCCTGTGAGGGTTTAAGGAAAGCAGGAAGAAGATGGCTTTATTCTGTCCCACTATCTTCCAGGATGGAGAAAGGGCATTAACTTTGAGTGCCCACCCCCTAGCGAAAACAATAGATCCTGGAAGAGTGTTCCAGAGAGGACAAGAGAAGAAAGAAAATCATCTGTTTACTCTCCTGTGTTAGTGAAGGTTGTTCGTTTGAGGAGAAAGAACTCCAGCAAAATCCTGAATTATTTAAGTGGAGTGACAAGTTGATTTATAAACCAAATGAATTCATTGGAAGCAGAAGCTCAATGCTGGGGTGACTGTGATGCTGAAAGACAATTTTTATTTTCAGTTTTTTATTGTGGTTGGTTTAAAATGTGTTGATTTCTTCTCCGTAGCAAATTAACTCAGTAATACAGATTATACATTCTTTTTGATATTCTTTTCCATGATGGTTTATCCCAGAACATTAAATATTTTTCCCTGTAGTACCTTGCTGTCTGTCCTATGTTATAGTTTGCATCTCCTAACCCCAAACTCCCTGTCTGTCCCTCCCCCTCTCCCATATATGAAGGTACACAAATTGTAAATGTGCTTGTATTTATTTTTAATGTGTATTAGGAGGAATAGAATTGGGTTAAATATAGAATGTAGGATATTATTGCTTTGAATGAGGGTAGTGTGCACTGGTAAGGCACTCACGTTACAGGGACTGCATGGAAACACCCTGGTGGTCCAGGGGTTGAGACTCTGCTCTTCCACTGCAGGGGGTGAAGATTTGGTCCCTGGTCCGGGAACTAAGATCCCACATGCCACACAGTGTGGCCAAAACAAAAACAAAAACTACGAAGACCGTATGCCTTGTAGGATCATTGTTCATGCCTTCAGTGACTGTCTGATTTGGGTTCTCTCAGAAACATACTCTGACAAAGGATTGGGCCCAAGTAGTTTATTTGGGAAATACCAATAGGAAATGGGGGAAGGAGGTAGAAAGGAAAGTAGCCAGTAAAAGGTACATTATTAAGCTAGTTACCTCTGTAGGAGTGTTGTGTGCTTAGTTGCTCAGTCGTGTCTGACTCTTTGAGGCCCCATGGACTGCAGCCTGCCAGGCACCTCTGTCCATGGGGATTCTCCAGGCAGGAACACTGGGTTACCATGCCCTCCTCCAGGGGATCTTCCCAACTGAGGGATCGAACCCAGGTCTCCCGCATTGCAGGTGGATTCTTAACCATCTGAGCTTCCAGGGAAGCCCTCTCTGTAGGAGACTGGAGTTTAATCTCACTGAAACTCTGGGAAACTGCATAATAACCTCAGAATCATGCCATCTAGTGTGAGCAGTCTGGGCACTGTCAAATCAACTGATCAGAATCATTGGCTGAAGGCAGGTGGTGGGGGTGCTTGCATCTCTGCTCAGTCGTGTCCAGCTCTTTTCAACCCCATGGACTATAACCTGCCAGGCTCCTCTGTCCATGGGACTTCTCCAGGCAAGAAGTGGGTTGCTGTACCCTCCTCCAGGGGATCTTACCAACCTGGAGACTGAATCCACATCTCCTGTGTCTCCTGCATTGTGGGCATATTCTTTACCCACTGAACCACCTGGGAAGCCTGGTGGTGGGGGTACTGGGAGGGTAATCACTGTTAATTCCCTGCCCAGCTGCAGGGATGCAAATACAGGCAGCTGGCATCGCTGAAGCACACTGGAGAGTCTAAAAGGTATGCATACGACACAAACAGTATCAGCTCCTGCAACTAAACTTACCATTGTAAGTGCCTGGAAGTGTTGATAGTACGGATAATTATGAGAGCTAGCATAGATTCCTCCTGCATTTTTCCCATCATTTGTCTGCTGGAAGTTGACAATTATTTGTGATGGAAAATACTTAGAAAGTTAAATAATTTTAAGTTGAAATTGGGCCTCACTCTGTCATTACTTATAATGTTAATTTCTTTTTGACCCTATCAGAAATCAGGGGTGAAAATGGTAATTCTAAAGAATAAGGCTTGCTGGTGATGGAATGAAACACCAACACTGCAGAGTGGTTTGAATCTTTTTACTTTAACTCCTTGCTTCTTACAGCTGCTTTACTTTATATCTTTTGCACAACAATCTACAGGGCAAGTTGCCAAACACCATAATTCAGCGACTATACAGTGCGCAGGCGCAGGGCGAGATAACCTTTACCTTAACTTATTTACTGCAGCTAAGACTTTGTTTTGGGGAACTTCCTTATCAACTTAGAATCCGTTTTGTCCCTGGGTCTGTTCCTTTTGAGGAATCAGAGAAACATCCTTGTGTGCAAGAAATGTTCTTTTCCCACGGGAACAAACAGAGGATTCCTAGCTGAACATCTCATTGGCAAGAATGTTCAGCCCTGGTTGAGAGTCTCGTTTGCAAGCACTTCCCAACCTTTACTATACCTTGTTCCGAACATTGTAATAGAAATGTGAACAGCAATGGTGATTTGAATAAAATTTACAGATGAAAAAGATTAGTTTTCATTCTAATTCTAAGGAAGGGCAATACCAAAGAATGTTCAAACTATCGTACAATTGTACTCATTTCACATGCTAGTAAGGTTATGTTCAAAGTCCTTCAAGGCAGGCTTCAGTGGTACATCAACCAAGGACTTCCAGATGTACAAGTTGGGTATAGAAAGACAGAGGAACCAGAGATCAAATTGCCAACATTCCTTGGATCACAGAAAAAGCAAAGAAATTCCAGAAAAACACCTACTTCTGCTTCACTGATTATGCTAAAGACTTTGACTGTGTAGAGCACAACAAAGTGTGGAAAATTCTGAAAGAAATGGGAATACCAGACCACCTTACCTACCTCCTGAGAAATCTGTATGCAGGTTAAGAAGCAGCAGTTAGAACTGAATATGGAATAACAGACTAGTTCAAAATTGGGAAAGGAGTACGTCAAGGCTGTATATTGTCACCCTGCTTATTTAACGTCTATGCACGGTACATCATGCAAAGTGCCAGACTAGATGAATCACAAGCTGATTGCCGGGAGAAATATCAATAACCCCAGATATGCAAATAATACCACCAAAATCAATGCAGATGGTGACTGCAGCTACAAAATTAAAAGATGCTTGCTCCTTGGGAAAATAGCTATGACAAACCTAGACAGTGTATTAAAAAGCAGAGACATCACTTTGCCAACAAGGGTTCACATAGTCAAAGCTATGGTTTTTCCAGTAGTCATGTACCGATGGACTTCCCCAATAGCTCAGTTGGTAAAGAATCCACCTGCAATGCAGGAGACCCCGGTTCGATCCCTGGGTCAGGAAGATCCCCTGGAGAAGGGATAGGCTACCCACTCCAGTATTCTTGGGCTTCCCTTGTGGCTCAGCTGGTAAAGAATCCACTTGCAATGTGGGAGACCTGGGTTCAATCCCTGGGTTGGGAAGATTCCCCTGGAGAAGTCAAAGGCTACCCACTCCAGTATTGCGGCCTGGAGAATTCCATGGACTGTATAATGCATGGGGTTGCAAAGAGTCTGACATGGCTGAGCATCTTTCACTTTCGCTTTCATGTAGGGATGTGAGAGTTGGACCATAAAGAAGGCTGAGAACAGAAGAACTGATGCTTTTGAACTGTGGTGCTGGAGAAGAGTTTTGAGAGTCCCTTGGACAGCAAGGAGATCAAACTAGTGAATCCTAAAGGAAGTCAACCCTGAATATTCAGTGGAAGGACTTTTGCTGAAGCTGAAACTTCAATACTTTGGCCGCCTGATGTGAACAGCCGACCCATTGGAAAAGACCTTGATGCTGGGAAAGATAGAAGGCAAGAGGAGAAGGGGGTGACAGAGGATGAGATGGTTGGATGACATTACTGACTCTGCGGACATGAGTTTGAGCAAACTCCAGGACATGGTGAAGGACAGGGAAGCCTGGACTGCTGCTGTCCATGGGGTTGCAAAGAGTTGGACACAGCTGAGCGACTGAACAACAAGCCATCCAATTTGTGGTATTTAATTGTAGCAGCCCAAGCAGACTACTACAGTTCCCTAAATGGCTAACCAGTTGTCTTCACAACACTTAATGAATAATCATAATCAGTTTGCTAATTTGAAATTCCACTTTTATAATATATTAAATTTAAGTAAACTAACATGTCTGTTTGGAGGGTTTTAATTTAATTTTATTAATTTAAGAGTATATTTTGGTGCTGGTTTTATCTTATCTTGATTATCAAGCCTTGTATTATATTGGTAAAACAATTTATACAAGTTATATTGGTAGGTCAAGTCTGACATCATTATTGTTGGAAAATCTTATTGGCCATTCTGGAATACTTACCATTCCTGGTAAACTTTAGAATCATTTAACTTATTAAAAGGAAAAGTTGAGATTTTTATTGGGGAGCATTAAAGTGGAGGAAGCTGACATATTTAGAAAGTTCTATTCCAATCCATGAACATGATGTACATCACTATTCTTTCCATTTAAATCAGTAATTTTTGTGACTTTATTGATAAGGTCCTGCATAATTCTTGTTTATTCTTAGCAATATTTTATTATGAAAACATTCAAACATACAGAAAGCCGAAAGACTTTTACAGTAAGTATCCATGTACCACTACCTAGACTTTACCATTAACGTTTTATTATGTTTTATGCCGTGGTATTGTTGAGTAGCAGGTAGAAGAGCAGACTGCTTGGATTTATCACCTGCAAGCTGTATGATGCAGGACAAGTTACTTAACTTCTCCAAACCTCAGTTTTCTTATCTGCAAATTAGGAATAATAATAGCATTTACCTCAAGAGGTTGTTATGAGGACCACATTGGTTAAAATATATAATACACCTGGAACAAAGCTTCATACTCTGTAAATACTACATGCTAGTGTGTTAGTCTGCTTGGGCTGTTATAACAAAATATCATAGACTGGGTGCCTTAAACAATGGAAATTTATTTCTTCATACTTCTGAAAGCTAGAAGCCCCAGATCAAGGTCTGGCAGGATCACTTTCTGGTGAGGGCTCTCTTCCTGGCTGTACATAGTGACTTCTTGCTAAATCCTCATATTAGCTTTCCTCAGTGCCTGCCTTCAGAGAAAGATTAAGCCCTCTGCTGTCTCTTCTTAAAAGGACACTAATCCTATGGGATCAGGGTCCCACCCTTGTGATCTCATTTAGTGTTAATTACAGAGAGTCCCTGACTTATGATTTTTCAATTTTACAGTGGTGTGAAAGTGATATGCACTCAGTAGAAACTATAATTTGAATTTTTATTTTTTTCCTGAGCTAGCAATAATTGGTTTAATACTCTCCCATGATGCTGTGCAATAGCAGTGAGCCTCAGCTCCCAGACAGTCATAATCACAAGGATAAACAACCAATACACTTACAACCATTCTGTACCTACACAGCCATTCTGTTTTTCACTTTCAGTATAGTATTCAGTAAATTACATGAAATATTTCAATACTTTATTACAAAATAGGCTCTGCGCTAGATGATTTTGGCCAACTCTGGCTGATGCAAGTGTTTTAAGCACATTTAAGGCAGGCTAAGGACATTAGAAAGCATCACTACGAACAAAGCTAGTGGAGGTGATCGAATTCCAGTTGAGCTGTTTCAAATCCTGAAAGATGATGCTGTGAAAGTGCTGCACTCAATATGCCAGCAAATTGGGAAAACTCAGCAGTGGCCACAGGACTGGAAAAGGTCAGTTTTCATTCCACTTCCAAAGAAAGGCAATGCAAAAGAATGCTCAAACTACTGCACAATTGCACTCATCTCACATGCTAGTAAAGTAATGCTCAAAATTCTCCAAGCCAGGCTTCAGCAATACGTGAACCGTGAACTTCCTGATGTTCAAGCTGGTTTTAGAAAAGGCAGAGGAACCAGAGATCAAATTGCCAACGTCCGCTGGATCATGGAAAAAGCAAGAGAGTTCCAGAAAAACATCTATTTCTGCTTTATTGACTATGCCAAAGCCTTTGACCGTGTGGATCACAATAAACTGTGGAAAATTCTGAAAGAGATGGGAATACCAGACCACCTGACCTGCCTCTTGAGAAATCTGTATGCTGGTCAGGAAGCAACAGTTAGAACTGGACATGGAACAACAGACTGGTTCCAAATAGGAAAAGGAGTACGTCAAGGCCGTATATTGTCACCCTGCTTATTTAACTTACATGCAGAGTACGTCATGAGAAACACTGGGCTGGAAGAAGCACAAGCTGGAATCAAGATTGCCGGGAGAAATATCAATAACCTCAGATATGCAGATGACACCACCCTTATGGCAGAAGGTGAGGAGGAACTAAAAAGCCTCTTGATGAAAGTGAAAGAGGAGAGTGAAAAAGTTGGCTTAAAGCTCAACATTCAGAAAACGAAGATCATGGCATCTGGTCCCATCAGTTCATGGCAAATAGATGGGGAAACAGTGGAAATAGTGTCAGACTTTATTTTTTTGGGCTCCAAAATCACTGCATGAAATTAAAAGACGCTTACTCCCTGGAAGAAAAGTTATGACCAACCTAGATAGCATATTCAAAAGCAGAGATATTACTTTGCCAACAAAGGTCCATCTAGTCAAGGCTATGGTTTTTCCAGTGGTCATGTATGGATGTGAGAGTTGGACTGTGAAGAACGCTGAGCGCTGAAGAATTGATGCTTTTGAACTGTGGTGTTGAAGAAGACTCTTGAGAGTCCCTTGGACTGCAAGGAGATCCAACCAGTCCAATCTGAAGGAGATCAACCCTGGGATTTCTTTGGAAGGAATGATGCTAAAGCTGAAACTCCAGTACTTTGGCCACCTCATGCGAAGAGTTGACTCATTGGAAAAGACTCTGATGCTGGGAGGGATTGGGGGCAGGAGGAGAAGGGGACGACAGAGGATGAGATGGCTGGATGGCATCACTGACTCGATGGACGTGAATCTGAGTGAACTCTGGGAGTTGGTGATGGACAGGGAGGCCTGGCATGCTGAGATTCATGGGGTCTGAAGCTAAGCTAGGTGAGGTGTATTAAATGCATTTTTTACTTATGGTATTTTCAATGTACTATGGGTTTATCCAGATGCAACCCCATCATAAGCTTAGGAAGGTCTATACTTTCTTATTCCAAATACAGCTACTCTGGGGGTTAGAGTTTCAACATATGAATTTGTGGGGCCGGCTGGGGAGACAGACATTCAGTTCATAACAGCTAGCAATGACATTGGTTTATTCTGTTTTCTAAATTGTTGCTTTTGTAAGCTATTGATGTAGAAGATAAAATAGCATTAGAGTAAAATCATTTCTCCAGAAAATACATAAAAGACATGAAAAAAAATGGTGTGTGTATGTGTGTGTGTAGGTGAGTCTGTGCACTGAAAATTAGCAATGGTTATTTTACTTGGTGAAATGATAGGTAAGAAATATTTTGTGGTATTTCAGAAATTAACGTTAAGGAAAGCAATTAACGTTAAGGACTTCTTGAATACTAGAACAAAAAACTACCTAATCGTTGTTGTTCAGCCACTAAGTCGTGTCTGACTCTTTTAATGAAACACTGGATTCCATTCCACTTTTCAGTCTTTTCTGAGGTGAAGTCGCTCAGTCGTGTCCGACTCTTTGCGACCCCGTGGACTGTAGCCTACCAGGCTCCTCCGTCCAGGGGATTCTCCAGGCAAGAATACCGGAGTGGGTTGCCATTTCCTTCTCCAGGGGATCTTCCCGACCCAGGGATCGAAACCAGGTCTCCTGCATTGGAGGCAGACGCTTTAACCTCTGAGCCACCAGGGAAGCCCATTCTTTCCTATGTACATATTAAATGAAAGTGGTATGGTCATTTTATACCAATGTTGTTTCTACAAAAAAGAGATACAGATGTTTTCCTTTGCCAAGGGTTTCAAATCTCCCCGCGGAAACGTTCACAAGTCTATGCCCTGCAGAGGAGAGCTGGTTCTATTCCGTAGTCTTCGGACGAGCGAGAAGACAGGCTCTGTGTCATTCCGCAAGAGCGGGCTTGCCTTAGGCTGGGTTCTAGCCCCAGGCTGCAGGCAAACCGGAGTGATGGTATCGCATAACAGAGAGCATCCCCTGAGGCGCCCGTAGGCGGGCTGGCTGCCCCGGAGGACGCTGGGAACCGCGCGCCGAGGCTGCTTGTCGCGCAAGCGCATCGGCCAGGGCTGCGCTACGTGGGAGCATCTTGTCCCTGCGCGGTGACCGGTCCGCGGCAGCCGGAGGGCTAGGGCGTGCGGTTAGAGCAGCTGAGAGGGGTGAGCCAGGGCCCTTGGGTCTGGAAAGCGGACAAGCTAGGAAACGCCGCCTCCGCCCAGCCCGGCGTCATCTGTGGCTCGCGGTGTGCTCCCAGCCTGAGGCAGGCTCACACAAAGGCTGCGAGGGCTGGGCCAGACCGGTCCATCTTTGGAGAAAGGTTTATCATCTCCATTTACAGAGGAGGAAACGGAATCGGTGTGATTACGTGGTTTGCCACAGCCGACAAGTGAAGGAGCTGTATTCAAACCCAGATCCTTTTTGATTACAAATCGCAGACTACTTTAAAAGTGTTGTTCAGTCGCTAAGTCGTGTCTGACTGACTCTCTGCAGCACTCCAGGCTTCCCTGTCCTTCACTATCTCTTGGCGTGTGCTCAAACTGGTGTCCATTGAGTGGACGATGCCATCCAACCATCTCATCCTCTGTCGCCTCCTTCTCCTGCCTTCTATCTTTCCCAGCATCAAAGTCTTTTCCAATGTGTCCAGTCTTCACATTGGATGGCCAAATTATTGGAGCTTCAGTTCAGTCCTTCCAATGAATATTCAGGTTTTATTTCCTTTAGAGTTGACTGATTTGATTTCCAAGGGACTCTCAACAGTCTTCTCCACCACCACAGTCCAAAAGCATCAATTCTTCATTGCTCAGCCTTCTTTATGGTCCAACTCTCACATCTGTACATGACTACTGGAAAAACCATAGCTTTGACTATATGAACCTTTGTTGGCAAAGTGATGTCTCAGCTTTTTAATATGCTGTCTAGGTTGGTCATAGCTTTTCTTCCAAAGAGGAAGCATCTTTTAATTTCATGGCTGCAGTCACCATTTGCAGTGCTTTTGGAGCCCAAGAATATGAATTCTGTCACTGTTTCTACTTTCCCCCCATCTATTTGCCATGAAGTGATGGGACTGGATGCCATGATCTTAGTTTTGTGAATGTCGAGTTTTAAGCCAGCTTTTTCACTCTTTTTTCACCCTCATCAAGAGGCTCTTTAGTTCCTCTTCACTTTCTGCCATTAGGTAGTATAATCTGCATATCTGAAGTTGTTGATATTTCTCCTGGCAGTCTTGATTTCAGCTTGTGGTTCATCCAGCCCGGTATTTCGCATGATGTACTTTGCACATAAGTTAAATAAGCAGGGTGACAATATACAGCCCTGACATACTCCTTTCCCAGTTTTGAAGTGAAGTGAAGTCACTCAGTCTTGTCTGATGCTTTGCGACCCCATGGACTGTAGCCCACCAGGCTCCTCCGTCCATGGGATTCTACAGGCAAGAATACTGGAGTGGGTTGCCATTTCCTTCTCCAGGGGATCTTCCCGACCCAGGGATCGAACCCAGGTCTCCCAGATTGCAGGCAGATGCTTTAACCTCTGAGCCACCAGGGCCCCAGTCCGTTTTCCATGTCCGGTTCTAACTGTTGCCTCTTGACCTGCATACAGGTTTCTCAGGAGGCAGGTAAAGTGCTCTGGTATTCCCATCTCTTTCAGAATTTTCCACAGTTTGTTGTGCTCTACACAGTCAAAGGCTTTAGTGTAGTCAATGAAGCAGAAGTTTTTCTGGAATTCCTTTGCTTTTTCTGTGATCCAGTGGATGTTGGAGAATTTTTTTTTTAATTAATAAGCAAAGTAATTTTGTTACATAAATCAACCCATTTACTATAGGCTAGCAACGTTATCAAATGGTGGTGCTTCTACTGGTCCTTCAATTCCTTCAGTCTTCTGATGGCAGACTTTTCTGTGACAGCAACAGTGGTGTGTAGGTCCAGGCACCACCAGCAATGTTTTCATGCAGGAACCACAGTGCCAAATGCCCACAGCTCGTCTCTTCATCTTGGTTTTGCCACAGAAGGAGCAGGTATTCTTGGCTTGCTGGCTGATTTCAGTTTTCTTCACTGTTTTCCTGAGGGAGGCACCATAACGGGTAGTGTATTTGCCCACGATTCCAACCTTCTTGGTGCATTTCGCCATTTTAACACAACCTAGGTCTGAGCCCAAGACCAGATGTTGGCAATTTGATCTCTGGTTTCTCTGCCTTTTCGAAGTCCAGCTTGTACATCTGGAAGATCTTGGTTCATGAACTGTTGATGCCTAGTTTGAAGGATTTTGAGCATTACTTTGCTAGCTTGTGAAATGAGTGCAGTTGTATGGTAGTTCGAACATTCTTTGGCATTGCCTTTCTTTGGGATCAGAATGAAAACTTACCTTTTCCAGTCTTGTGGCCACTGCTGAGTTTTCCAAATTACTTTAAAGGTAGGACTGCCTAAAATAAAGAATTGGGTTTTATTAATTCCTTTATGCTTCTAGACACCTGCAGTGTTTCGGACCATGTGGGTTGTGTCTATCCATGATCTCCGTGTATCTGTTGTAAAAGAAATTTTCATTGATTGGTGTAAGTTCTGACCATGTGATTGAACTTCCTAGATCTTTTCACTAACATTGATGTTTTCTGCCCATCGCGGTGACTGGGAATAAATACTTGGAGCCTCCAGCTGCTTGCTGAGGAGACAGATGGAGGCAAGGATGGGAGGTGTTCCTTGAGAGCCTAGAGAGTAAAACTGTCCAGACTCTGGATTTTGGTGCTGTTTGTTCCCTGGGTTCCTGAGAGTGGAGGACACCTGTGTGGTTGTAAAGCCTCCTGTCAGAGACTCTGGCAGTTTCCTCATCAGAAAGTGGAGAAGCCCAGTCAGGACTCTGCCCTGTGGGCGGAGCCAGAGTTCCCCCCCGAAAGGAGTACTGAAGTCATCATGCTCCAGTGACTCCTGATCACCTTGCTCACCGAAGCCAGCACCTGGGTGAAGCTGTACCATCCAAAGAAGACCGTGGTGGGGGTGCCCCTGTGGGAGGACATGACTGAGATGTTTACAGAAGGTGAGACTAGACTGCTGGGTGGGAGGGAGGAAGAGCACCATCCTCCAGAGTGGGAAGGAATGTAGACATCAGAGCAGAAGCATCTGTTGGGGAGGCAGTTGGGTAAAAAGCCTCTGGAGTTCTTTATTGCTCCTGGCCTGAGGTTTTCCTAAATAGTAGTGGTTAATTCAGCCCCCAACCAGTATTTTAGTGTCGTGACTGTGTATGTTATTTCAACTTCCCCGTGGGTGTATGAGGCTGGGAGAATTTGCCTGATTTTCCATATTTTACAGTGAGGAAATGTGAATCAAATAAATGACCTGTCCAGGTGCCGGGTATGTAGGCCAGAAGTAGAAGGCTGGAGGGAAAGTACCAGGTGAGACTGGAATATCTTGTACTCAAATAGCAAGGAAGAGCTCAGAGACTAACGGACCTGTGTTTAAAGGGTGCAACAGCCCGGTTCAAACTGGGGACAGTTTAAGTATCCAGATTAATGGTAACACCTTAAATAAGTAAAATTCCACAAATTCATGATGATACTTAAAATAGAGGAAGAAGAGGGGAGAAAACTCATCTGTCAACATTGGAAGTGATTAAGACACTGATTTTCTTACTTTGAAAATATATTATTATGGGAATGAAGGATGCATTGACCTTGCTTTTTACATCCTTTTCAGAAAATACCTTCTAGTAATGAATGTGAAAGGAATGGTGGGATATTTTACTATAAATGAAATAATTGGAAGATTGATGGGGAATAGGATATTCACAAGGTGTCAAAGTGTCACCCCTACAAATGAAATGAAATGAAAGTTGCTCAGTCATATCCAACTCTTTGCGAACCCATGGACTATACAGTCTGTAGAATTCTCCAGGCCGGAATAGTGGAGTGGGTAGCCTTTCCCTTCTCCAGGGAATCTTCCCAAGCCAGGGAAGATCCCAGGTCTCCTGCATTGCAGGCGGACTCTTTACCAGCTGAGCCACAAAGGAAGCCCAAGAATACTGGAGTGGGTAGTCTATCCCTTCTCCAGAGGACCTTCCTGACCCAGGGATCGAACCGGGGTCTCCTGCATTGCAGACAGATTCTTGACCATCTGAGCTATAACCCCCCACAAGTCACTTGCTAAATGTCAGGGAAAGAACATACTTTTCCAGTGGCAATATCTGGTGGTCACTATCTTAACCAAGTGTTCCAGTGATGGGATGACCTGACATTTTATGCCTCTGAGTCATGTAATATAAAGCACATGGTATCACCCATAATATATTCCTCCCTAAAATGTTTCAGTTCAGTTCAGCTCAGTCGCTCAGTCATGTCCGACTCTTTGCGACCCCATGAATTGCAGCACGCCAGGCCTCCCTGTCCATCACCAACTCCCGGAGTTCACTCAAACTCACGTCCATCAAGTCAGTGATGCCATCCAGCCATCCCATCCTCTGTCGTCCCCTTCTCCTCCTGCCTCCAATCCCTTCCAGCATCAGAGTCTTTTCCAGTGAGTCAACTCTTCTCATGAGGTGGCCAAACTATTGGAGTCTCAGCTTTAGCATCATTCCTTCCAAAAAAATCCCAGGGCTAATCTCCTTCAGAATGGACTGGTTGGATCTCCTTGCAGTCGAAGGGACTCTCAAGAGTCTTCTCCAACACCACAGTTCAAAAGCATCAGTTCTTTGGCGCTCAGCTTTCTTCACCATCCAACTCTCACATCCATACATGACCACTGGAAAAACCATAGCCTTGACTAGACGGACCTTTGTTGACAAAGTAATGTCTCTGCTTTTGGATATGCTATCTAGGTTGGTCGTAACTAACTTGATCCAAATTAAAGCCTGAACTTCTGATTTAAAGAAAATATAGGAGATGGAGAAGTAAGATAAACCTAACCATGAGGACACAGTAAGATGATACCAGTGTTTTAAAAGCATGAAAAAAGTAAGAGAGGCTTTGAATAACAGCCATTTTGAGTGTGTGAAACTTGATTGGCTCCTGGTTTGGGAAAAAATATCCAGGATAAAAGACAGTTTGGGAACAGTTGAGGAAATCTGAATATTTACTGAATATTTGGATGGATATTATTAACTCTCTGAACTAAGATAAACGGTATGCAGGAGAAGATTCTTTGAAGTATTCAGGGAAGAGGTATCATGAAAGCATGTGGAATCTTAGTTCCCTCACCAGGGATTGAATTCACACCCCTTGCAGCGGAAAAGTGTGGAGTCCTAACCATTGCACCTCCAAGAAGTCCTATGATATCTGCAACTCTGAAATGGCTCAGAAAAAGTATAGATAAATGAAGTAAATATGGCAAATGTTAGTGATTATTGCAGAGAAGGCAATGGCACCCCACTCCAGTACTCTTGCCTGGAAAATCCCATGGACGGAGGAGCCTGGTAGGCTGCAGTCCATGGGGTCGCTGAGAGCTGGACACGACTGAGCAACTTCACTTTGACTTTTCACTTTCATGCATTGGAGAAGGAAATGGCAACACACTCCAGTGTTCTTGCCTGGAGAATCCCAGGGACGGGGGAGCCTGGTGGGCTGCTGTCTCTGGGGTCGCATAGAGTCGAACACGACTGAAGCGACTTACCAGCAGCAGCAGCAGCAGTGATTATTGAATGTAGGTGGAAGGTATATGGGTGTTCAGTATTCATGATAAAAAGTTAAGGGAAAAATACAAGGACAATAATTCATGTGCTTTTTAAAACATTTCTCCAACCAAGATGGGTTTATTCAGAATCAGCAGAGAATTGCAATTTGTGGTCTGCAACTACGTGAACCATGTACAAGTCCCCAGTGATAAGGATAGGAGAATACTTTTATAGAGAAAAAGGAAGTTTGAAGAGCTATAGTTAAAAACAGTCCATAGCTTTTCGCTGGCTGAATGCTTGCCATGAAAGAAGAGGAGTCTCTTCTTCCTGTTGGACTCTGCTATCATTGCAGAGTATGAGAGCTCCCTCTTCTGGTCTCCCAATTTTATTTAATTGAGTGAGTGAAAGTCACTCAGTCGTGTCCAACTCTTTGTAACCCGGTGGACTATACAGTCCATGGAATTCTCTAGGCCAGAATACTAGAGTGGGTAGCCTTTCCCTTCTCCAGGGGATCTTCCCAACCCAGGGATCAAACCCAGGTCTCCTGCATTGCAGGCAAATTCTTTACCAGCTGAGCCACTAGGGAAGCCTTTTTAAAATTGAGGTTTCTGTTAATTTCTACATTTCCTCCTTTTGACCAAGACCTTTCTCTGGAAACGTGGTTAGTCAAGAGTCAGGTTTTCTAGTTTCATCAACCCTTTTGTCCCTCAATGTCAGGAGAGTTCTTTCTGGGAATAGTGCCTTACATCAGACGGAAAGTGTACAAATTGGAAACCTATTAACGTCAATTTGAGTAAAACGAAGGGGTAGGAGGGAGAACTCTCAGGCATTTTTTTTATCTGAAGTGCTTATGTTATCAAGATCATAGACACTGGAGATTATCTGAAGCATTATGTCATCATCACAGCTTTAGTGACGAACTTCCAGCAGTCCTGGTCTGGACATGTTGGGAAAGCTGTCTCATCTGTCTCTCGTGATAGTCTGCTTCAGTTCTAGGAAATATTTACTTTTAGGTCACCAGATCCGCATTTCTAGTTAGTGTGTGGTGCTTTTTTTAGGTGTGTCATGTGACTCCAGGAGTCTATTCCCTGGAGCGTGGCAGCACGAGGATTGGTTAGCAATACCCTTTAGGAGCCTTTCTAGGGCTATTACAGAGAGTTTGGGGAGGTGTCTTTCCTACTGGATGAAATCTCCATTCTAAGGTGTGATGCTTAAGATCTTCATCTTTCAAGGGAGCACTGCTAGTGTTGGAGGATCTCCTGTAGAGACGAGGGTCAGAAGTGGGTCTCCAGGGGGACGGGGGTACTGGCAGCAGCAATCCTGGAAAGTGCCCCTTGGCGTGAGCCCTCTTGGAGGTCGCCGTTAGCCCTGCTATCTCATGTGCTTTAATTACAAGTTATTTTGTTTTGCTTTTTTCATTTGCTTGCATCTTGTGGGATCTTAGTTAACCTGACCAGGGATTTAACCCTGTAACCTCAGCAGTGAAAGTGCAGAGTCCTGACCACCGAACTACCAGGGGATTCCCTAGTTCATACATTTTCTAAAAAGATTATTTATTTATGGCTGTGCTGGGTCTTTGTTGCTACACACAGGTGTTCTCCAGGTGCAGTGAGTGGAGGCTACCTGCTCTCTAGATGGGGTGTGCAGGCTTCTCATTGTAGTGACTTCTCTTGTTGCAGAGCCCAAATTCTAGGCGCTTCAGCAGTTTCAGCTCGCAGGCTGCAGAGCATGGGCTCATTAGTTGTGGCATATGGCTTAGCTGCTCTGTGGCATGTGGAATCATCCCAGATCAGGGATCAAACTCATGTCCCTTGCATTGGAAGGCGGATTCTTACCACTGAGCCACCACGGAAGCCCCATATTTTTAACATGTCAAATTCAGCCAGTATTTCTTGAATTCTAGTAGCCTGGCAGGGTGTTATACTTAACTAGAAGATGGGAAAAAGTGAACCAGATAAAGTTTCTACACATATACTCATACTAATACTCAACTGAAGGATATAATTATAAAAATAAATATAATAGGAGGCAGCCTGAGATACCAGATTAGAGAGAAAAACCAAGCTTTGGGGGAATACAGGGGAGAGGAAGTATTTTTCTTATTAAGGGGATCTGATAAAACTTCACTTGGACTGATCCAGGATACCTCGGTGTTTCACTGTGTAGGCCTTGGGGGAAAGTTCTGAGCTGGGTGCTATTAATATCTAGGTGTGTTCAAAGAGTGGATTATGTGGTAGGTGTGTCCTGTGTTTAGAGGCAAGAAATGCTTGGAGAAATAGCTTTGGACTGTTTGTGGAGGATCTTGAAGTCTGTGATATGATAAAGTGTTTGGATTTTTCTTTCTCGTAGTGAGGAACGTTTGAGGATTTTTGAGGTAGGTCTGTGCTTCTGGACCAGCACTGGTCATTGGGAAACATTAATCCTGTAATCAATGTACAGCAGATCCTCCCATGAGGAGGCTCCAATCTGCTCTTGAGTGGCTCTCAATGTCCCTCTTTGTGAATGTATTGAGAGAGGGGCTGTGTTCAGCAGGTCTGCAGGAAGTTTTTCCATTTAGGGGGATTTGGAGAGGTATAAACTTCATAGCTCTTTTCCTTTCCCAGCTTGGCTATCTCAGGATGCTGATGAGACCCAGGGAGAAAGTTTTAAGGATGAAGTGACCTCTGGGTCCCTGACAGCAGAATCCCAGGTGGGTCGGAGTTTCCTGTCACTTTCATGAAATTGTTTCTTAGATTTTAAGAGCCCTGTACTTTGATTCTCTTTAGCTTGACTTTTTGGATTGGATTTTCTTAGCCTGTTTGAAATCAGCCTGCCTAGATTTATTTTACAGGTAATTTCCCCACCAGTAGTAACCCTCCTGAAGAACCCTCTTGTTTCTAGCAAACCTCTAGCCATTTATGCAACAACAAATTAAAAAATCATGTTTTTTTTTTCTTTTGTGTGTGTGTGTGTGTGTGTGTGTGTATGTATGTGGGAAAAGTACATAAAGTAATTCTTTTTTTGGCCATGCCAGAAAGATTGCAAGATCTCAGTTCCCTGACCAGGGATTGAACCCAGGGCCATAGCAGTGAAAGCCCAGAATCCTAACCACTAGGCTACCAAGGAGCTCCCTGTAATTCTTGCTCTTAAAATTCACAAGATGTCATCCAGGGGAAAGAAAAGCATTGTAAAACATTTTAAGCAACATTTTAAAGTGAACAGAGTGAGGTTCTGATATTCTTGGAGATGCAAGCACTTCCTTAAAGACCTTTGAGAGAGGATCTTTGGTCATGTCCAGGAGCAGAATTGTAGATGAAGAGAAGTGAGTAGAGAAGCTGCTGACAGGTCACAAAGGGTGCAAATGAAATAGGCCGAGCAGAAAAGGAAGGAAAGCTTCCAAGAGTCACACATTAGCTCATTAGAAAGCCAATGGTACTGGCAGCAGGCAAAGTTCAGTACAACCAAACCCCAGAAGCACAGGGAAACTCAAGAGAGTTAGAGAATTAGAAAACCAATGTAGAAGGGGATATTAGAGAACAGGAGACTTTTAAAGTGAAGAGGTCTTAGCTTCCAAAATCACATGGTATAGGGTTTAGTCTCATGTCTTTGGGGCTTTCCTGATGGCTCAGACCAATGTAGGAGAATCCTCCTGCCAATAGAGGAGACACGGGTTCGATCAGTAGGTTGGGAAGATCCCCTAGAGAAGGAAATGGCCACCCACTCCAGTATTCTTGCCTGGAGAATTCCAGAGACAGAGGAGCCTGGTGGGCTACAATTCATGGGGTCACAAAGAATCAGACACGACTGAGTGACTAACACCAAGTCTTTAACTTTGCTCAAATTCAGTTTTCTCATTGGTTAAATGTGGATCCTAGTGTTGGCCTCATAGGGCTGAAATATATTCCAGAATTATTTACAATCCATAAAAAGCATTAAAAGAGTCTGTATACTTAAGGGATTTGTTATTATTTCAGCCTTCTGGCTTCTGAGTTCTCTTCCCATTTGGTAATATTTTAAAAACTCTCATATGGTTACTTGTGTAGGTTGTTCATGGCAGGCCCTCGTACTTCCCAATACAGTGTCTGCTTTGGTCAAGGGATCTTCCTCAAAGGCACAATTCATGCTCCCTCCAAAAATGTGCTATTCTTGCATACTTTTCTTACTAACAGAAATCCCTAGCTAAGGGTCTTATTCATGTAGAAATGTTCTCATTTATAACCGGTTCTTTCAGCCCAACCAGGGTCCCTGTCCTGTCTTGTGGCCTTAGCCTCCTTTTGGACTCTCCCCTTTCTCAAATATTCCTGATTTTTATTGTCCTTAAATTACTATATACTGTTTTAGAACCTTCTTTAATACAGTTCTTGAGTATTTTGCCTTCAGCCAAACTGCGAGTTGAAAGAGACAACTTACACACTCCTGGCATTGTTTTGTAACCTCCATCAGAGAATCAGCCAAATGGTTTTCAAAAGACTGTCCATAGGAGCTGACGAAGGCTGAATGACAAGGAGATCTTCTAGCTTTTCCCACATCAGAGATGGTGTTGGTCTTCTTTACAGACCGGGACCTGGTGGACCGGAGTCGATGAAAAGAAAGAGAAAAAGAGAGAGAGAGCAGTATCTCTTGGGTTACGTGGAAAACCAATAAAGCCCATACACAGGACTTGTACCGCTCACAAAGGCACAGGGTGTCCTCTCAAGGAGGTCTTGAAAGCCTGGGCAAGAAAGTGAGCTCTGTAGGTTTCCATGCTCTGATGAGAATGAAGACAGAAAGAAGAACACGGGGGACCCAGGTCTCTAGTGGAGCAAGGGTATTTTATTAGCAGAAATGCAGGCTTATATATCTTTAGTAAAATGATTACTCAGCTATTACAAAGAATGAAATTTCATCCATTGTAACAAAATGGATAGTCTAATACATACAAGGTTGCTGATGCTGAAAAGAGTCACTGAAGGGAGTTACTGAAAGGAATCCAAGCAGGTACCCTTTCCCATTATCTCAGTCCTGAGAACTGCGTGCAGCTCTACTCGTTCCTGGAATAGGAACTGATAAGGAACAGAGAATCCTTGAGAAATGGCACACAAAGGAAGAAAAGTGCAACATATTGGATTCCTTAAAGTTGAACATCCCCTGATAATTCCCCCTTTTTTATTTTTTCATAATTGGGGGTAACTGTAGGTACTTTAGTGAAAAAGGTCTTGCCCAAATGAGTTTGTTTAGTTTGAACAATTTTGGTTGAAAGGCATTGGTATAATATGCATATAACCATTAGGACAATTATTAGTATTACAATTCCAGATACAATACTATGTATAATGCGTTGCAACCATCTTCAAGGGTCTAGCCCAGATAATTGATCAGCTAGCTGTTCAGCTAAGCCTTCCAGATTGCTGGAAGAGGGTAGACTCTTAGAGAAGGCTTTAAAGACTCTTTTTGGTAATAATTGTACATTTAAGGAAGCATTATCATGTAAGTATTGCAAATGAAATTTGATTTGTTTCCAATTGTAGGCACTATAGTTGAACCGAAGAGGATTAATACAAAATTGAGTAGAATTTCAATCACATTTTAGTATAGCTTGTTTTTGTAAATCTATTAACTGATCTCCAACTCATTGGAGGGCTATTTTTATTTCCTGTATTTCACCTTGAACTTCCTCATTTATCTGAGCCTGAGTGGTTCACATAGTATGAGCATCCTTAGTCCAATTTTGGATAAAATTATGTGCTTGAATTGAGGTTTGTAAAGCAATGCTGGCAACAGCAGCAGCAGTGTAAATGGCTATTAATCCCCAAATGCCAAGAATTAGCCATCCAATGAATCGTTTAGATCATTGGAGTAATTTAGTAAATAACTGGGAAGCAAGTCCAGCCATGGGACCTTCCTCTCAGGGTCGCTGGAGATCTGTTGGCAACCATAGGTTACGTCAAGATCAAAGAATCAGAAGGGATTCATTTTTTGTAGACATGGAGGAGTTAAGACAAGTATATAGTTTGCAATTTATACAAGTTATAGAACGTCAAGTCTTATTAAATTGTAAGTTTCTTACAGCTACAACAAAAGGAAGGGGAACACAAGCTTGTATGAAATATGTATGATTATAATGAAAGGAATAATGACTAGAACCATGACTAGTCTCTGTGAAATATCCAGTCCAAGTTACAAGTTCTTCGGTGTTTGTGGCAAATTTCCAAATGTCTCATTGTTCAGGTCCAATCTGTTTACTGAGGACGATTTGAGGGCGAGGAGGTGCCATCCCACCGCTGCCACCAAGAAGTCATTTGTCACGGTAATGTTTCATCGTAGTATTGGTAGTCTTCCATGTTACTTGAGTAGTATAATCACATACAGTACTATTAATATCATCTGAACAGTCAGATAACCATATACCATGGGGTCCCCAATCGACAATGGTGTGATTGGCTACAAACATTAACTTTCCTGATTTGGTTTGACATCTGTCCCAATGAACAGGAGTATATTTAAAGTTTTTATAAGTAAACCATTTACATAATGTTTTTTGTCCTTTCCCTAGAGTTTCAGTAGTGTTGACATGGTTCTTATAAAGGAAAGGGCAGTAAATAATCCAAGCAATGTCCGATAGTCCTTTTTTGGAGGCAGGACGAAAGCCCAAGTTTGTTGGCTAACGTTTATGTATAATTCTGTTGGGCCCATGTATAAAGGAAAGACTTCATAACTTAGAGAAATATTAATTAGTCTCTCTTCTTCCTCAGGGCGTGAGGGCCCCTCCAGGCTCTAAGGAGGAGGCATATGTACTGAGTCATTAGTGGATACGATTGGTCTTATGGCTGTCCATGTTATAACCTGCAATAAAATGGGGGTTAGGTATATAAGCCCAATAAGTGTAATTAATCAAGTCAGCCTGAGCGGGGGAAGCAAAAGCAAGCAAAGCAAAGCATAGCGACAAAAATATTTTCTGGATTCCAAGGCATTCCCTGTTGTGAAGCCAGATTTTCAGCTTGATTAGTAAGGGTTTTTATCTGTCCCCAAGTAGGGAGATCATGAGGTAGGTGACATTGAATGCGGCATATTTTGGAAATCTGTAAAGCCACCATGGCTTGTACTGGAACCTCCTCTTCCCGGGGATTTCGCCTTTTCCACTCTATCTTGAATGTCGGTGGTTCCCCGGGGGTGGATCTTCCAAAGAAGGAGCCAACTGACTTCGTTGGATCCATCTGGAGAAATATAAGCATACATCTTTCTCTGTAATATTAATTTTCCAGGTTTTCGTTGTTTAGTTAACCCATCTTGATAGCAAATGGGCAGAGGAAGGGAGGTATCCTTCAATGCCTCAAAATGTTTTTCTGCTTTTGTCAAAATATCTCCTTGCGGTAAGTTTAAAAAATTTAAAACAAATAAAGCTGTATTAACAGTAGTTACAGGTTTAGAGAATAGCTTATGTTGGAATCTAGTAAAGTCTGTTTTAGATAAGGAAGATAGTAGTGTGTTCCTGTGTATTCTCCCTTTAAATTTTTTTTATTTGTAGTGTCAGTGTGTGATGTGTTTGTTTGACTATACCTTGTGTGTGTGGATTATAAGGAATATTTGTAACATGTTTATTAGAAAATGATTGTAAAAATTGTTTGAAGTGTTTAGAAATAGAGGCAGGGCCATTGTCTGTTTTTATAGAACTAGAAGTTTCTATTATAGTAAAACAAGTTAATAGATGAGTTATAATGTGTTGTATAGTTTCACCTTGAAGAGGTGTGGCCCAGATAAGGGAAGAGTTTGTGTTGATACAGATATGTAAGAAAGAAGATGGAGAGAGTTCAGGGCAATGAGTCACATCCATTGGTCATAATTCAGTGGGTTTTAATCTTCGAAGACTGCTGTCTTGTGTAATGGGTCAAAGATGTAAGGGTTTACAAGTAAAGCAATTATTAATAAAGTTTTTAGCTTGGTGGTATGGAATTTTCTATATTTTGTGTAAGGAGCCAGTATTATTGTGTAATAAAGCATGTTGTTCTTTGGGAGTAGCAAAAGAAACAAATTTATTAGCTTGTTCATTACCATGAGTCACAGGGCCGGAAAGGCAGGGATGTGTTTGAATATGAGTAATATAAATTGGAGAAGTGCATTTTCTAATAATAGATTGTAGTTTGAAAAAAAGTTGTTGAATAACAGGTTGATTGGAGTTTATAGTGGAGGTTTTTATATTTTTTAATACAAAAACTGAATATAAGGAATCAGAGACTATATTTATGGGGTAAGGATGTAAGTAAATAACTTGAATGAGAGCATATAATTTGTTTTGTTGAGCAGAATGAAATTTAGTATAAAAATTTAGTATATTTTTTAAGAGACAGAATGAGGCTTGGCGTTTTTGGTCCCATCTATATAGAAAACATCAGCTTGAGGTATAGGTTGTGAGCTGACGATGTGGGAGATAATAAATTTAGTATTTTTGAAGAAATTCTAGAGCTTGT
This sequence comes from Capra hircus, assembly GCF_001704415.2. Classification (NCBI taxonomy): domain Eukaryota; kingdom Metazoa; phylum Chordata; class Mammalia; order Artiodactyla; family Bovidae; genus Capra; species Capra hircus. Next base: position 15,131,394 of record NC_030810.1, read on the forward strand.
TAGAAGGATAAGGAAATGAAATTTCTCCAAAATATTCCAGAAGGGCTATTTGGAAATCAATAGAAGTTTGCAATATGATCTAGAATTGAGATTTATTAATAGGTATAACAATTTTATGAGGATTGGAGCCAATTAATGGCTTTTTATTTCTTTCATTGATAACAAAGCGATTAAATCAAGATAGGGTATAAGTGATTTTGTACCTCTAAAATGGGTATAGATCCATTTTATTGGGTGTTTTAGTTGGGCAAGAAGTCCTGTGGGGGAATGAAGAGAGGGAAGTATAAATAATTTTAGAGGTAAATCAAGTCTAATACATGTAAGGAATTGCTTTTGCAATTTATTTGATATTAAATAGAGTTTTTCTTGTGTCTCTTGTGAAAATGAACAAGGGCTATTTAAATTGGGATCTCCTTTCAAAGTATTAAATAAATTAGTTGATAATTAGCAATGTCTAAAGAAGATCTAACCCAATTTATATCATCTAAAAGTTTTTGAAAATTATTTAAGGTTGATAATTTATCAGTACGAATCTGTGTTAGTTGAGGAGTAAGGTGTTGTCTATTAATAATAAACCCTAAGTAATGGTGAGGTATAGAGGCTTAGATTTTTTTAGGGGTAATAATTAGTCCAGAGTCTTTTAAGCATTGTTGAGTTATATTAAACATGTGTTGAGTTTCTAAAACAGATGGAGACGAAAATAATATATCATCTATATAATGAGTAACAAGAAGGTCAGGAAATTGTTTTCTTATAGGTTTCAGGGCTTTGGCTACATAATATTGACATATGGTAGGAGAAGTCATCATTTCTTGAGGTAATATAGTCCATTGGTATCATTTATGGGGCCTGGTGTGATTAGGATAAGGAAGAGAGAAAGCAAATTTCTCTTGGTTTAGAGGGTGTGCTGCTGCTGCTGCTGCTGCTAAGTCACTTCAGTCATGTCCGACTCTGTGTGACCCCATAGACAGCAGCCCTCAAGGCTTGCCCGTCCCTGGGATTCTCCAGGCAAGAACACTGGAGTGGGTTGCCATTTCCTCCTCCAGTGCATGAAAGTGAAAAGTGAAACTGAAGTCGCTCAATCGTGTCCGACTCTTAGCGACCCCATGGACTGCAGCCCACCAGGCTCCTCTGTCCATGGGATTTTCCAGGCAAGAGTACTGGAATGGGGTGCCATTGCCTTCTCCGCTAGTGGGTGTAAAGCTATAGTAAAAAAGCAATTTTGTAAATCTATAATAATAATATGCCAATTTTGAGGAATAGTAGTAGGTGATGGGATTCCTGGTTGTAATGCACCCATAGGTTTCATAGATGTATTAACTTTTTAAAGGTCTGTTAAGAGATGCCAATTGCCAGATTTCTTTTTTATAACAAAAATGGGAGAGTTCCAAGGGGAAGAAGATTTCTCAATATGTTTTAATTCTAATTGTATAAGTTCTTTAGCAGCCTGTAATTTCTCTTTTGTAATTTCTCTTTTGGACTGCTCTGTCCAAATAGGTTCGTCATAATTTCAAGTTATTTTAATAATTGTTTTGTTAAATGAGTAGTGGCCCCTAGGAAAAATGTGGAATGTATATTTGAGTTTGTCATAGTATAAGTAAATACCTTTCTATTAGACTAAGGGGTGTATCTATCACATAAGGTTGTAATGTTGTACGCTGGCCTTCTGGTCTATCACAAGGATAAATTTGAATGTTTTGATAGACTTCTTGTATTTTGGCTTGAAAAATTTCTGTAATTTGGTAAGAAATTTTCTGTATAAGCCAAGATTTAGGCCGTAAGTACTTGGAAATAATAGTGGATTCAGTATCGACGAGATTAGAAAATGTTTTACTATTAATTTTGATATTTATATTTGGTTGGGCATATTCAGATATCAATGATGTCCATAAGGATTGTTTTTGATCTGTATTTCTTAATTTATTTGTCTGTGTATCATTAGAGGAGTTAATAGGAATATAAGGTAAAAGAAGTAATTGGGCAATTTTGTCTCTTTTTTTGAATTGTCATAGTATCTGAGATGACATGATAATTTGAATTTCTCTCTTATAATCTGAATCAATTATTTCAGGGTGAACAGTAATTTTCTTAGAAGTTAAGCTAGATCGGCCGAGTAAAAGGCCGAAGGTTTGTGGAGGTAGGGGTCTAAAAAGTCCAGTAGGTGTTATAGAAGGGATTGTTTGAGGGAAAAGATGGAGTTTGTCCCTGTTTTCTGTTGAAGGGGACCTAGAGAGTCCCCTGTTTGAAGTTTTTCAAAATAAGTTTTCTCTCAATATCACATTTAGATTGATAGTCTTTGGCCTAGTGTATCTCTTTATGGCAGCAAGGGTAGATTTTTGGAAAATTTTTTAATTTTTTATTAATTTTAATTCTTAGGGCAATCTTTTTTTAAATGGGTCTTATCTCCATATGCGAAATATCCTTCATTTCCCTTTTAAAAAGCAGCAGCCATTGTTTCAGCTAACATTTGTATTTTCTGTCTCAGACCCTAAATTACGGCAAGCCTCCAAATAATCAATAACAGTCCTGGTCTCACGTATTGGAGTGATAGCCCTTTGACGTTTTTGATTTGCATTTTCATATGCAAGCACGTTTTTCTAGTTGTATTTTGGTTTCTTCTCCAGTTACACTGTGGGAAATAACAGTTTCTAGTCTAGCTAGAAAATCAGCCTAGGCTTTATTAGGCCCTTGTAATATCTTAGTGTAGCTATGTTTAGTTTCTCTTTGAGGAGTAATTCGATCTCAAGCTTCAAGGGTAACTTCTTTTAATTGTTTGATGAGCCCCCAAGATGATAGCTTACGGTGAATGATTCTGTCAGATTAGTAGTCTCTGAAGGAGAGTTAATTCTGGGACCAAAGACAGGTTTCAGTCATTGAGAGCTTTGTGTAAAGTGGCAGATAAGAGAAAGCTTCTGATATAGATATCAGAAGGGGGTAGAAAGAGTATGTGTCTCAGTAGTTTAAGTGGGACCTTATACATTTCTCAACTAGTTGTTGAGAATAGGTAAAAAGAATACCCCAATGTTGTAAGAGTTCTATTAGGCTCTTTCCCAAGACATATATCCAGAGTTAACTTTGGCACAAGATTAGCCAGGGAGAACAGGTTCCAGATAGTGTCTCTCGGCAAGATATAGTGTTGCTGTGCAATCAAGGGTACAAGTCTTGAGATACAAGTTCCCGGGCAAGATTTGTTACAATTATAATCATTAACATAGAGCCTAAGAAAAGCATTTCCATGAGTAAGACATTGTGCTGTGTAATCATTAGTTCTGGAGCTAAAGAAATGTCAGTTCTCCGGCAAGATACGTTGTTGTACAAGGCTTAAGGAAAGCATGAGTGAGAATGTTTGCTTCCTCTTTATAGGGACTTGGACTGTCTGCGTAAGCTTTAACTCTTTCATTTTCTCCTGCTTTTAGGAAAATATGGTTGTCGGGGAAAGGGGTGGAGAAATCATTCCGTAACTTTTTCCTACTGGAAAGGGGTGTAGGCCCTAAATTGTTGAAGCAATGTATTTTCTTTATCCTCATACTGAGGATCTTTGATCCAGGGGCCCCAAGTAATAGTTGGAAGAGCCTGTGGCAATCATAGGATCTTGAATAATCATTTGTAACTTAAATGCCTCAAACCTCTTAGATGTAAAATTCGTTATATAGTTACAGATATAAAAGGCAAACAGCAAGAATAAGATGACTACAATTGTTACAATCAAGATAGTTTTCCACCATTTGGAGATAAGCCTCTATTTGCTGATGTGAAACCGAAAATCTTTGAACTTTAAATAAATAATGAAGTAAAGTAGAAAAATGGTGGGGCTTTCCAGCTGTTTGTCCCGTAATGCCGCACTTACCCGACCTCAGTAGGTCCCAGTTACTCCATCCTGAATACTGTGAATTCCAGGTCCCTGTTCAGGCGCCACTTGTTGGTCCTTACAGACGAGGACCTAGTGGACTGGAGTCGACCAAGAGAAAGACAGAAAAAGAGAGAGAGAGCAGCATCTCTCAGGTTATGTGGAAAACCAGTAAAGCCCATACACAGGACTTGTACCATTCACAAAGGCACATGGCATCCTCTCAAGGAGGTCTTGAAAGCCTGGGTGAGAAAGTGAGCTCTGTAGGTTTCCACGCTCTGACGAGAATGAGACAGAAAGGACACAGGGCATCCAGGTCTCTAGTGGAGCAAGGGTATTTTATTAGCAGAAATGCAGGCTTATATATCTTTAGTAAAATGATTACTCAGCTATTACAAAGAATGAAATTTCATCCATTGTAACAAAATGGATAGTCTAATACATACAAGGTCGCTGACGCTGAAAAGAGTCACTGAAGGGAGTTACTGAAAGGAATCCAAGCAGGTACCCTTTCCCATGATCTCAGTCCTGAGAACTGCATGTGGCTCTACTCGTTCCTGGAATAGGAACTGATAAGGAACAGAGAATCCTTGAGAAATGGCACACAAAGGAAGAAAAGTGCAACATATTGGATTCCTTAAAGTTGAACTTCCCCTGACAAGATGGGTTCCCACATGTGGCAGGCTTTCTCATACAGATTGATATAGACCTATCTGGCCTGAGGAGAATCTCTGCGGAGGGCTGTTTTACCACCTCTGTGATAGATTTGCTGAAAAAAAAAAAAAAAAAAAGAGGGTCCGGGAAAACTTGGCTACAATCTCTTAGCATATAGAGAAAGTTAGAACAACTTCCTGATTCAGGCTAAAAAGAAATATATTTGATGTTCTAGGAACCATTGTCCTTCAAGGACATAATTGTGGACTTCACCCAGGAGGAGTTGGGGGCATCTGGCCACTGCTCACCAGAATCTGTACCTGGAAGCGATGCTGGAGAACTATGGAAACCTGGTCTCAGTGGGTAAGGGTGGATTCCCTTTGTAACTAGAACCTGCCTATTGGAATAAGAATCTTTATTTCTAACTGAACTGCTCTGCTTGGGCTTTGGGTTCTGTGTTAGAAATTTCTAGTTCCGTTTGAACAGCAAGTCAGAATTGCTGTGGTTTTTTTCTGCCCTGGTCTTTCTACTCTACTCTGCAGAAGGTCTGACTAACAAAGGACAGTCTGTAAATTCTTGGGATACCTCTCTGACCTCAGCACATGCAGTTTTTTCTTCTTGTGAGCAGGATACCAGCTTTCCAAACCTGGTGTGATTTCCCAGTTAGAGAAAGGAGAAGAGCCATGGCTGATGAAGAGAGAGGTTTCAGGAGGTCCAAGTCCAGGTAAGAGCAAGGCAGGTGGAGCCCTTATGTTTAAGGAGAAGCCCTTAAAGTCTCCTCCAGGCTGTGGGGAAGGCTGCAGTCACCTGGGTGAGACCCACAAAAAACTCTATTACCACTCTGTCCCTCCTTTCCTACACGTGCCTCTTCTCGTTAGTTTCTCTGGAGTCAGAGGAAAAGAGATGCCTTTCTCTTCAGGATTAACTGCCTTTACCATTTCTTCTGACCTGACTTTTATGGTTTTCTTGCTTTCTCCAGCATTCTAAACCTTGCCCTGATCATAGTTTCTTTCTCTTGTACATTCAGATATCCATGGATCGCTCCTCATTTAAAACAGCGCTCAAAATAAATAAATAAATAAATAAAAATAAAAATATAACAGCGCTCTTGGTACTTCCCTGGTAATCCAGTGGTTAAGACTCTGTGAAGACTTTGTGTTTCCACTGCAGGGAGCATGGGTTCAATCCTTGTCAGGGAACTAGGATCCCTCATGTTGCAATGCAGCCAAAAAAATCAACCAACCAACCAAACAAACAAAAGAAATACAACAAAAGACAAACACCCCCCAAAAAATCAGCACCCTTCACCAAGTTCTTAAGTCATTTTATCATGACTTTCTCTGATGATTCCATTAAAATGTTTTTCCTATATTCTATGACTATCCCTTCAATTTTGATTCTTGTTTTAACTTGCGTAATTTAACTTTTATTTCAGATAATACATGACTCCTTGAGAAATCACCACAGAATTCCTTCTTAGCAAATCCAATGACTTTTAATAGTCTTCTTTGACTTCTAAGAAAAGTAAAAATGACTCTGTTTTCCAAGCTGGTTTCTATGAGTCCGGTACCTACTTTAACCCCATATTACAAATGAGATAAAGAAGGCGCTTCGGTTAAGAAATCTGTCCATGATCGTTTAGCCACTATTAGGTGGAGTCAGTGTTTGAATTCTAATCATTCTGCTTCCACGGTTTGAGTTCTTACGGTGCTTTCCTACAGGGCAACATTAGGTTATGTAGACCTCACCACCTTTGTGGTACTGTTTTCTTCCATCAGCTACTTTAATAATATTTGTCTTTTCTGTCTCTTTTATTGCTCTTCAGTGCTTCTCATCAATCTCCTTCTTAATGCAGGTGTATCACTTATGCCTTTGTTAGGTTAGGCTACCTACTGTAGCATATAGACTCTAAAGTTTGGCTCAAACTGAATAGGGCTTTCTTGCTCATATATTGATCTGGGGGAGTTGGTTAGTTCAGTGGACAGTTCTTTACCACTTTGCATTCAGGGACAGAGATTCCTTCCACATGGTAGTTCTGTCATTCTTGAGGGCCTCCTCATCATCTCAGTTTGGCCAGAAGTAGAGGAAAAGCACAAGGAGGGCATGGCAACCCACTCCAGTATTCTTGCCTGGAGAATCCCCATGGGCAGAGGAGCCTGGTGGGCTACAGTCCATGGGGTTGCAAAGAGTCAGACCCGACTGAGTGACTAAGTACAGCACAGCACAGCACAGAGGAAAATCACAGAGGGGTTCATTTGGGCCAAACTGGAATGGCTTACATCACTTTTCACTCTCATTCACTTAATGGGGGAGACCTGTTACTTCACGCAAATTCAGGGAAGATTGGGAAGTATAGTACAGTTATGTGTCCAAAAATAAGGAGAAGATGTTTCAGTGAACAGCTAACAGTCTCTGCCACAATCCCTGAGGAGCCTCTCTCTTTTACACTGCTGTCCTGTTTCTGCACAAACTGGAGTAAAAATCCAGGAAACTCCCTCATCTGATTTATAAAAATCACATCTGAAAATGCTGTGTCATGTGTCATATGGATAGAATATATATTCTCTGTCTTTTAAGATTTTACAGTATGGATAATATTTTGTCACAAATTAAGAAACCATTTTTCACCTCCTATATAGACAATAATTATGAAGATAGATAAAAATCCAGTGAAAGGCACCCATATTCACCAATAGCACATATACCCATAACCTAATAATTTCTTTTTAGTAAATCCTATGAAACACTGACAGAAGTATACACAAATTTATATATAAAAAATAAAGGGAAAAAATGGAGACTACCTAAATATTTTTCAGTAGAGAAAAGTCAAAGAAATATGTCTATAAGTGGAATATGGGCTTCCCTCATAGCTCAGTTGGTAAAGAATCTGCCTGCAATGCAGGAGACCCTCATTCAATTCCTGAGTCGGGAAGATCCGCTGGAGAAGGGATAGGCCACCCACTCCAGTACTCTTGGACTTCCCTTGTGACTCAGCTGGTAAAGAATCCACCTGCAATGCCAGAGACCTGGGTTTGATCCCTGGGTTGGGAAGATCCCCTGGAAAAGGGAAAGGCTACCCATTCCAATATTCAGGCCTGGAGAATTCTATGGACTGTATAGTCCATGGGGTTGCAAAGAGTTGGACATGACTGAGCGACTTTCACTATTTCACTAAGTGGAATGCAGTTGTTATAAAGAATAATATAAATCTAAATGTACAGACATGGGGGGGTACATAAGATATAGTTGAGTTAAAAAACATGCAGAATTATATTTATGACCATATATACACAAATGCACATATTTACATGTATATATTATTGATAAATGTCTAAATAGATTCATTCCATAATCCTAAGAGAATAAAGGAAATGGAGATGAAATTGACAGAGGTTACCCTTGAACGGTGGTGGTAAGGAGATACCCCTCGTCCAAGGTAAGGAGCAGCGGCTGTGCTTTGCTGGGCAGCCGTGAAGAGATACCCCACGCCCAAGGTAAGAGAAACCCAAGTAAGATGGTAGGTGTTACAAGAAGTCATCAGAGGGCAGACACACTGAAATCATACTCACAGAAAACTAGTCAATCTAATCACACTAGGACCACAGCCTTGTCTAACTCAATGAAACCAAGCCATGCCCGCGGGGCAACCCAAGACGGGCGGGTCATGGTGGAGAGGTCTGACAGAATGTGGTTCACTGGAGAAAGGAATGGAAAACATTCTTGCCTTGAGAACCCCATGAACAGCATGAAAAAGCAAAATGACAGGATACCAAAAGAGGAACTCCCCACGTCATTAGGTGCCCAATATGCTACTGGAGATCAGTGGAGAAGTAACTCCAGAAAGAATGAAGGAATGGAGCCAAAACAAAAACAATACCCAGTTGTGGATGTGACTGGTGATAGAAGCAAGGTCCTATGCTGTAAAGAGCAATATTGCATAGGAACCTGGAATGTCAGGTCCATGAATCAAGGCAAATTGGAAGTGGTCAAACAAGAGATGGCAAGGGTGAACGTCGACATTCTAGGAATCAGCGAACTAAAATGGACTGGAATGGGTGAATTTAACTCAGATGACCATTACATCTACTACTGCGGGCAGGAATCCCTCAGAAGAAATGAAGTAGCCATCATGGTCAACAAAAGAGTCTGAAATGCAGTACTTGGATGCAATCTCAAAAATGACAGAATGATCTCTGTTTGTCTCCAAAGCAAACCATTCAATATCACAGTTATCCAAGTCTATGCCCCAACCAGTAATGCTGAAGAAGCTGAAGTTGAATGGTTCTATGAAGACCTACAAGACCTTTTAGAACTAACACCCAAAAGAGATGTCCTTTTCATTATAGGGGACTGGAATGCAAAAGTAGGAAGTCAAGAAACACCTGGAGTAACAGGCAAATTTGGCCTTGGAATGCAGAATGAAGCAGGGCAAAGACTAATAGAGTTTTGCCAAGAAAATGCACTGGTCATAGCAAACACCCTCTTCCAACAACACAAGAGAAGACTCTACACGTGGACATCACCAGATGGTCAACACCAAAATCAGATTGATTATATTCTTTGCAGCCAAAGATGGAGAAGCTCTACACAGTCAACAAGAACAAGACCAGGACCTGACTGTGGCTCAGATCATGAACCCCTTATTACCAAATTCAGACTCAAACTGAAGAAAGTAGGGAAAACCGCTAGACCATTCAGATATGACCTAAATCAAATCCCTTATGATTATACAGTGGAAGTGAGAAATAGATTTAAGGGCCTAGATCTGATAGATAGAGTGCCTGATGAACTATGGAATGAGGTTCGTGACATTGTACAGAGACAGGGATCAAGACCATCCCCATGGAAAAGAAATGCAAAAAAGCAAAATGGCTGTCTGGGGAGGCCTTACAAATAGCTGTGAAAAGAAGAGAGGCAAAAAGCAAAGGAGAAGAGGAAAGATGTAAGCATCTGAATGCAGAGTTCCAAAGAATAGCAAGAAGAGATAAGAAAGCCTTCTTCAGCGATCAATGCAAAGAAATCGAGGAAAACAACAGAATGGGAAAGACTAGAGATCTCTTCAAGAAAATTAGAGATACCAAGGGAACATTTCATGCAAAGATGGGCTTGATAAAGGACAGAAATGGTATGGACCTAACAGAAGCAGAAGATATTAAGAAGAGGTGGCAAGAATACACGGAAGAACTGTACAAAAAAGATCTTCACGACCCAGATAATCATGATGATGTGATCACTAATCTAGAGCCAGACATCTTGGAATGTGAAGTCAAGTGGGCCTTAGAAAGCATCACTACGACCAAAGCTAGTGGAGGTGATGGAATTCCAGTTGAGCTGTTTCAAATCCTAAAAGATGATGCTGTGAAAGTGCTGCACTCAATATGCCAACAAATTTGGAGAACTCAGCAGTGGCCACAGGACTGGAAAAGGTCAGTTTTCATTCCAATCCCAAAGAAAGGCAATGCCAAAGAATGCTCAAACTACTGCACAATTGCACTCATCTCACACGCTAGTAAAGTAATGCTCAAAATTCTCCAAACCAGGCTTCAGCAATATGTGAACTGTGAACTCCCTGATGTTCAAGCTGGTTTTAGAAAAGGCAGAGGAACCAGAGATCAAATTGCCAACATCTGCTGGATCGTGGAAAAAGCAAGAGAGTTCCAGAAAAACATCTATTTCTGCTTTATTGACTATGCCAAAGCCTTTGACTGTGTGGATCACAAGAAACTGTGGAAAATTCTGAAAGAAATGGGAATACCAGACCACCTAACCTGCCTCTTGAGAAATCTGTATGCTGGTCAGGAAGCAACAGTTAGAACTGGACATGGAACAACAGACTGGTTCCAAATAGGCTGTACGTCAAGGCTGTATATTGTCACCCTGCTTATTTAACTTATATGCAGAGTACATCATGAGAAACGCTGGACTGGAAGAAACACAAGCTGGAATCAAGATTGCCGGGAGAAATATCAATAACCTCAGATATGCAGATGACACCACCCTTATGGCAGAAAGTGAAGAGGAGAGTGAAAAAGTTGGCTTAAAGCTCAACATTCAGAAAATGAAGATCATGGTATCTGGTCCCATCACTTCATGGCAAATATATGGGGAAACAGTGGAAACAGTGCCAGACTTTATTTTTGGGGGCTCCAAAATCACTGTAGATGGTGACTGCAGCCATGAAATTAAAAGACGCTTACTCCTTGGAACAAAAGTTATGACCAACCTAGTAGCATATTGAAAAGCAGAGACATTACTTTGCCGACTAAGGTCCAATCAAGGCTATGGTTTTTCCTGTGGTCATGTATGGATGTGAGAGTTGGACTGTGAAGAACGCTGAGCGCTGAAGAATTGATGCTTTTGAACTGTGGTATTGGAGAAGACTCTTGAGAGTCCCTTGGACTGCAAGGAGATCCAACCAGTCCATTCTGAAGGAGATCAGCCCTGGGATTTCTTTGGAAGGAAAGATGCTAAAGCTGAAACTCCAGTACTTTGGCCACCTCATGCGAAGAGTTGACTCATTGGAAGAGACTCTGATGCTGGGAGGGATTGGGGGCAGGAGGAGAAGGGGACGACCAAGGATGAGATGGCTGGATGACATCACGGACTCGATGGACATGAGTCTGAGTGAACTCTGGGAGATGGTGATGGACAGGGAGGCCTGGCGTGCTGTGAGTCATGGGGTCGCAGAGAGTCGGACACGACTGAGCGAGTGAACTGAACTGAACCCTTTTTTAGTGAATGTATTTCTATATTATTTAATGTTTTATTTGAGCATGTGAAATGTATGAGGTACTTAAATTTTTTAAGTAAAATAAAATTTTGTCATAGAAATAGGAGGTTGAGATATTGTGTTAAAATTCTTATCTTCCTATCTTATCTCTTGATATTTGCCCTTATAGTGATGTTTTCTTCTTAGTCCATTTCCTCTTGCAGTTCTCATGGATGAACTCCTCTCAGTTTTCAAAGTCACTTTCACATACATTTTTTTTTTAAGCCTTTCATTTTGTATAGCTCCTCAGAGCTCCATTTATTTACTTGGCTGTGTCAATTCTTAGTTGCAGCATGCAAAATCTTTGTTGCATCATGAGGGATCTTTTGTTCCGATGCATAGACTCTCTAGTTGTAGCACACACTCTCCAATTGTGGGCTCAGTTGCCTGGTGGTATATGGAATCTTAGTTCTCCAACCAGGTATCAAACCCATATGCCCTACACTGCAAGGCAGATTCTTAACCACTTGATCACCAGGGAAGTCCTATCTCATATTCTTTTAACAGCTTCTTTGTTTTGACCACTTTGTTATTTTCATATTAGCTCTGTAGGTGGCAGGATCCTATTTGAAGACTATGCAGCCTTCCTGTACCTAGTATACATTATTTTTCCCTCCTCTTTGCACTGTGGCCATTTATTTTTGAAGTGCAGTGAACATGGGTCATTTATATTTTTGGATTTCTTTCAGACTTGGAGGATTTTCTTTCAGAAACCAAACAGACAACTTTAAAGAATGACATTTCATGGGAAGAATTACACCATGCCCTGATGATGGAAAGGTTCATGAGAGGAAGCACCTTGATTTCCACATTGGGAAGAATCTCCAAATGTCACAAGTTAGAAAACCACCAGGAGAACCAAGGAATGGGTGAGAGACAAATCCCCTTGATCCACAAGAAAAGGCTCACTCAGGAGAGAGGCCAAGAATCTAACAAATTTGAGAAAAATATTAATATGAGCTCAAAAGTTATAGGACTAGTAGGCCCTCCGGAAAAAAGACACCATAGATAGGACATATCTGGCAAGAAAAGTAGATGCAATTTAGATTTGATTAATCATTCAAGGAATTATACAAGAATGAAAATCTTTGAATGTAATATATGTGAAAAAATCTTCAAACACTTCATTCACCTTACAGAACAATGAGAATTCATGCTGGAGAGAAACATTTCAGATGTAAAGAATGTGGAAAAGCCTTTAGCCAAAGCTCATCCCTTATTCCACATCAGAGAATCATATTGGTGAGAAACCCTATGAGTGCAAGGAATGTGGGAAAACCTTCAGACATCCATGATCTCTTACTCAACATGTCAGAATTCATACTGGGGAGAAACCCTATGAATGTGGTGTATGTGAGAAAGCATTTAGCCAAAGCATTGGACTGATCCAGCATCTGAGAACTCATGTCAGAGAGAAACCTTTTACATGCAAAGAATATGGAAAAGCATTTTTCCAGATTAGACACCTCAGGCAACATGAGATTATTCATACTGGTGTGAAACCCTATGTTTGTAGTGTATGCGGTAACAGCCACAGCATATACCTAACTCAACACCAGAGAACTCATACTGGGGAAAGACCATATAAATGTAGGGAATGTGGAAAAGCCTTTAGCCAGAGAATACATCTTTCTATCCATCAGAGAGTCTATACTGGAGTGAAAACTTATGAATGCAGTCATTGCAGGCATGATTCATCCTTTGCTAAACATCAGAGAATTCATACTGGAGAAAAACCATATGATTGTAATGAATGTGGAAAAGCCTTCAGCTATAGTTCATCACTTATTTGACACTGCAAAACACACTTAAATACCTTCAGCAATGATGTGTGAAATATGTTCAACATCAAAGAATACCCCAATTGGAGCAAAAGCCTCTAAATTTGGATTTTCTGACTTTCAGATTTTAAGAACGAATCATTTTTTTAAATGGTTTGACCCAATGTTACAATTACTAATTTTGCTGTGTTAAAAAAACAAACTATCTATTATCAGCATTGCTTCAGAAAAGAAAGGGCATTTTATTATTTTAAAATATAGGAAGACTATAATTATAGAGAATAGTCTTTTACATTAAATTAGTTTTATGAAAATCTCCCAAATTTGTCTTTTTAAAAAAAAAATCTTTATTTTGCTTTACAGTACTGTATTGGTTTTGCCATACATTGACATGAATCAGCCACGGGTGTACATGAGTTCCCAATCCTGAACCCCTCTCCCACCTCCCACCCCATATCATCTCTCTGGATCATCCCCATGCACCAGCCCCAAGTATCCTGTATCCTGTATTGAACATAGACTGGCGATTTGTTTCTTACCTGATAGTATACATGTTTCAATGCCATTCTCTCAAATCATCCCACCCTCTCCCTCTCCCAGAGTCTAAAAGTCCGTTCTATACATCTGTGTCTCTTTTGCTATCTTGCATAGAGGGTTATCATTACCATCTTTCTAAATTCCATATATATGTGTTAGTATTGGTGTTTTTCTTTCTGGCTTACTTCACTCTGTATAATAGGCTCAAGTTTCATCCACCTCATTAGACCTGATTCAAATGTATTCTTTTTAATGGCTGAGTAATGCTCCATTGTGTATATGTACTACAGCTTTCTTATCCATTCATCTGCTGATGGACATCTAGGTTGTTTCCATGTCCTGGCTATTATAAACAGTGCTGCGATGAACATTGGGGTACAAGTGTCTCTTTCAATTCTGGTTTCCTCGGTGTGTATGCCCAGCAGTGGGATTGCTGGGTTATAAGGCAGTTCTATTTGCAATTTTCCAAACTTGTCTTTATTTTTCTCATTTCCCTGTGGCCAGTGAAATCATCATGACAAGCCAGTGATCTGTGATTGACTTTGAGAGTCACGGATTTAAATATCCCTTTAATGAATCAGAATAAAATATAACCTTTTACTGTAGCCCTTTATCTGGCTAGAAGAGGTAAAAATAAAACTGTCAATTGTCTCATTCTAGAAATAATGTTAAAGAGAGTTTTCTAGACTTAATAGGTAACCAGTTAAACATGAGGTACTTATATTTTTTGGTTTCCTAGAGAAAAATTGGCAAATGTTTTCTGTAAAGGGCCACATAATAAACATGTTAGGTGTTGTAGGCCATATGACCTCTGTCAGAACTACTCAACTCTATCATTTTAGTGCAGAAGCATCCAGAGACAACATATGGGTATCTCATCCATGGCACTGCTAATGTGTTGGGATGCTTTGTTGTAGGTGGCTGTCCTGCTTTGTAGGATGTTTAACAGCATCCCTGGCCACTGGATGCCAGTAGTTCCCCCTTCCACTGTGACAATCAGAAATTTCCCCAGACCTGAGAAGGGCAAGATAATTCCTAGTTGGGAATCACTGACATGAATGAATTTGTATAACTCTGCTCCAATCAACTTTATTTAAAAGAAAAGTATTGGTTTGCATTTAGCCTGAGGATTGTAATTTGCCCATTCCACTATGTAAAATGAATATATGTATAATGATTAAAACTGACACTAGACTACCATTTAATGTCATATTTGTATGTTCACATATCTGTGCCAAAAGTCTTGTTTCCTTATCAACCCCTTTGGTATTTTGTTGCAAAAAGGTTTTTTAAAATCACAATTGTAATGCTGTTGTGGAAGCCTAGGAATTATTTATAGAGATATTTATGTAGACTTTAGTTCAGAATGATGCTTTTTTAAAAATTATTCATCCACAGGTGCTTTGGGATGTATCTCTAAAAGATAACCACCACTCTTTTAAGACTTAACTGCAATGCCATTATTACACCTAAGAAAATTAGACCATAATTCCTAATACATATTGATGTCTTTTGAAGATTGCTGGATGCTATTTTAATTCTTTTACTTTCCAATTGCCAAATGTATGGCATTAAATTTAAAAATGTGTTGTCTTTTGAGCGAGAAAGTATTTGAAACAGCCCTTAGAAAAACACCTTTAGGGGCCCACCAAAGAGGACCAGGGAGACGGCGACTGCAGGGGTCCCAGTATGAGAGGCAGGGAAGTATGAGGGGGAAGTGGAGGAGTTGATTCATAGTACTTCACTGTCTTTATAAATACTGCATCCTTTCAAACATCAGTGGAGATTGGTCAAGTTCAGCTTCTTCCTCTTAAATGGCAGTTCAGAACAGACAGTTTAACTGCCTGAACATTGTGTGATCAAAAGTAAAGCTGTTAATCCAGAATATATTCCATTATCTCTAGATATTTTATATTAGTATATTTACCTGAAAAAAAACTGGCTTCTAACTCTTAAGTCCTGATGACTTTGACGGCAGGACAGAGTGAGGGTGCTCTCTGTGCCTTATACATGTTTTTCCGTGTTTCTGTGGTCTTAGATTTCCCAAGAATTTGGGTTTTTTGATTGCTTCCTTTAGTGAAAAGCATGGCCATCACTTTCCTCTATCTACAATCTGTGTCTCAGTG